>NC_140616.1:30882565-31385939 GCF_057381915.1 Diplotaxodon limnothrissa | reverse complement strand
ATAAGGCCATAAACATGTTTGTCTGAGTCTTCTATCAAAAGTTACAGCTATTTCTATGAAGTTGTACAAAAACGCTTTCTTTCGCCAAGACAGTGCGTTTCTCACTGTTACATGCATTTGAATGGGGAACTCGACCGAAACAAAGTATAGGTTTTCATTATGTGAATAACTTGGAAATCTTAGCTCAAACAGCTGCAAAACCTGTTTTCCCAGCACGGGAACCTTGAGTTCTATAAGATAAAGCCATAAACATGTGTATCCGAGTCTTCTATCAAAAGTTACAGCTATTTCTATGAAGTTGTACAAAAACGGCTTTCTTTCGCCAAGACAGTGCGTTTCTCACTGTTACATGCATTTGAATGGGGAACTCGACCGAAACAAAGTATAGGTTTTCATTATGTGAATAACTTGAAAATCTTAGCTCAAACAGCTGCAAAACCTGTTTTCCCAGCACGGGGACCTTGAGTTCTATAATATAAGGCCATAAACATGTTTGTCTGAGTCTTCTATCAAAAGTTACAGCTATTTCTATGAAGTTGTACAAAAACGCTTTCTTTCGCCAAGACAGTGCGTTTCTCACTGTTACATGCATTTGAATGGGGAACTCGACCGAAACAAAGTATAGGTTTTCATTATGTGAATAACTTGGAAATCTTAGCTCAAACAGCTGCAAAACCTGTTTTCCCAGCACGGGGACCTTGAGTTCTATAATATAAGGCCATAAACATGTTTGTCTGAGTCTTCTATCAAAAGTTACAGCTATTTCTATGAAGTTGTACAAAAACGCTTTCTTTCGCCAAGACAGTGCGTTTCTCACTGTTACATGCATTTGAATGGGGAACTCGACCGAAACAAAGTATAGGTTTTCATTATGTGAATAACTTGGAAATCTTAGCTCAAACAGCTGCAAAACCTGTTTTCCCAGCACGGGAACCTTGAGTTCTATAAGATAAAGCCATAAACATGTGTATCCGAGTCTTCTATCAAAAGTTACAGCTATTTCTATGAAGTTGTACAAAAACGCTTTCTTTCGCCAAGACAGTGCGTTTCTCACTGTTACATGCATTTGAATGGGGAACTCGACCGAAACAAAGTATATGTTTTCATTATGTGAATAACTTGGAAATCTTAGCTCAAACAGCTGCAAAACCTGTTTTCCCAGCACGGAGACCTTGAGTTCTATAATATAAGGCCATAAACATGTTTGTCTGAGTCTTCTATCAAAAGTTACAGCTATTTCTATGAAGTTGTACAAAAACGCTTTCTTTCGCCAAGACAGTGCGTTTCTCACTGTTACATGCATTTGAATGGGGAACTCGACCGAAACAAAGTATATGTTTTCATTATGTGAATAACTTGGAAATCTTAGCTCAAACAGCTGCAAAACCTGTTTTCCCAGCACGGAGACCTTGAGTTCTATAATATAAGGCCATAAACATGTTTGTCTGAGTCCTTCTATCAAAAGTTACAGCTATTTCTATGAAGTTGTACAAAAACGCTTTCTTTCGCCAAGACAGTGCGTTTCTCACTGTTACATGCATTTGAATGGGGAACTCGACCGAAACAAAGTATATGTTTTCATTATGTGAATAACTTGGAAATCTTAGCTCAAACAGCTGCAAAACCTGTTTTCCCAGCACGGAGACCTTGAGTTCTATAATATAAGGCCATAAACATGTTTGTCTGAGTCTTCTATCAAAAGTTACAGCTATTTCTATGAAGTTGTACAAAAACGCTTTCTTTCGCCAAGACAGTGCGTTTCTCACTGTTACATGCATTTGAATGGGGAACTCGACCGAAACAAAGTATAGGTTTTTCATTATGTGAATAACTTGGAAATCTTAGCTCAAACAGCTGCAAAACCTGTTTTCCCAGCACGGAGACCTTGAGTTCTATAATATAAGGCCATAAACATGTTTGTCTGAGTCTTCTATCAAAAGTTACAGCTATTTCTATGAAGTTGTACAAAAACGCTTTCTTTCGCCAAGACAGTGCGTTTCTCACTGTTACATGCATTTGAATGGGGAACTCGACCGAAACAAAGTATAGGTTTTCATTATGTGAATAACTTGGAAATCTTAGCTCAAACAGCTGCAAAACCTGTTTTCCCAGCACGGGGACCTTGAGTTCTATAAGATAAAGCCATAAACATGTGTATCCGAGTCTTCTATCAAAAGTTACAGCTATTTCTATGAAGTTGTACAAAAACGCTTTCTTTCGCCAAGACAGTGCGTTTCTCACTGTTACATGCATTTGAATGGGGAACTCGACCGAAACAAAGTATAGGTTTTCATTATGTGAAATAACTTGGAAATCTTAGCTCAAACAGCTGCAAAACCTGTTTTCCCAGCACGGGAACCTTGAGTTCTATAAGATAAAGCCATAAACATGTGTATCCGAGTCTTCTATCAAAAGTTACAGCTATTTCTATGAAGTTGTACAAAAACGCTTTCTTTCGCCAAGACAGTGCGTTTCTCACTGTTACATGCATTTGAATGGGGAACTCGACCGAAACAAAGTATAGGTTTTCATTATGTGAATAACTTGAAAATCTTAGCTCAAACAGCTGCAAAACCTGTTTTCCCAGCACGGGGACCTTGAGTTCTATAATATAAGGCCATAAACATGTTTGTCTGAGTCTTCTATCAAAAGTTACAGCTATTTCTATGAAGTTGTACAAAAACGCTTTCTTTCGCCAAGACAGTGCGTTTCTCACTGTTACATGCATTTGAATGGGGAACTCGACCGAAACAAAGTATAGGTTTTCATTATGTGAATAACTTGGAAATCTTAGCTCAAACAGCTGCAAAACCTGTTTTCCCAGCACGGGAACCTTGAGTTCTATAAGATAAAGCCATAAACATGTGTATCCGAGTCTTCTATCAAAAGTTACAGCTATTTCTATGAAGTTGTACAAAAACGCTTTCTTTCGCCAAGACAGTGCGTTTCTCACTGTTACATGCATTTGAATGGGGAACTCGACCGAAACAAAGTATAGGTTTTCATTATGTGAATAACTTGGAAATCTTAGCTCAAACAGCTGCAAAACCTGTTTTCCCAGCACGGGAACCTTGAGTTCTATAAGATAAAGCCATAAACATGTGTATCCGAGTCTTCTATCAAAAGTTACAGCTATTTCTATGAAGTTGTACAAAAACGCTTTCTTTCGCCAAGACAGTGCGTTTCTCACTGTTACATGCATTTGAATGGGGAACTCGACCGAAACAAAGTATAGGTTTTCATTATGTGAATAACTTGGAAATCTTAGCTCAAACAGCTGCAAAACCTGTTTTCCCAGCACGGAGACCTTGAGTTCTATAATATAAGGCCATAAACATGTTTGTCTGAGTCTTCTATCAAAAGTTACAGCTATTTCTATGAAGTTGTACAAAAACGCTTTCTTTCGCCAAGACAGTGCGTTTCTCACTGTTACATGCATTTGAATGGGGAACTCGACCGAAACAAAGTATAGGTTTTCATTATGTGAATAACTTGGAAATCTTAGCTCAAACAGCTGCAAAACCTGTTTTCCCAGCACGGGGACCTTGAGTTCTATAATATAAGGCCATAAACATGTTTGTCTGAGTCTTCTATCAAAAGTTACAGCTATTTCTATGAAGTTGTACAAAAACGCTTTCTTTCGCCAAGACAGTGCGTTTCTCACTGTTACATGCATTTGAATGGGGAACTCGACCGAAACAAAGTATAGGTTTTCATTATGTGAATAACTTGGAAATCTTAGCTCAAACAGCTGCAAAACCTGTTTTCCCAGCACGGGGACCTTGAGTTCTATAATATAAGGCCATAAACATGTTTGTCTGAGTCTTCTATCAAAAGTTACAGCTATTTCTATGAAGTTGTACAAAAACGCTTTCTTTCGCCAAGACAGTGCGTTTCTCACTGTTACATGCATTTGAATGGGGAACTCGACCGAAACAAAGTATAGGTTTTCATTATGTGAATAACTTGGAAATCTTAGCTCAAACAGCTGCAAAACCTGTTTTCCCAGCACGGGGACCTTGAGTTCTATAATATAAGGCCATAAACATGTTTGTCTGAGTCTTCTATCAAAAGTTACAGCTATTTCTATGAAGTTGTACAAAAACGCTTTCTTTCGCCAAGACAGTGCGTTTCTCACTGTTACATGCATTTGAATGGGGAACTCGACCGAAACAAAGTATAGGTTTTCATTATGTGAATAACTTGGAAATCTTAGCTCAAACAGCTGCAAAACCTGTTTTCCCAGCACGGGGACCTTGAGTTCTATAATATAAGGCCATAAACATGTTTGTCTGAGTCTTCTATCAAAAGTTACAGCTATTTCTATGAAGTTGTACAAAAACGCTTTCTTTCGCCAAGACAGTGCGTTTCTCACTGTTACATGCATTTGAATGGGGAACTCGACCGAAACAAAGTATAGGTTTTCATTATGTGAATAACTTGGAAATCTTAGCTCAAACAGCTGCAAAACCTGTTTTCCCAGCACGGGGACCTTGAGTTCTATAATATAAGGCCATAAACATGTTTGTCTGAGTCTTCTATCAAAAGTTACAGCTATTTCTATGAAGTTGTACAAAAACGCTTTCTTTCGCCAAGACAGTGCGTTTCTCACTGTTACATGCATTTGAATGGGGAACTCGACCGAAAACAAAGTATAAGTTTTCATTATGTGAATAACTTGGAAATCTTAGCTCAAACAGCTGCAAAACCTGTTTTTCCCAGCACGGAGACCTTGAGTTCTATAATATAAGGCCATAAACATGTTTGTCTGAGTCTTCTATCAAAAGTTACAGCTATTTCTATGAAGTTGTACAAAAACGCTTTCTTTCGCCAAGACAGTGCGTTTCTCACTGTTACATGCATTTGAATGGGGAACTCGACCGAAACAAAGTATAGGTTTTCATTATGTGAATAACTTGGAAATCTTAGCTCAAACAGCTGCAAAACCTGTTTTCCCAGCACGGGAACCTTGAGTTCTATAAGATAAAGCCATAAACATGTGTATCCGAGTCTTCTATCAAAAGTTACAGCTATTTCTATGAAGTTGTACAAAAACGCTTTCTTTCGCCAAGACAGTGCGTTTCTCACTGTTACATGCATTTGAATGGGGAACTCGACCGAAACAAAGTATAGGTTTTCATTATGTGAATAACTTGGAAATCTTAGCTCAAACAGCTGCAAAACCTGTTTTCCCAGCACGGGAACCTTGAGTTCTATAAGATAAAGCCATAAACATGTGTATCCGAGTCTTCTATCAAAAGTTACAGCTATTTCTATGAAGTTGTACAAAAACGCTTTCTTTCGCCAAGACAGTGCGTTTCTCACTGTTACATGCATTTGAATGGGGAACTCGACCGAAACAAAGTATAGGTTTTCATTATGTGAATAACTTGGAAATCTTAGCTCAAACAGCTGCAAAACCTGTTTTCCCAGCACGGGACCTTGAGTTCTATAATATAAGGCCATAAACATGTTTGTCTGAGTCTTCTATCAAAAGTTACAGCTATTTCTATGAAGTTGTACAAAAACGCTTTCTTTCGCCAAGACAGTGCGTTTCTCACTGTTACATGCATTTGAATGGGGAACTCGACCGAAACAAAGTATAGGTTTTCATTATGTGAATAACTTGGAAATCTTAGCTCAAACAGCTGCAAAACCTGTTTTCCCAGCACGGGGACCTTGAGTTCTATAATATAAGGCCATAAACATGTTTGTCTGAGTCTTCTATCAAAAGTTACAGCTATTTCTATGAAGTTGTACAAAAACGCTTTCTTTCGCCAAGACAGTGCGTTTCTCACTGTTACATGCATTTGAATGGGGAACTCGACCGAAACAAAGTATAGGTTTTCATTATGTGAATAACTTGGAAATCTTAGCTCAAACAGCTGCAAAACCTGTTTTCCCAGCACGGGGACCTTGAGTTCTATAATATAAGGCCATAAACATGTTTGTCTGAGTCTTCTATCAAAAGTTACAGCTATTTCTATGAAGTTGTACAAAAACGCTTTCTTTCGCCAAGACAGTGCGTTTCTCACTGTTACATGCATTTGAATGGGGAACTCGACCGAAACAAAGTATAGGTTTTCATTATGTGAATAACTTGGAAATCTTAGCTCAAACAGCTGCAAAACCTGTTTTCCCAGCACGGGGACCTTGAGTTCTATAATATAAGGCCATAAACATGTTTGTCTGAGTCTTCTATCAAAAGTTACAGCTATTTCTATGAAGTTGTACAAAAACGCTTTCTTTCGCCAAGACAGTGCGTTTCTCACTGTTACATGCATTTGAATGGGGAACTCGACCGAAACAAAGTATAGGTTTTCATTATGTGAATAACTTGGAAATCTTAGCTCAAACAGCTGCAAAACCTGTTTTCCCAGCACGGGGACCTTGAGTTCTATAATATAAGGCCATAAACATGTTTGTCTGAGTCTTCTATCAAAAGTTACAGCTATTTCTATGAAGTTGTACAAAAACGCTTTCTTTCGCCAAGACAGTGCGTTTCTCACTGTTACATGCATTTGAATGGGGAACTCGACCGAAACAAAGTATAGGTTTTCATTATGTGAATAACTTGGAAATCTTAGCTCAAACAGCTGCAAAACCTGTTTTCCCAGCACGGGAACCTTGAGTTCTATAAGATAAAGCCATAAACATGTGTATCCGAGTCTTCTATCAAAAGTTACAGCTATTTCTATGAAGTTGTACAAAAACGCTTTCTTTCGCCAAGACAGTGCGTTTCTCACTGTTACATGCATTTGAATGGGGAACTCGACCGAAACAAAGTATATGTTTTCATTATGTGAATAACTTGGAAATCTTAGCTCAAACAGCTGCAAAACCTGTTTTCCCAGCACGGAGACCTTGAGTTCTATAATATAAGGCCATAAACATGTTTGTCTGAGTCTTCTATCAAAAGTTACAGCTATTTCTATGAAGTTGTACAAAAAACGCTTTCTTTCGCCAAGACAGTGCGTTTCTCACTGTTACATGCATTTGAATGGGGAACTCGACCGAAACAAAGTATAGGTTTTCATTATGTGAATAACTTGGAAATCTTAGCTCAAACAGCTGCAAAACCTGTTTTCCCAGCACGGGAACCTTGAGTTCTATAAGATAAAGCCATAAACATGTGTATCCGAGTCTTCTATCAAAAGTTACAGCTATTTCTATGAAGTTGTACAAAAACGCTTTCTTTCGCCAAGACAGTGCGTTTCTCACTGTTACATGCATTTGAATGGGGAACTCGACCGAAACAAAGTATAGGTTTTCATTATGTGAATAACTTGGAAATCTTAGCTCAAACAGCTGCAAAACCTGTTTTCCCAGCACGGGAACCTTGAGTTCTATAAGATAAAGCCATAAACATGTGTATCCGAGTCTTCTATCAAAAGTTACAGCTATTTCTATGAAGTTGTACAAAAACGCTTTCTTTCGCCAAGACAGTGCGTTTCTCACTGTTACATGCATTTGAATGGGGAACTCGACCGAAACAAAGTATAGGTTTTCATTATGTGAATAACTTGGAAATCTTAGCTCAAACAGCTGCAAAACCTGTTTTCCCAGCACGGGGACCTTGAGTTCTATAATATAAGGCCATAAACATGTTTGTCTGAGTCTTCTATCAAAAGTTACAGCTATTTCTATGAAGTTGTACAAAAACGCTTTCTTTCGCCAAGACAGTGCGTTTCTCACTGTTACATGCATTTGAATGGGGAACTCGACCGAAACAAAGTATAGGTTTTCATTATGTGAATAACTTGGAAATCTTAGCTCAAACAGCTGCAAAACCTGTTTTCCCAGCACGGGGACCTTGAGTTCTATAAGATAAAGCCATAAACATGTGTATCCGAGTCTTCTATCAAAAGTTACAGCTATTTCTATGAAGTTGTACAAAAACGCTTTCTTTCGCCAAGACAGTGCGTTTCTCACTGTTACATGCATTTGAATGGGGAACTCGACCGAAACAAAGTATAGGTTTTTCATTATGTGAATAACTTGGAAATCTTAGCTCAAACAGCTGCAAAACCTGTTTTCCCAGCACGGGAACCTTGAGTTCTATAAGATAAAGCCATAAACATGTGTATCCGAGTCTTCTATCAAAAGTTACAGCTATTTCTATGAAGTTGTACAAAAACGCTTTCTTTCGCCAAGACAGTGCGTTTCTCACTGTTACATGCATTTGAATGGGGAACTCGACCGAAACAAAGTATAGGTTTTCATTATGTGAATAACTTGAAAATCTTAGCTCAAACAGCTGCAAAACCTGTTTTCCCAGCACGGGGACCTTGAGTTCTATAATATAAGGCCATAAACATGTTTGTCTGAGTCTTCTATCAAAAGTTACAGCTATTTCTATGAAGTTGTACAAAAACGCTTTCTTTCGCCAAGACAGTGCGTTTCTCACTGTTACATGCATTTGAATGGGGAACTCGACCGAAACAAAGTATAGGTTTTCATTATGTGAATAACTTGGAAATCTTAGCTCAAACAGCTGCAAAACCTGTTTTCCCAGCACGGGAACCTTGAGTTCTATAAGATAAAGCCATAAACATGTGTATCCGAGTCTTCTATCAAAAGTTACAGCTATTTCTATGAAGTTGTACAAAAACGCTTTCTTTCGCCAAGACAGTGCGTTTCTCACTGTTACATGCATTTGAATGGGGAACTCGACCGAAACAAAGTATAGGTTTTCATTATGTGAATAACTTGGAAATCTTAGCTCAAACAGCTGCAAAACCTGTTTTCCCAGCACGGGAACCTTGAGTTCTATAAGATAAAGCCATAAACATGTGTATCCGAGTCTTCTATCAAAAGTTACAGCTATTTCTATGAAGTTGTACAAAAACGCTTTCTTTCGCCAAGACAGTGCGTTTCTCACTGTTACATGCATTTGAATGGGGAACTCGACCGAAACAAAGTATATGTTTTCATTATGTGAATAACTTGGAAATCTTAGCTCAAACAGCTGCAAAACCTGTTTTCCCAGCACGGAGACCTTGAGTTCTATAATATAAGGCCATAAACATGTTTGTCTGAGTCTTCTATCAAAAGTTACAGCTATTTCTATGAAGTTGTACAAAAACGCTTTCTTTCGCCAAGACAGTGCGTTTCTCACTGTTACATGCATTTGAATGGGGAACTCGACCGAAACAAAGTATATGTTTTCATTATGTGAATAACTTGGAAATCTTAGCTCAAACAGCTGCAAAACCTGTTTTCCCAGCACGGAGACCTTGAGTTCTATAATATAAGGCCATAAACATGTTTGTCTGAGTCTTCTATCAAAAGTTACAGCTATTTCTATGAAGTTGTACAAAAACGCTTTCTTTCGCCAAGACAGTGCGTTTCTCACTGTTACATGCATTTGAATGGGGAACTCGACCGAAACAAAGTATAGGTTTTCATTATGTGAATAACTTGGAAATCTTAGCTCAAACAGCTGCAAAACCTGTTTTCCCAGCACGGGGACCTTGAGTTCTATAATATAAGGCCATAAACATGTTTGTCTGAGTCTTCTATCAAAAGTTACAGCTATTTCTATGAAGTTGTACAAAAACGCTTTCTTTCGCCAAGACAGTGCGTTTCTCACTGTTACATGCATTTGAATGGGGAACTCGACCGAAACAAAGTATAGGTTTTCATTATGTGAATAACTTGAAAATCTTAGCTCAAACAGCTGCAAAACCTGTTTTCCCAGCACGGGGACCTTGAGTTCTATAATATAAGGCCATAAACATGTTTGTCTGAGTCTTCTATCAAAAGTTACAGCTATTTCTATGAAGTTGTACAAAAACGCTTTCTTTCGCCAAGACAGTGCGTTTCTCACTGTTACATGCATTTGAATGGGGAACTCGACCGAAACAAAGTATAGGTTTTCATTATGTGAATAACTTGAAAATCTTAGCTCAAACAGCTGCAAAACCTGTTTTCCCAGCACGGGGACCTTGAGTTCTATAATATAAGGCCATAAACATGTTTGTCTGAGTCTTCTATCAAAAGTTACAGCTATTTCTATGAAGTTGTACAAAAACGCTTTCTTTCGCCAAGACAGTGCGTTTCTCACTGTTACATGCATTTGAATGGGGAACTCGACCGAAACAAAGTACAAGTTTTCATTATGTGAATAACTTGGAAATCTTAGCTCAAACAGCTGCAAAACCTGTTTTCCCAGCACGGAGACCTTGAGTTCTATAATATAAGGCCATAAACATGTTTGTCTGAGTCTTCTATCAAAAGTTACAGCTATTTCTATGAAGTTGTACAAAAACGCTTTCTTTCGCCAAGACAGTGCGTTTCTCACTGTTACATGCATTTGAATGGGGAACTCGACCGAAACAAAGTATAGGTTTTCATTATGTGAATAACTTGGAAATCTTAGCTCAAACAGCTGCAAAACCTGTTTTCCCAGCACGGGAACCTTGAGTTCTATAAGATAAAGCCATAAACATGTGTATCCGAGTCTTCTATCAAAAGTTACAGCTATTTCTATGAAGTTGTACAAAAACGCTTTCTTTCGCCAAGACAGTGCGTTTCTCACTGTTACATGCATTTGAATGGGGAACTCGACCGAAACAAAGTATAGGTTTTCATTATGTGAATAACTTGGAAATCTTAGCTCAAACAGCTGCAAAACCTGTTTTCCCAGCACGGGAACCTTGAGTTCTATAAGATAAAGCCATAAACATGTGTATCCGAGTCTTCTATCAAAAGTTACAGCTATTTCTATGAAGTTGTACAAAAACGCTTTCTTTCGCCAAGACAGTGCGTTTCTCACTGTTACATGCATTTGAATGGGGAACTCGACCGAAACAAAGTATAGGTTTTCATTATGTGAATAACTTGAAAATCTTAGCTCAAACAGCTGCAAAACCTGTTTTCCCAGCACGGGGACCTTGAGTTCTATAATATAAGGCCATAAACATGTTTGTCTGAGTCTTCTATCAAAAGTTACAGCTATTTCTATGAAGTTGTACAAAAACGCTTTCTTTCGCCAAGACAGTGCGTTTCTCACTGTTACATGCATTTGAATGGGGAACTCGACCGAAACAAAGTATAGGTTTTCATTATGTGAATAACTTGGAAATCTTAGCTCAAACAGCTGCAAAACCTGTTTTCCCAGCACGGGGACCTTGAGTTCTATAATATAAGGCCATAAACATGTTTGTCTGAGTCTTCTATCAAAAGTTACAGCTATTTCTATGAAGTTGTACAAAAACGCTTTCTTTCGCCAAGACAGTGCGTTTCTCACTGTTACATGCATTTGAATGGGGAACTCGACCGAAACAAAGTATAGGTTTTCATTATGTGAATAACTTGGAAATCTTAGCTCAAACAGCTGCAAAACCTGTTTTCCCAGCACGGGGACCTTGAGTTCTATAATATAAGGCCATAAACATGTTTGTCTGAGTCTTCTATCAAAAGTTACAGCTATTTCTATGAAGTTGTACAAAAACGCTTTCTTTCGCCAAGACAGTGCGTTTCTCACTGTTACATGCATTTGAATGGGGAACTCGACCGAAACAAAGTATAGGTTTTCATTATGTGAATAACTTGGAAATCTTAGCTCAAACAGCTGCAAAACCTGTTTTCCCAGCACGGGGACCTTGAGTTCTATAATATAAGGCCATAAACATGTTTGTCTGAGTCTTCTATCAAAAGTTACAGCTATTTCTATGAAGTTGTACAAAAACGCTTTCTTTCGCCAAGACAGTGCGTTTCTCACTGTTACATGCATTTGAATGGGGAACTCGACCGAAACAAAGTATAGGTTTTCATTATGTGAATAACTTGGAAATCTTAGCTCAAACAGCTGCAAAACCTGTTTTCCCAGCACGGGGACCTTGAGTTCTATAATATAAGGCCATAAACATGTTTGTCTGAGTCTTCTATCAAAAGTTACAGCTATTTCTATGAAGTTGTACAAAAACGCTTTCTTTCGCCAAGACAGTGCGTTTCTCACTGTTACATGCATTTGAATGGGGAACTCGACCGAAACAAAGTATAGGTTTTCATTATGTGAATAACTTGGAAATCTTAGCTCAAACAGCTGCAAAACCTGTTTTCCCAGCACGGGAACCTTGAGTTCTATAAGATAAAGCCATAAACATGTGTATCCGAGTCTTCTATCAAAAGTTACAGCTATTTCTATGAAGTTGTACAAAAACGCTTTCTTTCGCCAAGACAGTGCGTTTCTCACTGTTACATGCATTTGAATGGGGAACTCGACCGAAACAAAGTATATGTTTTCATTATGTGAATAACTTGGAAATCTTAGCTCAAACAGCTGCAAAACCTGTTTTCCCAGCACGGAGACCTTGAGTTCTATAATATAAGGCCATAAACATGTTTGTCTGAGTCTTCTATCAAAAGTTACAGCTATTTCTATGAAGTTGTACAAAAACGCTTTCTTTCGCCAAGACAGTGCGTTTCTCACTGTTACATGCATTTGAATGGGGAACTCGACCGAAACAAAGTATAGGTTTTCATTATGTGAATAACTTGGAAATCTTAGCTCAAACAGCTGCAAAACCTGTTTTCCCAGCACGGGAACCTTGAGTTCTATAAGATAAAGCCATAAACATGTGTATCCGAGTCTTCTATCAAAAGTTACAGCTATTTCTATGAAGTTGTACAAAAACGCTTTCTTTCGCCAAGACAGTGCGTTTCTCACTGTTACATGCATTTGAATGGGGAACTCGACCGAAACAAAGTATAGGTTTTCATTATGTGAATAACTTGGAAATCTTAGCTCAAACAGCTGCAAAACCTGTTTTCCCAGCACGGGAACCTTGAGTTCTATAAGATAAAGCCATAAACATGTGTATCCGAGTCTTCTATCAAAAGTTACAGCTATTTCTATGAAGTTGTACAAAAACGCTTTCTTTCGCCAAGACAGTGCGTTTCTCACTGTTACATGCATTTGAATGGGGAACTCGACCGAAACAAAGTATAGGTTTTCATTATGTGAATAACTTGAAAATCTTAGCTCAAACAGCTGCAAAACCTGTTTTCCCAGCACGGGGACCTTGAGTTCTATAATATAAGGCCATAAACATGTTTGTCTGAGTCTTCTATCAAAAGTTACAGCTATTTCTATGAAGTTGTACAAAAACGCTTTCTTTCGCCAAGACAGTGCGTTTCTCACTGTTACATGCATTTGAATGGGGAACTCGACCGAAACAAAGTATAGGTTTTCATTATGTGAATAACTTGGAAATCTTAGCTCAAACAGCTGCAAAACCTGTTTTCCCAGCACGGGGACCTTGAGTTCTATAAGATAAAGCCATAAACATGTGTATCCGAGTCTTCTATCAAAAGTTACAGCTATTTCTATGAAGTTGTACAAAAACGCTTTCTTTCGCCAAGACAGTGCGTTTCTCACTGTTACATGCATTTGAATGGGGAACTCGACCGAAACAAAGTATAGGTTTTCATTATGTGAATAACTTGGAAATCTTAGCTCAAACAGCTGCAAAACCTGTTTTCCCAGCACGGGAACCTTGAGTTCTATAAGATAAAGCCATAAACATGTGTATCCGAGTCTTCTATCAAAAGTTACAGCTATTTCTATGAAGTTGTACAAAAACGCTTTCTTTCGCCAAGACAGTGCGTTTCTCACTGTTACATGCATTTGAATGGGGAACTCGACCGAAACAAAGTATAGGTTTTCATTATGTGAATAACTTGAAAATCTTAGCTCAAACAGCTGCAAAACCTGTTTTCCCAGCACGGGGACCTTGAGTTCTATAATATAAGGCCATAAACATGTTTGTCTGAGTCTTCTATCAAAAGTTACAGCTATTTCTATGAAGTTGTACAAAAACGCTTTCTTTCGCCAAGACAGTGCGTTTCTCACTGTTACATGCATTTGAATGGGGAACTCGACCGAAACAAAGTATAGGTTTTCATTATGTGAATAACTTGGAAATCTTAGCTCAAACAGCTGCAAAACCTGTTTTCCCAGCACGGGAACCTTGAGTTCTATAAGATAAAGCCATAAACATGTGTATCCGAGTCTTCTATCAAAAGTTACAGCTATTTCTATGAAGTTGTACAAAAACGCTTTCTTTCGCCAAGACAGTGCGTTTCTCACTGTTACATGCATTTGAATGGGGAACTCGACCGAAACAAAGTATAGGTTTTCATTATGTGAATAACTTGGAAATCTTAGCTCAAACAGCTGCAAAACCTGTTTTCCCAGCACGGGAACCTTGAGTTCTATAAGATAAAGCCATAAACATGTGTATCCGAGTCTTCTATCAAAAGTTACAGCTATTTCTATGAAGTTGTACAAAAACGCTTTCTTTCGCCAAGACAGTGCGTTTCTCACTGTTACATGCATTTGAATGGGGAACTCGACCGAAACAAAGTATATGTTTTCATTATGTGAATAACTTGGAAATCTTAGCTCAAACAGCTGCAAAACCTGTTTTCCCAGCACGGAGACCTTGAGTTCTATAATATAAGGCCATAAACATGTTTGTCTGAGTCTTCTATCAAAAGTTACAGCTATTTCTATGAAGTTGTACAAAAACGCTTTCTTTCGCCAAGACAGTGCGTTTCTCACTGTTACATGCATTTGAATGGGGAACTCGACCGAAACAAAGTATATGTTTTCATTATGTGAATAACTTGGAAATCTTAGCTCAAACAGCTGCAAAACCTGTTTTCCCAGCACGGAGACCTTGAGTTCTATAATATAAGGCCATAAACATGTTTGTCTGAGTCTTCTATCAAAAGTTACAGCTATTTCTATGAAGTTGTACAAAAACGCTTTCTTTCGCCAAGACAGTGCGTTTCTCACTGTTACATGCATTTGAATGGGGAACTCGACCGAAACAAAGTATAGGTTTTCATTATGTGAATAACTTGGAAATCTTAGCTCAAACAGCTGCAAAACCTGTTTTCCCAGCACGGGGACCTTGAGTTCTATAATATAAGGCCATAAACATGTTTGTCTGAGTCTTCTATCAAAAGTTACAGCTATTTCTATGAAGTTGTACAAAAACGCTTTCTTTCGCCAAGACAGTGCGTTTCTCACTGTTACATGCATTTGAATGGGGAACTCGACCGAAACAAAGTATAGGTTTTCATTATGTGAATAACTTGAAAATCTTAGCTCAAACAGCTGCAAAACCTGTTTTCCCAGCACGGGGACCTTGAGTTCTATAATATAAGGCCATAAACATGTTTGTCTGAGTCTTCTATCAAAAGTTACAGCTATTTCTATGAAGTTGTACAAAAACGCTTTCTTTCGCCAAGACAGTGCGTTTCTCACTGTTACATGCATTTGAATGGGGAACTCGACCGAAACAAAGTATAGGTTTTCATTATGTGAATAACTTGAAAATCTTAGCTCAAACAGCTGCAAAACCTGTTTTCCCAGCACGGGGACCTTGAGTTCTATAATATAAGGCCATAAACATGTTTGTCTGAGTCTTCTATCAAAAGTTACAGCTATTTCTATGAAGTTGTACAAAAACGCTTTCTTTCGCCAAGACAGTGCGTTTCTCACTGTTACATGCATTTGAATGGGGAACTCGACCGAAACAAAGTACAAGTTTTCATTATGTGAATAACTTGGAAATCTTAGCTCAAACAGCTGCAAAACCTGTTTTCCCAGCACGGAGACCTTGAGTTCTATAATATAAGGCCATAAACATGTTTGTCTGAGTCTTCTATCAAAAGTTACAGCTATTTCTATGAAGTTGTACAAAAACGCTTTCTTTCGCCAAGACAGTGCGTTTCTCACTGTTACATGCATTTGAATGGGGAACTCGACCGAAACAAAGTATAGGTTTTCATTATGTGAATAACTTGGAAATCTTAGCTCAAACAGCTGCAAAACCTGTTTTCCCAGCACGGGAACCTTGAGTTCTATAAGATAAAGCCATAAACATGTGTATCCGAGTCTTCTATCAAAAGTTACAGCTATTTCTATGAAGTTGTACAAAAACGCTTTCTTTCGCCAAGACAGTGCGTTTCTCACTGTTACATGCATTTGAATGGGGAACTCGACCGAAACAAAGTATAGGTTTTCATTATGTGAATAACTTGGAAATCTTAGCTCAAACAGCTGCAAAACCTGTTTTCCCAGCACGGGAACCTTGAGTTCTATAAGATAAAGCCATAAACATGTGTATCCGAGTCTTCTATCAAAAGTTACAGCTATTTCTATGAAGTTGTACAAAAACGCTTTCTTTCGCCAAGACAGTGCGTTTCTCACTGTTACATGCATTTGAATGGGGAACTCGACCGAAACAAAGTATAGGTTTTCATTATGTGAATAACTTGGAAATCTTAGCTCAAACAGCTGCAAAACCTGTTTTCCCAGCACGGGGACCTTGAGTTCTATAATATAAGGCCATAAACATGTTTGTCTGAGTCTTCTATCAAAAGTTACAGCTATTTCTATGAAGTTGTACAAAAACGCTTTCTTTCGCCAAGACAGTGCGTTTCTCACTGTTACATGCATTTGAATGGGGAACTCGACCGAAACAAAGTACAAGTTTTCATTATGTGAATAACTTGGAAATCTTAGCTCAAACAGCTGCAAAACCTGTTTTCCCAGCACGGAGACCTTGAGTTCTATAATATAAGGCCATAAACATGTTTGTCTGAGTCTTCTATCAAAAGTTACAGCTATTTCTATGAAGTTGTACAAAAACGCTTTCTTTCGCCAAGACAGTGCGTTTCTCACTGTTACATGCATTTGAATGGGGAACTCGACCGAAACAAAGTATAGGTTTTCATTATGTGAATAACTTGGAAATCTTAGCTCAAACAGCTGCAAAACCTGTTTTCCCAGCACGGGAACCTTGAGTTCTATAAGATAAAGCCATAAACATGTGTATCCGAGTCTTCTATCAAAAGTTACAGCTATTTCTATGAAGTTGTACAAAAACGCTTTCTTTCGCCAAGACAGTGCGTTTCTCACTGTTACATGCATTTGAATGGGGAACTCGACCGAAACAAAGTATAGGTTTTCATTATGTGAATAACTTGGAAATCTTAGCTCAAACAGCTGCAAAACCTGTTTTCCCAGCACGGGAACCTTGAGTTCTATAAGATAAAGCCATAAACATGTGTATCCGAGTCTTCTATCAAAAGTTACAGCTATTTCTATGAAGTTGTACAAAAACGCTTTCTTTCGCCAAGACAGTGCGTTTCTCACTGTTACATGCATTTGAATGGGGAACTCGACCGAAACAAAGTATAGGTTTTCATTATGTGAATAACTTGAAAATCTTAGCTCAAACAGCTGCAAAACCTGTTTTCCCAGCACGGGGACCTTGAGTTCTATAATATAAGGCCATAAACATGTTTGTCTGAGTCTTCTATCAAAAGTTACAGCTATTTCTATGAAGTTGTACAAAAACGCTTTCTTTCGCCAAGACAGTGCGTTTCTCACTGTTACATGCATTTGAATGGGGAACTCGACCGAAACAAAGTATAGGTTTTCATTATGTGAATAACTTGGAAATCTTAGCTCAAACAGCTGCAAAACCTGTTTTCCCAGCACGGGGACCTTGAGTTCTATAATATAAGGCCATAAACATGTTTGTCTGAGTCTTCTATCAAAAGTTACAGCTATTTCTATGAAGTTGTACAAAAACGCTTTCTTTCGCCAAGACAGTGCGTTTCTCACTGTTACATGCATTTGAATGGGGAACTCGACCGAAACAAAGTATAGGTTTTCATTATGTGAATAACTTGGAAATCTTAGCTCAAACAGCTGCAAAACCTGTTTTCCCAGCACGGGGACCTTGAGTTCTATAATATAAGGCCATAAACATGTTTGTCTGAGTCTTCTATCAAAAGTTACAGCTATTTCTATGAAGTTGTACAAAAACGCTTTCTTTCGCCAAGACAGTGCGTTTCTCACTGTTACATGCATTTGAATGGGGAACTCGACCGAAACAAAGTATAGGTTTTCATTATGTGAATAACTTGGAAATCTTAGCTCAAACAGCTGCAAAACCTGTTTTCCCAGCACGGGGACCTTGAGTTCTATAATATAAGGCCATAAACATGTTTGTCTGAGTCTTCTATCAAAAGTTACAGCTATTTCTATGAAGTTGTACAAAAACGCTTTCTTTCGCCAAGACAGTGCGTTTCTCACTGTTACATGCATTTGAATGGGGAACTCGACCGAAACAAAGTATAGGTTTTCATTATGTGAATAACTTGAAAATCTTAGCTCAAACAGCTGCAAAACCTGTTTTCCCAGCACGGGGACCTTGAGTTCTATAATATAAGGCCATAAACATGTTTGTCTGAGTCTTCTATCAAAAGTTACAGCTATTTCTATGAAGTTGTACAAAAACGCTTTCTTTCGCCAAGACAGTGCGTTTCTCACTGTTACATGCATTTGAATGGGGAACTCGACCGAAACAAAGTATAGGTTTTCATTATGTGAATAACTTGAAAATCTTAGCTCAAACAGCTGCAAAACCTGTTTTCCCAGCACGGGGACCTTGAGTTCTATAATATAAGGCCATAAACATGTTTGTCTGAGTCTTCTATCAAAAGTTACAGCTATTTCTATGAAGTTGTACAAAAACGCTTTCTTTCGCCAAGACAGTGCGTTTCTCACTGTTACATGCATTTGAATGGGGAACTCGACCGAAACAAAGTACAAGTTTTCATTATGTGAATAACTTGGAAATCTTAGCTCAAACAGCTGCAAAACCTGTTTTCCCAGCACGGAGACCTTGAGTTCTATAATATAAGGCCATAAACATGTTTGTCTGAGTCTTCTATCAAAAGTTACAGCTATTTCTATGAAGTTGTACAAAAACGCTTTCTTTCGCCAAGACAGTGCGTTTCTCACTGTTACATGCATTTGAATGGGGAACTCGACCGAAACAAAGTATAGGTTTTCATTATGTGAATAACTTGGAAATCTTAGCTCAAACAGCTGCAAAACCTGTTTTCCCAGCACGGGAACCTTGAGTTCTATAAGATAAAGCCATAAACATGTGTATCCGAGTCTTCTATCAAAAGTTACAGCTATTTCTATGAAGTTGTACAAAAACGCTTTCTTTCGCCAAGACAGTGCGTTTCTCACTGTTACATGCATTTGAATGGGGAACTCGACCGAAACAAAGTATAGGTTTTCATTATGTGAATAACTTGGAAATCTTAGCTCAAACAGCTGCAAAACCTGTTTTCCCAGCACGGGAACCTTGAGTTCTATAAGATAAAGCCATAAACATGTGTATCCGAGTCTTCTATCAAAAGTTACAGCTATTTCTATGAAGTTGTACAAAAACGCTTTCTTTCGCCAAGACAGTGCGTTTCTCACTGTTACATGCATTTGAATGGGGAACTCGACCGAAACAAAGTATAGGTTTTCATTATGTGAATAACTTGGAAATCTTAGCTCAAACAGCTGCAAAACCTGTTTTCCCAGCACGGGGACCTTGAGTTCTATAATATAAGGCCATAAACATGTTTGTCTGAGTCTTCTATCAAAAGTTACAGCTATTTCTATGAAGTTGTACAAAAACGCTTTCTTTCGCCAAGACAGTGCGTTTCTCACTGTTACATGCATTTGAATGGGGAACTCGACCGAAACAAAGTACAAGTTTTCATTATGTGAATAACTTGGAAATCTTAGCTCAAACAGCTGCAAAACCTGTTTTCCCAGCACGGAGACCTTGAGTTCTATAATATAAGGCCATAAACATGTTTGTCTGAGTCTTCTATCAAAAGTTACAGCTATTTCTATGAAGTTGTACAAAAACGCTTTCTTTCGCCAAGACAGTGCGTTTCTCACTGTTACATGCATTTGAATGGGGAACTCGACCGAAACAAAGTATAGGTTTTCATTATGTGAATAACTTGGAAATCTTAGCTCAAACAGCTGCAAAACCTGTTTTCCCAGCACGGGAACCTTGAGTTCTATAAGATAAAGCCATAAACATGTGTATCCGAGTCTTCTATCAAAAGTTACAGCTATTTCTATGAAGTTGTACAAAAACGCTTTCTTTCGCCAAGACAGTGCGTTTCTCACTGTTACATGCATTTGAATGGGGAACTCGACCGAAACAAAGTATAGGTTTTCATTATGTGAATAACTTGGAAATCTTAGCTCAAACAGCTGCAAAACCTGTTTTCCCAGCACGGGAACCTTGAGTTCTATAAGATAAAGCCATAAACATGTGTATCCGAGTCTTCTATCAAAAGTTACAGCTATTTCTATGAAGTTGTACAAAAACGCTTTCTTTCGCCAAGACAGTGCGTTTCTCACTGTTACATGCATTTGAATGGGGAACTCGACCGAAACAAAGTATAGGTTTTCATTATGTGAATAACTTGAAAATCTTAGCTCAAACAGCTGCAAAACCTGTTTTCCCAGCACGGGGACCTTGAGTTCTATAATATAAGGCCATAAACATGTTTGTCTGAGTCTTCTATCAAAAGTTACAGCTATTTCTATGAAGTTGTACAAAAACGCTTTCTTTCGCCAAGACAGTGCGTTTCTCACTGTTACATGCATTTGAATGGGGAACTCGACCGAAACAAAGTATAGGTTTTCATTATGTGAATAACTTGGAAATCTTAGCTCAAACAGCTGCAAAACCTGTTTTCCCAGCACGGGGACCTTGAGTTCTATAATATAAGGCCATAAACATGTTTGTCTGAGTCTTCTATCAAAAGTTACAGCTATTTCTATGAAGTTGTACAAAAACGCTTTCTTTCGCCAAGACAGTGCGTTTCTCACTGTTACATGCATTTGAATGGGGAACTCGACCGAAACAAAGTATAGGTTTTCATTATGTGAATAACTTGGAAATCTTAGCTCAAACAGCTGCAAAACCTGTTTTCCCAGCACGGGGACCTTGAGTTCTATAATATAAGGCCATAAACATGTTTGTCTGAGTCTTCTATCAAAAGTTACAGCTATTTCTATGAAGTTGTACAAAAACGCTTTCTTTCGCCAAGACAGTGCGTTTCTCACTGTTACATGCATTTGAATGGGGAACTCGACCGAAACAAAGTATAGGTTTTCATTATGTGAATAACTTGGAAATCTTAGCTCAAACAGCTGCAAAACCTGTTTTCCCAGCACGGGGACCTTGAGTTCTATAATATAAGGCCATAAACATGTTTGTCTGAGTCTTCTATCAAAAGTTACAGCTATTTCTATGAAGTTGTACAAAAACGCTTTCTTTCGCCAAGACAGTGCGTTTCTCACTGTTACATGCATTTGAATGGGGAACTCGACCGAAACAAAGTATAGGTTTTCATTATGTGAATAACTTGGAAATCTTAGCTCAAACAGCTGCAAAACCTGTTTTCCCAGCACGGGGACCTTGAGTTCTATAATATAAGGCCATAAACATGTTTGTCTGAGTCTTCTATCAAAAGTTACAGCTATTTCTATGAAGTTGTACAAAAACGCTTTCTTTCGCCAAGACAGTGCGTTTCTCACTGTTACATGCATTTGAATGGGGAACTCGACCGAAACAAAGTATAGGTTTTCATTATGTGAATAACTTGGAAATCTTAGCTCAAACAGCTGCAAAACCTGTTTTCCCAGCACGGGAACCTTGAGTTCTATAAGATAAAGCCATAAACATGTGTATCCGAGTCTTCTATCAAAAGTTACAGCTATTTCTATGAAGTTGTACAAAAACGCTTTCTTTCGCCAAGACAGTGCGTTTCTCACTGTTACATGCATTTGAATGGGGAACTCGACCGAAACAAAGTATATGTTTTCATTATGTGAATAACTTGGAAATCTTAGCTCAAACAGCTGCAAAACCTGTTTTCCCAGCACGGAGACCTTGAGTTCTATAATATAAGGCCATAAACATGTTTGTCTGAGTCTTCTATCAAAAGTTACAGCTATTTCTATGAAGTTGTACAAAAACGCTTTCTTTCGCCAAGACAGTGCGTTTCTCACTGTTACATGCATTTGAATGGGGAACTCGACCGAAACAAAGTATAGGTTTTCATTATGTGAATAACTTGGAAATCTTAGCTCAAACAGCTGCAAAACCTGTTTTCCCAGCACGGGAACCTTGAGTTCTATAAGATAAAGCCATAAACATGTGTATCCGAGTCTTCTATCAAAAGTTACAGCTATTTCTATGAAGTTGTACAAAAACGCTTTCTTTCGCCAAGACAGTGCGTTTCTCACTGTTACATGCATTTGAATGGGGAACTCGACCGAAACAAAGTATAGGTTTTCATTATGTGAATAACTTGGAAATCTTAGCTCAAACAGCTGCAAAACCTGTTTTCCCAGCACGGGAACCTTGAGTTCTATAAGATAAAGCCATAAACATGTGTATCCGAGTCTTCTATCAAAAGTTACAGCTATTTCTATGAAGTTGTACAAAAACGCTTTCTTTCGCCAAGACAGTGCGTTTCTCACTGTTACATGCATTTGAATGGGGAACTCGACCGAAACAAAGTATAGGTTTTCATTATGTGAATAACTTGAAAATCTTAGCTCAAACAGCTGCAAAACCTGTTTTCCCAGCACGGGGACCTTGAGTTCTATAATATAAGGCCATAAACATGTTTGTCTGAGTCTTCTATCAAAAGTTACAGCTATTTCTATGAAGTTGTACAAAAACGCTTTCTTTCGCCAAGACAGTGCGTTTCTCACTGTTACATGCATTTGAATGGGGAACTCGACCGAAACAAAGTATAGGTTTTCATTATGTGAATAACTTGGAAATCTTAGCTCAAACAGCTGCAAAACCTGTTTTCCCAGCACGGGAACCTTGAGTTCTATAAGATAAAGCCATAAACATGTGTATCCGAGTCTTCTATCAAAAGTTACAGCTATTTCTATGAAGTTGTACAAAAACGCTTTCTTTCGCCAAGACAGTGCGTTTCTCACTGTTACATGCATTTGAATGGGGAACTCGACCGAAACAAAGTATAGGTTTTCATTATGTGAATAACTTGGAAATCTTAGCTCAAACAGCTGCAAAACCTGTTTTCCCAGCACGGGAACACCTTGAGTTCTATAAGATAAAGCCATAAACATGTGTATCCGAGTCTTCTATCAAAAGTTACAGCTATTTCTATGAAGTTGTACAAAAACGCTTTCTTTCGCCAAGACAGTGCGTTTCTCACTGTTACATGCATTTGAATGGGGAACTCGACCGAAACAAAGTATAGGTTTTCATTATGTGAATAACTTGGAAATCTTAGCTCAAACAGCTGCAAAACCTGTTTTCCCAGCACGGGAACCTTGAGTTCTATAAGATAAAGCCATAAACATGTGTATCCGAGTCTTCTATCAAAAGTTACAGCTATTTCTATGAAGTTGTACAAAAACGCTTTCTTTCGCCAAGACAGTGCGTTTCTCACTGTTACATGCATTTGAATGGGGAACTCGACCGAAACAAAGTACAAGTTTTCATTATGTGAATAACTTGGAAATCTTAGCTCAAACAGCTGCAAAACCTGTTTTCCCAGCACAGAGACCTTGAGTTCTATAATATAAGGCCATAAACATGTTTGTCTGAGTCTTCTATCAAAAGTTACAGCTATTTCTATGAAGTTGTACAAAAACGCTTTCTTTCGCCAAGACAGTGCGTTTCTCACTGTTACATGCATTTGAATGGGGAACTCGACCGAAACAAAGTATAGGTTTTCATTATGTGAATAACTTGGAAATCTTAGCTCAAACAGCTGCAAAACCTGTTTTCCCAGCACGGGAACCTTGAGTTCTATAAGATAAAGCCATAAACATGTGTATCCGAGTCTTCTATCAAAAGTTACAGCTATTTCTATGAAGTTGTACAAAAACGCTTTCTTTCGCCAAGACAGTGCGTTTCTCACTGTTACATGCATTTGAATGGGGAACTCGACCGAAACAAAGTATAGGTTTTCATTATGTGAATAACTTGAAAATCTTAGCTCAAACAGCTGCAAAACCTGTTTTCCCAGCACGGGGACCTTGAGTTCTATAATATAAGGCCATAAACATGTTTGTCTGAGTCTTCTATCAAAAGTTACAGCTATTTCTATGAAGTTGTACAAAAACGCTTTCTTTCGCCAAGACAGTGCGTTTCTCACTGTTACATGCATTTGAATGGGGAACTCGACCGAAACAAAGTATAGGTTTTCATTATGTGAATAACTTGGAAATCTTAGCTCAAACAGCTGCAAAACCTGTTTTCCCAGCACGGGAACCTTGAGTTCTATAAGATAAAGCCATAAACATGTGTATCCGAGTCTTCTATCAAAAGTTACAGCTATTTCTATGAAGTTGTACAAAAACGCTTTCTTTCGCCAAGACAGTGCGTTTCTCACTGTTACATGCATTTGAATGGGGAACTCGACCGAAACAAAGTATAGGTTTTCATTATGTGAATAACTTGGAAATCTTAGCTCAAACAGCTGCAAAACCTGTTTTCCCAGCACGGGAACCTTGAGTTCTATAAGATAAAGCCATAAACATGTGTATCCGAGTCTTCTATCAAAAGTTACAGCTATTTCTATGAAGTTGTACAAAAACGCTTTCTTTCGCCAAGACAGTGCGTTTCTCACTGTTACATGCATTTGAATGGGGAACTCGACCGAAACAAAGTATAGGTTTTCATTATGTGAATAACTTGGAAATCTTAGCTCAAACAGCTGCAAAACCTGTTTTCCCAGCACGGGAACCTTGAGTTCTATAAGATAAAGCCATAAACATGTGTATCCGAGTCTTCTATCAAAAGTTACAGCTATTTCTATGAAGTTGTACAAAAACGCTTTCTTTCGCCAAGACAGTGCGTTTCTCACTGTTACATGCATTTGAATGGGGAACTCGACCGAAACAAAGTATAGGTTTTCATTATGTGAATAACTTGAAAATCTTAGCTCAAACAGCTGCAAAACCTGTTTTCCCAGCACGGGGACCTTGAGTTCTATAATATAAGGCCATAAACATGTTTGTCTGAGTCTTCTATCAAAAGTTACAGCTATTTCTATGAAGTTGTACAAAAACGCTTTCTTTCGCCAAGACAGTGCGTTTCTCACTGTTACATGCATTTGAATGGGGAACTCGACCGAAACAAAGTATAGGTTTTCATTATGTGAATAACTTGGAAATCTTAGCTCAAACAGCTGCAAAACCTGTTTTCCCAGCACGGGGACCTTGAGTTCTATAATATAAGGCCATAAACATGTTTGTCTGAGTCTTCTATCAAAAGTTACAGCTATTTCTATGAAGTTGTACAAAAACGCTTTCTTTCGCCAAGACAGTGCGTTTCTCACTGTTACATGCATTTGAATGGGGAACTCGACCGAAACAAAGTATAGGTTTTCATTATGTGAATAACTTGGAAATCTTAGCTCAAACAGCTGCAAAACCTGTTTTCCCAGCACGGGAACCTTGAGTTCTATAAGATAAAGCCATAAACATGTGTATCCGAGTCTTCTATCAAAAGTTACAGCTATTTCTATGAAGTTGTACAAAAACGCTTTCTTTCGCCAAGACAGTGCGTTTCTCACTGTTACATGCATTTGAATGGGGAACTCGACCGAAACAAAGTATAGGTTTTCATTATGTGAATAACTTGAAAATCTTAGCTCAAACAGCTGCAAAACCTGTTTTCCCAGCACGGGGACCTTGAGTTCTATAATATAAGGCCATAAACATGTTTGTCTGAGTCTTCTATCAAAAGTTACAGCTATTTCTATGAAGTTGTACAAAAACGCTTTCTTTCGCCAAGACAGTGCGTTTCTCACTGTTACATGCATTTGAATGGGGAACTCGACCGAAACAAAGTATAGGTTTTCATTATGTGAATAACTTGGAAATCTTAGCTCAAACAGCTGCAAAACCTGTTTTCCCAGCACGGGGACCTTGAGTTCTATAATATAAGGCCATAAACATGTTTGTCTGAGTCTTCTATCAAAAGTTACAGCTATTTCTATGAAGTTGTACAAAAACGCTTTCTTTCGCCAAGACAGTGCGTTTCTCACTGTTACATGCATTTGAATGGGGAACTCGACCGAAACAAAGTATAGGTTTTCATTATGTGAATAACTTGGAAATCTTAGCTCAAACAGCTGCAAAACCTGTTTTCCCAGCACGGGAACCTTGAGTTCTATAAGATAAAGCCATAAACATGTGTATCCGAGTCTTCTATCAAAAGTTACAGCTATTTCTATGAAGTTGTACAAAAACGCTTTCTTTCGCCAAGACAGTGCGTTTCTCACTGTTACATGCATTTGAATGGGGAACTCGACCGAAACAAAGTATATGTTTTCATTATGTGAATAACTTGGAAATCTTAGCTCAAACAGCTGCAAAACCTGTTTTCCCAGCACGGAGACCTTGAGTTCTATAATATAAGGCCATAAACATGTTTGTCTGAGTCTTCTATCAAAAGTTACAGCTATTTCTATGAAGTTGTACAAAAACGCTTTCTTTCGCCAAGACAGTGCGTTTCTCACTGTTACATGCATTTGAATGGGGAACTCGACCGAAACAAAGTATATGTTTTCATTATGTGAATAACTTGGAAATCTTAGCTCAAACAGCTGCAAAACCTGTTTTCCCAGCACGGAGACCTTGAGTTCTATAATATAAGGCCATAAACATGTTTGTCTGAGTCTTCTATCAAAAGTTACAGCTATTTCTATGAAGTTGTACAAAAACGCTTTCTTTCGCCAAGACAGTGCGTTTCTCACTGTTACATGCATTTGAATGGGGAACTCGACCGAAACAAAGTATATGTTTTCGTTATGTGAATAACTTGGAAATCTTAGCTCAAACAGCTGCAAAACCTGTTTTCCCAGCACGGAGACCTTGAGTTCTATAATATAAGGCCATAAACATGTTTGTCTGAGTCTTCTATCAAAAGTTACAGCTATTTCTATGAAGTTGTACAAAAACGCTTTCTTTCGCCAAGACAGTGCGTTTCTCACTGTTACATGCATTTGAATGGGGAACTCGACCGAAACAAAGTATAGGTTTTCATTATGTGAATAACTTGGAAATCTTAGCTCAAACAGCTGCAAAACCTGTTTTCCCAGCACGGGGACCTTGAGTTCTATAATATAAGGCCATAAACATGTTTGTCTGAGTCTTCTATCAAAAGTTACAGCTATTTCTATGAAGTTGTACAAAAACGCTTTCTTTCGCCAAGACAGTGCGTTTCTCACTGTTACATGCATTTGAATGGGGAACTCGACCGAAACAAAGTATAGGTTTTCATTATGTGAATAACTTGGAAATCTTAGCTCAAACAGCTGCAAAACCTGTTTTCCCAGCACGGGGACCTTGAGTTCTATAAGATAAAGCCATAAACATGTGTATCCGAGTCTTCTATCAAAAGTTACAGCTATTTCTATGAAGTTGTACAAAAACGCTTTCTTTCGCCAAGACAGTGCGTTTCTCACTGTTACATGCATTTGAATGGGGAACTCGACCGAAACAAAGTATAGGTTTTCATTATGTGAATAACTTGAAAATCTTAGCTCAAACAGCTGCAAAACCTGTTTTCCCAGCACGGGAACCTTGAGTTCTATAAGATAAAGCCATAAACATGTGTATCCGAGTCTTCTATCAAAAGTTACAGCTATTTCTATGAAGTTGTACAAAAACGCTTTCTTTCGCCAAGACAGTGCGTTTCTCACTGTTACATGCATTTGAATGGGGAACTCGACCGAAACAAAGTATAGGTTTTCATTATGTGAATAACTTGAAAATCTTAGCTCAAACAGCTGCAAAACCTGTTTTCCCAGCACGGGGACCTTGAGTTCTATAATATAAGGCCATAAACATGTTTGTCTGAGTCTTCTATCAAAAGTTACAGCTATTTCTATGAAGTTGTACAAAAACGCTTTCTTTCGCCAAGACAGTGCGTTTCTCACTGTTACATGCATTTGAATGGGGAACTCGACCGAAACAAAGTATAGGTTTTCATTATGTGAATAACTTGGAAATCTTAGCTCAAACAGCTGCAAAACCTGTTTTCCCAGCACGGGAACCTTGAGTTCTATAAGATAAAGCCATAAACATGTGTATCCGAGTCTTCTATCAAAAGTTACAGCTATTTCTATGAAGTTGTACAAAAACGCTTTCTTTCGCCAAGACAGTGCGTTTCTCACTGTTACATGCATTTGAATGGGGAACTCGACCGAAACAAAGTATAGGTTTTCATTATGTGAATAACTTGGAAATCTTAGCTCAAACAGCTGCAAAACCTGTTTTCCCAGCACGGGAACCTTGAGTTCTATAAGATAAAGCCATAAACATGTGTATCCGAGTCTTCTATCAAAAGTTACAGCTATTTCTATGAAGTTGTACAAAAACGCTTTCTTTCGCCAAGACAGTGCGTTTCTCACTGTTACATGCATTTGAATGGGGAACTCGACCGAAACAAAGTATATGTTTTCATTATGTGAATAACTTGGAAATCTTAGCTCAAACAGCTGCAAAACCTGTTTTCCCAGCACGGAGACCTTGAGTTCTATAATATAAGGCCATAAACATGTTTGTCTGAGTCTTCTATCAAAAGTTACAGCTATTTCTATGAAGTTGTACAAAAACGCTTTCTTTCGCCAAGACAGTGCGTTTCTCACTGTTACATGCATTTGAATGGGGAACTCGACCGAAACAAAGTATATGTTTTCATTATGTGAATAACTTGGAAATCTTAGCTCAAACAGCTGCAAAACCTGTTTTCCCAGCACGGAGACCTTGAGTTCTATAATATAAGGCCATAAACATGTTTGTCTGAGTCTTCTATCAAAAGTTACAGCTATTTCTATGAAGTTGTACAAAAACGCTTTCTTTCGCCAAGACAGTGCGTTTCTCACTGTTACATGCATTTGAATGGGGAACTCGACCGAAACAAAGTATAGGTTTTCATTATGTGAATAACTTGGAAATCTTAGCTCAAACAGCTGCAAAACCTGTTTTCCCAGCACGGGGACCTTGAGTTCTATAATATAAGGCCATAAACATGTTTGTCTGAGTCTTCTATCAAAAGTTACAGCTATTTCTATGAAGTTGTACAAAAACGCTTTCTTTCGCCAAGACAGTGCGTTTCTCACTGTTACATGCATTTGAATGGGGAACTCGACCGAAACAAAGTATAGGTTTTCATTATGTGAATAACTTGAAAATCTTAGCTCAAACAGCTGCAAAACCTGTTTTCCCAGCACGGGGACCTTGAGTTCTATAATATAAGGCCATAAACATGTTTGTCTGAGTCTTCTATCAAAAGTTACAGCTATTTCTATGAAGTTGTACAAAAACGCTTTCTTTCGCCAAGACAGTGCGTTTCTCACTGTTACATGCATTTGAATGGGGAACTCGACCGAAACAAAGTATAGGTTTTCATTATGTGAATAACTTGAAAATCTTAGCTCAAACAGCTGCAAAACCTGTTTTCCCAGCACGGGGACCTTGAGTTCTATAATATAAGGCCATAAACATGTTTGTCTGAGTCTTCTATCAAAAGTTACAGCTATTTCTATGAAGTTGTACAAAAACGCTTTCTTTCGCCAAGACAGTGCGTTTCTCACTGTTACATGCATTTGAATGGGGAACTCGACCGAAACAAAGTACAAGTTTTCATTATGTGAATAACTTGGAAATCTTAGCTCAAACAGCTGCAAAACCTGTTTTCCCAGCACGGAGACCTTGAGTTCTATAATATAAGGCCATAAACATGTTTGTCTGAGTCTTCTATCAAAAGTTACAGCTATTTCTATGAAGTTGTACAAAAACGCTTTCTTTCGCCAAGACAGTGCGTTTCTCACTGTTACATGCATTTGAATGGGGAACTCGACCGAAACAAAGTATAGGTTTTCATTATGTGAATAACTTGGAAATCTTAGCTCAAACAGCTGCAAAACCTGTTTTCCCAGCACGGGAACCTTGAGTTCTATAAGATAAAGCCATAAACATGTGTATCCGAGTCTTCTATCAAAAGTTACAGCTATTTCTATGAAGTTGTACAAAAACGCTTTCTTTCGCCAAGACAGTGCGTTTCTCACTGTTACATGCATTTGAATGGGGAACTCGACCGAAACAAAGTATAGGTTTTCATTATGTGAATAACTTGGAAATCTTAGCTCAAACAGCTGCAAAACCTGTTTTCCCAGCACGGGAACCTTGAGTTCTATAAGATAAAGCCATAAACATGTGTATCCGAGTCTTCTATCAAAAGTTACAGCTATTTCTATGAAGTTGTACAAAAACGCTTTCTTTCGCCAAGACAGTGCGTTTCTCACTGTTACATGCATTTGAATGGGGAACTCGACCGAAACAAAGTATAGGTTTTCATTATGTGAATAACTTGGAAATCTTAGCTCAAACAGCTGCAAAACCTGTTTTCCCAGCACGGGAACCTTGAGTTCTATAAGATAAAGCCATAAACATGTGTATCCGAGTCTTCTATCAAAAGTTACAGCTATTTCTATGAAGTTGTACAAAAACGCTTTCTTTCGCCAAGACAGTGCGTTTCTCACTGTTACATGCATTTGAATGGGGAACTCGACCGAAACAAAGTACAAGTTTTCATTATGTGAATAACTTGGAAATCTTAGCTCAAACAGCTGCAAAACCTGTTTTCCCAGCACGGGAACCTTGAGTTCTATAAGATAAAGCCATAAACATGTGTATCCGAGTCTTCTATCAAAAGTTACAGCTATTTCTATGAAGTTGTACAAAAACGCTTTCTTTCGCCAAGACAGTGCGTTTCTCACTGTTACATGCATTTGAATGGGGAACTCGACCGAAACAAAGTATAGGTTTTCATTATGTGAATAACTTGGAAATCTTAGCTCAAACAGCTGCAAAACCTGTTTTCCCAGCACGGGAACCTTGAGTTCTATAAGATAAAGCCATAAACATGTGTATCCGAGTCTTCTATCAAAAGTTACAGCTATTTCTATGAAGTTGTACAAAAACGCTTTCTTTCGCCAAGACAGTGCGTTTCTCACTGTTACATGCATTTGAATGGGGAACTCGACCGAAACAAAGTATAGGTTTTCATTATGTGAATAACTTGGAAATCTTAGCTCAAACAGCTGCAAAACCTGTTTTCCCAGCACGGGAACCTTGAGTTCTATAAGATAAAGCCATAAACATGTGTATCCGAGTCTTCTATCAAAAGTTACAGCTATTTCTATGAAGTTGTACAAAAACGCTTTCTTTCGCCAAGACAGTGCGTTTCTCACTGTTACATGCATTTGAATGGGGAACTCGACCGAAACAAAGTATATGTTTTCATTATGTGAATAACTTGGAAATCTTAGCTCAAACAGCTGCAAAACCTGTTTTCCCAGCACGGAGACCTTGAGTTCTATAATATAAGGCCATAAACATGTTTGTCTGAGTCTTCTATCAAAAGTTACAGCTATTTCTATGAAGTTGTACAAAAACGCTTTCTTTCGCCAAGACAGTGCGTTTCTCACTGTTACATGCATTTGAATGGGGAACTCGACCGAAACAAAGTATATGTTTTCATTATGTGAATAACTTGGAAATCTTAGCTCAAACAGCTGCAAAACCTGTTTTCCCAGCACGGAGACCTTGAGTTCTATAATATAAGGCCATAAACATGTTTGTCTGAGTCTTCTATCAAAAGTTACAGCTATTTCTATGAAGTTGTACAAAAACGCTTTCTTTCGCCAAGACAGTGCGTTTCTCACTGTTACATGCATTTGAATGGGGAACTCGACCGAAACAAAGTATAGGTTTTCATTATGTGAATAACTTGGAAATCTTAGCTCAAACAGCTGCAAAACCTGTTTTCCCAGCACGGGGACCTTGAGTTCTATAATATAAGGCCATAAACATGTTTGTCTGAGTCTTCTATCAAAAGTTACAGCTATTTCTATGAAGTTGTACAAAAACGCTTTCTTTCGCCAAGACAGTGCGTTTCTCACTGTTACATGCATTTGAATGGGGAACTCGACCGAAACAAAGTATAGGTTTTCATTATGTGAATAACTTGAAAATCTTAGCTCAAACAGCTGCAAAACCTGTTTTCCCAGCACGGGGACCTTGAGTTCTATAATATAAGGCCATAAACATGTTTGTCTGAGTCTTCTATCAAAAGTTACAGCTATTTCTATGAAGTTGTACAAAAACGCTTTCTTTCGCCAAGACAGTGCGTTTCTCACTGTTACATGCATTTGAATGGGGAACTCGACCGAAACAAAGTATAGGTTTTCATTATGTGAATAACTTGAAAATCTTAGCTCAAACAGCTGCAAAACCTGTTTTCCCAGCACGGGGACCTTGAGTTCTATAATATAAGGCCATAAACATGTTTGTCTGAGTCTTCTATCAAAAGTTACAGCTATTTCTATGAAGTTGTACAAAAACGCTTTCTTTCGCCAAGACAGTGCGTTTCTCACTGTTACATGCATTTGAATGGGGAACTCGACCGAAACAAAGTACAAGTTTTCATTATGTGAATAACTTGGAAATCTTAGCTCAAACAGCTGCAAAACCTGTTTTCCCAGCACGGAGACCTTGAGTTCTATAATATAAGGCCATAAACATGTTTGTCTGAGTCTTCTATCAAAAGTTACAGCTATTTCTATGAAGTTGTACAAAAACGCTTTCTTTCGCCAAGACAGTGCGTTTCTCACTGTTACATGCATTTGAATGGGGAACTCGACCGAAACAAAGTATAGGTTTTCATTATGTGAATAACTTGGAAATCTTAGCTCAAACAGCTGCAAAACCTGTTTTCCCAGCACGGGAACCTTGAGTTCTATAAGATAAAGCCATAAACATGTGTATCCGAGTCTTCTATCAAAAGTTACAGCTATTTCTATGAAGTTGTACAAAAACGCTTTCTTTCGCCAAGACAGTGCGTTTCTCACTGTTACATGCATTTGAATGGGGAACTCGACCGAAACAAAGTATAGGTTTTCATTATGTGAATAACTTGGAAATCTTAGCTCAAACAGCTGCAAAACCTGTTTTCCCAGCACGGGAACCTTGAGTTCTATAAGATAAAGCCATAAACATGTGTATCCGAGTCTTCTATCAAAAGTTACAGCTATTTCTATGAAGTTGTACAAAAACGCTTTCTTTCGCCAAGACAGTGCGTTTCTCACTGTTACATGCATTTGAATGGGGAACTCGACCGAAACAAAGTATAGGTTTTCATTATGTGAATAACTTGGAAATCTTAGCTCAAACAGCTGCAAAACCTGTTTTCCCAGCACGGGAACCTTGAGTTCTATAAGATAAAGCCATAAACATGTGTATCCGAGTCTTCTATCAAAAGTTACAGCTATTTCTATGAAGTTGTACAAAAACGCTTTCTTTCGCCAAGACAGTGCGTTTCTCACTGTTACATGCATTTGAATGGGGAACTCGACCGAAACAAAGTACAAGTTTTCATTATGTGAATAACTTGGAAATCTTAGCTCAAACAGCTGCAAAACCTGTTTTCCCAGCACGGGAACCTTGAGTTCTATAAGATAAAGCCATAAACATGTGTATCCGAGTCTTCTATCAAAAGTTACAGCTATTTCTATGAAGTTGTACAAAAACGCTTTCTTTCGCCAAGACAGTGCGTTTCTCACTGTTACATGCATTTGAATGGGGAACTCGACCGAAACAAAGTATAGGTTTTCATTATGTGAATAACTTGGAAATCTTAGCTCAAACAGCTGCAAAACCTGTTTTCCCAGCACGGGAACCTTGAGTTCTATAAGATAAAGCCATAAACATGTGTATCCGAGTCTTCTATCAAAAGTTACAGCTATTTCTATGAAGTTGTACAAAAACGCTTTCTTTCGCCAAGACAGTGCGTTTCTCACTGTTACATGCATTTGAATGGGGAACTCGACCGAAACAAAGTATAGGTTTTCATTATGTGAATAACTTGGAAATCTTAGCTCAAACAGCTGCAAAACCTGTTTTCCCAGCACGGGAACCTTGAGTTCTATAAGATAAAGCCATAAACATGTGTATCCGAGTCTTCTATCAAAAGTTACAGCTATTTCTATGAAGTTGTACAAAAACGCTTTCTTTCGCCAAGACAGTGCGTTTCTCACTGTTACATGCATTTGAATGGGGAACTCGACCGAAACAAAGTATATGTTTTCATTATGTGAATAACTTGGAAATCTTAGCTCAAACAGCTGCAAAACCTGTTTTCCCAGCACGGAGACCTTGAGTTCTATAATATAAGGCCATAAACATGTTTGTCTGAGTCTTCTATCAAAAGTTACAGCTATTTCTATGAAGTTGTACAAAAACGCTTTCTTTCGCCAAGACAGTGCGTTTCTCACTGTTACATGCATTTGAATGGGGAACTCGACCGAAACAAAGTATATGTTTTCATTATGTGAATAACTTGGAAATCTTAGCTCAAACAGCTGCAAAACCTGTTTTCCCAGCACGGAGACCTTGAGTTCTATAATATAAGGCCATAAACATGTTTGTCTGAGTCTTCTATCAAAAGTTACAGCTATTTCTATGAAGTTGTACAAAAACGCTTTCTTTCGCCAAGACAGTGCGTTTCTCACTGTTACATGCATTTGAATGGGGAACTCGACCGAAACAAAGTATAGGTTTTCATTATGTGAATAACTTGGAAATCTTAGCTCAAACAGCTGCAAAACCTGTTTTCCCAGCACGGGGACCTTGAGTTCTATAATATAAGGCCATAAACATGTTTGTCTGAGTCTTCTATCAAAAGTTACAGCTATTTCTATGAAGTTGTACAAAAACGCTTTCTTTCGCCAAGACAGTGCGTTTCTCACTGTTACATGCATTTGAATGGGGAACTCGACCGAAACAAAGTATAGGTTTTCATTATGTGAATAACTTGAAAATCTTAGCTCAAACAGCTGCAAAACCTGTTTTCCCAGCACGGGGACCTTGAGTTCTATAATATAAGGCCATAAACATGTTTGTCTGAGTCTTCTATCAAAAGTTACAGCTATTTCTATGAAGTTGTACAAAAACGCTTTCTTTCGCCAAGACAGTGCGTTTCTCACTGTTACATGCATTTGAATGGGGAACTCGACCGAAACAAAGTATAGGTTTTCATTATGTGAATAACTTGAAAATCTTAGCTCAAACAGCTGCAAAACCTGTTTTCCCAGCACGGGGACCTTGAGTTCTATAATATAAGGCCATAAACATGTTTGTCTGAGTCTTCTATCAAAAGTTACAGCTATTTCTATGAAGTTGTACAAAAACGCTTTCTTTCGCCAAGACAGTGCGTTTCTCACTGTTACATGCATTTGAATGGGGAACTCGACCGAAACAAAGTACAAGTTTTCATTATGTGAATAACTTGGAAATCTTAGCTCAAACAGCTGCAAAACCTGTTTTCCCAGCACGGAGACCTTGAGTTCTATAATATAAGGCCATAAACATGTTTGTCTGAGTCTTCTATCAAAAGTTACAGCTATTTCTATGAAGTTGTACAAAAACGCTTTCTTTCGCCAAGACAGTGCGTTTCTCACTGTTACATGCATTTGAATGGGGAACTCGACCGAAACAAAGTATAGGTTTTCATTATGTGAATAACTTGGAAATCTTAGCTCAAACAGCTGCAAAACCTGTTTTCCCAGCACGGGAACCTTGAGTTCTATAAGATAAAGCCATAAACATGTGTATCCGAGTCTTCTATCAAAAGTTACAGCTATTTCTATGAAGTTGTACAAAAACGCTTTCTTTCGCCAAGACAGTGCGTTTCTCACTGTTACATGCATTTGAATGGGGAACTCGACCGAAACAAAGTATAGGTTTTCATTATGTGAATAACTTGGAAATCTTAGCTCAAACAGCTGCAAAACCTGTTTTCCCAGCACGGGAACCTTGAGTTCTATAAGATAAAGCCATAAACATGTGTATCCGAGTCTTCTATCAAAAGTTACAGCTATTTCTATGAAGTTGTACAAAAACGCTTTCTTTCGCCAAGACAGTGCGTTTCTCACTGTTACATGCATTTGAATGGGGAACTCGACCGAAACAAAGTATAGGTTTTCATTATGTGAATAACTTGAAAATCTTAGCTCAAACAGCTGCAAAACCTGTTTTCCCAGCACGGGGACCTTGAGTTCTATAATATAAGGCCATAAACATGTTTGTCTGAGTCTTCTATCAAAAGTTACAGCTATTTCTATGAAGTTGTACAAAAACGCTTTCTTTCGCCAAGACAGTGCGTTTCTCACTGTTACATGCATTTGAATGGGGAACTCGACCGAAACAAAGTATAGGTTTTCATTATGTGAATAACTTGGAAATCTTAGCTCAAACAGCTGCAAAACCTGTTTTCCCAGCACGGGGACCTTGAGTTCTATAATATAAGGCCATAAACATGTTTGTCTGAGTCTTCTATCAAAAGTTACAGCTATTTCTATGAAGTTGTACAAAAACGCTTTCTTTCGCCAAGACAGTGCGTTTCTCACTGTTACATGCATTTGAATGGGGAACTCGACCGAAACAAAGTATAGGTTTTCATTATGTGAATAACTTGGAAATCTTAGCTCAAACAGCTGCAAAACCTGTTTTCCCAGCACGGGGACCTTGAGTTCTATAATATAAGGCCATAAACATGTTTGTCTGAGTCTTCTATCAAAAGTTACAGCTATTTCTATGAAGTTGTACAAAAACGCTTTCTTTCGCCAAGACAGTGCGTTTCTCACTGTTACATGCATTTGAATGGGGAACTCGACCGAAACAAAGTATAGGTTTTCATTATGTGAATAACTTGGAAATCTTAGCTCAAACAGCTGCAAAACCTGTTTTCCCAGCACGGGGACCTTGAGTTCTATAATATAAGGCCATAAACATGTTTGTCTGAGTCTTCTATCAAAAGTTACAGCTATTTCTATGAAGTTGTACAAAAACGCTTTCTTTCGCCAAGACAGTGCGTTTCTCACTGTTACATGCATTTGAATGGGGAACTCGACCGAAACAAAGTATAGGTTTTCATTATGTGAATAACTTGGAAATCTTAGCTCAAACAGCTGCAAAACCTGTTTTCCCAGCACGGGGACCTTGAGTTCTATAATATAAGGCCATAAACATGTTTGTCTGAGTCTTCTATCAAAAGTTACAGCTATTTCTATGAAGTTGTACAAAAACGCTTTCTTTCGCCAAGACAGTGCGTTTCTCACTGTTACATGCATTTGAATGGGGAACTCGACCGAAACAAAGTATAGGTTTTCATTATGTGAATAACTTGGAAATCTTAGCTCAAACAGCTGCAAAACCTGTTTTCCCAGCACGGGAACCTTGAGTTCTATAAGATAAAGCCATAAACATGTGTATCCGAGTCTTCTATCAAAAGTTACAGCTATTTCTATGAAGTTGTACAAAAACGCTTTCTTTCGCCAAGACAGTGCGTTTCTCACTGTTACATGCATTTGAATGGGGAACTCGACCGAAACAAAGTATATGTTTTCATTATGTGAATAACTTGGAAATCTTAGCTCAAACAGCTGCAAAACCTGTTTTCCCAGCACGGAGACCTTGAGTTCTATAATATAAGGCCATAAACATGTTTGTCTGAGTCTTCTATCAAAAGTTACAGCTATTTCTATGAAGTTGTACAAAAACGCTTTCTTTCGCCAAGACAGTGCGTTTCTCACTGTTACATGCATTTGAATGGGGAACTCGACCGAAACAAAGTATAGGTTTTCATTATGTGAATAACTTGGAAATCTTAGCTCAAACAGCTGCAAAACCTGTTTTCCCAGCACGGGAACCTTGAGTTCTATAAGATAAAGCCATAAACATGTGTATCCGAGTCTTCTATCAAAAGTTACAGCTATTTCTATGAAGTTGTACAAAAACGCTTTCTTTCGCCAAGACAGTGCGTTTCTCACTGTTACATGCATTTGAATGGGGAACTCGACCGAAACAAAGTATAGGTTTTCATTATGTGAATAACTTGGAAATCTTAGCTCAAACAGCTGCAAAACCTGTTTTCCCAGCACGGGAACCTTGAGTTCTATAAGATAAAGCCATAAACATGTGTATCCGAGTCTTCTATCAAAAGTTACAGCTATTTCTATGAAGTTGTACAAAAACGCTTTCTTTCGCCAAGACAGTGCGTTTCTCACTGTTACATGCATTTGAATGGGGAACTCGACCGAAACAAAGTATAGGTTTTCATTATGTGAATAACTTGAAAATCTTAGCTCAAACAGCTGCAAAACCTGTTTTCCCAGCACGGGGACCTTGAGTTCTATAATATAAGGCCATAAACATGTTTGTCTGAGTCTTCTATCAAAAGTTACAGCTATTTCTATGAAGTTGTACAAAAACGCTTTCTTTCGCCAAGACAGTGCGTTTCTCACTGTTACATGCATTTGAATGGGGAACTCGACCGAAACAAAGTATAGGTTTTCATTATGTGAATAACTTGGAAATCTTAGCTCAAACAGCTGCAAAACCTGTTTTCCCAGCACGGGAACCTTGAGTTCTATAAGATAAAGCCATAAACATGTGTATCCGAGTCTTCTATCAAAAGTTACAGCTATTTCTATGAAGTTGTACAAAAACGCTTTCTTTCGCCAAGACAGTGCGTTTCTCACTGTTACATGCATTTGAATGGGGAACTCGACCGAAACAAAGTATAGGTTTTCATTATGTGAATAACTTGGAAATCTTAGCTCAAACAGCTGCAAAACCTGTTTTCCCAGCACGGGAACACCTTGAGTTCTATAAGATAAAGCCATAAACATGTGTATCCGAGTCTTCTATCAAAAGTTACAGCTATTTCTATGAAGTTGTACAAAAACGCTTTCTTTCGCCAAGACAGTGCGTTTCTCACTGTTACATGCATTTGAATGGGGAACTCGACCGAAACAAAGTATAGGTTTTCATTATGTGAATAACTTGGAAATCTTAGCTCAAACAGCTGCAAAACCTGTTTTCCCAGCACGGGAACCTTGAGTTCTATAAGATAAAGCCATAAACATGTGTATCCGAGTCTTCTATCAAAAGTTACAGCTATTTCTATGAAGTTGTACAAAAACGCTTTCTTTCGCCAAGACAGTGCGTTTCTCACTGTTACATGCATTTGAATGGGGAACTCGACCGAAACAAAGTACAAGTTTTCATTATGTGAATAACTTGGAAATCTTAGCTCAAACAGCTGCAAAACCTGTTTTCCCAGCACAGAGACCTTGAGTTCTATAATATAAGGCCATAAACATGTTTGTCTGAGTCTTCTATCAAAAGTTACAGCTATTTCTATGAAGTTGTACAAAAACGCTTTCTTTCGCCAAGACAGTGCGTTTCTCACTGTTACATGCATTTGAATGGGGAACTCGACCGAAACAAAGTATAGGTTTTCATTATGTGAATAACTTGAAAATCTTAGCTCAAACAGCTGCAAAACCTGTTTTCCCAGCACGGGGACCTTGAGTTCTATAATATAAGGCCATAAACATGTTTGTCTGAGTCTTCTATCAAAAGTTACAGCTATTTCTATGAAGTTGTACAAAAACGCTTTCTTTCGCCAAGACAGTGCGTTTCTCACTGTTACATGCATTTGAATGGGGAACTCGACCGAAACAAAGTATAGGTTTTCATTATGTGAATAACTTGGAAATCTTAGCTCAAACAGCTGCAAAACCTGTTTTCCCAGCACGGGAACCTTGAGTTCTATAAGATAAAGCCATAAACATGTGTATCCGAGTCTTCTATCAAAAGTTACAGCTATTTCTATGAAGTTGTACAAAAACGCTTTCTTTCGCCAAGACAGTGCGTTTCTCACTGTTACATGCATTTGAATGGGGAACTCGACCGAAACAAAGTATAGGTTTTCATTATGTGAATAACTTGGAAATCTTAGCTCAAACAGCTGCAAAACCTGTTTTCCCAGCACGGGAACCTTGAGTTCTATAAGATAAAGCCATAAACATGTGTATCCGAGTCTTCTATCAAAAGTTACAGCTATTTCTATGAAGTTGTACAAAAACGCTTTCTTTCGCCAAGACAGTGCGTTTCTCACTGTTACATGCATTTGAATGGGGAACTCGACCGAAACAAAGTACAAGTTTTCATTATGTGAATAACTTGGAAATCTTAGCTCAAACAGCTGCAAAACCTGTTTTCCCAGCACGGAGACCTTGAGTTCTATAATATAAGGCCATAAACATGTTTGTCTGAGTCTTCTATCAAAAGTTACAGCTATTTCTATGAAGTTGTACAAAAACGCTTTCTTTCGCCAAGACAGTGCGTTTCTCACTGTTACATGCATTTGAATGGGGAACTCGACCGAAACAAAGTATAGGTTTTCATTATGTGAATAACTTGAAAATCTTAGCTCAAACAGCTGCAAAACCTGTTTTCCCAGCACGGGGACCTTGAGTTCTATAATATAAGGCCATAAACATGTTTGTCTGAGTCTTCTATCAAAAGTTACAGCTATTTCTATGAAGTTGTACAAAAACGCTTTCTTTCGCCAAGACAGTGCGTTTCTCACTGTTACATGCATTTGAATGGGGAACTCGACCGAAACAAAGTATAGGTTTTCATTATGTGAATAACTTGGAAATCTTAGCTCAAACAGCTGCAAAACCTGTTTTCCCAGCACGGGAACCTTGAGTTCTATAAGATAAAGCCATAAACATGTGTATCCGAGTCTTCTATCAAAAGTTACAGCTATTTCTATGAAGTTGTACAAAAACGCTTTCTTTCGCCAAGACAGTGCGTTTCTCACTGTTACATGCATTTGAATGGGGAACTCGACCGAAACAAAGTATAGGTTTTCATTATGTGAATAACTTGGAAATCTTAGCTCAAACAGCTGCAAAACCTGTTTTCCCAGCACGGGAACCTTGAGTTCTATAAGATAAAGCCATAAACATGTGTATCCGAGTCTTCTATCAAAAGTTACAGCTATTTCTATGAAGTTGTACAAAAACGCTTTCTTTCGCCAAGACAGTGCGTTTCTCACTGTTACATGCATTTGAATGGGGAACTCGACCGAAACAAAGTATAGGTTTTCATTATGTGAATAACTTGGAAATCTTAGCTCAAACAGCTGCAAAACCTGTTTTCCCAGCACGGGAACCTTGAGTTCTATAAGATAAAGCCATAAACATGTGTATCCGAGTCTTCTATCAAAAGTTACAGCTATTTCTATGAAGTTGTACAAAAACGCTTTCTTTCGCCAAGACAGTGCGTTTCTCACTGTTACATGCATTTGAATGGGGAACTCGACCGAAACAAAGTACAAGTTTTCATTATGTGAATAACTTGGAAATCTTAGCTCAAACAGCTGCAAAACCTGTTTTCCCAGCACGGAGACCTTGAGTTCTATAATATAAGGCCATAAACATGTTTGTCTGAGTCTTCTATCAAAAGTTACAGCTATTTCTATGAAGTTGTACAAAAACGCTTTCTTTCGCCAAGACAGTGCGTTTCTCACTGTTACATGCATTTGAATGGGGAACTCGACCGAAACAAAGTATAGGTTTTCATTATGTGAATAACTTGAAAATCTTAGCTCAAACAGCTGCAAAACCTGTTTTCCCAGCACGGGGACCTTGAGTTCTATAATATAAGGCCATAAACATGTTTGTCTGAGTCTTCTATCAAAAGTTACAGCTATTTCTATGAAGTTGTACAAAAACGCTTTCTTTCGCCAAGACAGTGCGTTTCTCACTGTTACATGCATTTGAATGGGGAACTCGACCGAAACAAAGTATAGGTTTTCATTATGTGAATAACTTGGAAATCTTAGCTCAAACAGCTGCAAAACCTGTTTTCCCAGCACGGGAACCTTGAGTTCTATAAGATAAAGCCATAAACATGTGTATCCGAGTCTTCTATCAAAAGTTACAGCTATTTCTATGAAGTTGTACAAAAACGCTTTCTTTCGCCAAGACAGTGCGTTTCTCACTGTTACATGCATTTGAATGGGGAACTCGACCGAAACAAAGTATAGGTTTTCATTATGTGAATAACTTGGAAATCTTAGCTCAAACAGCTGCAAAACCTGTTTTCCCAGCACGGGAACCTTGAGTTCTATAAGATAAAGCCATAAACATGTGTATCCGAGTCTTCTATCAAAAGTTACAGCTATTTCTATGAAGTTGTACAAAAACGCTTTCTTTCGCCAAGACAGTGCGTTTCTCACTGTTACATGCATTTGAATGGGGAACTCGACCGAAACAAAGTATAGGTTTTCATTATGTGAATAACTTGGAAATCTTAGCTCAAACAGCTGCAAAACCTGTTTTCCCAGCACGGGAACCTTGAGTTCTATAAGATAAAGCCATAAACATGTGTATCCGAGTCTTCTATCAAAAGTTACAGCTATTTCTATGAAGTTGTACAAAAACGCTTTCTTTCGCCAAGACAGTGCGTTTCTCACTGTTACATGCATTTGAATGGGGAACTCGACCGAAACAAAGTATAGGTTTTCATTATGTGAATAACTTGAAAATCTTAGCTCAAACAGCTGCAAAACCTGTTTTCCCAGCACGGGGACCTTGAGTTCTATAATATAAGGCCATAAACATGTTTGTCTGAGTCTTCTATCAAAAGTTACAGCTATTTCTATGAAGTTGTACAAAAACGCTTTCTTTCGCCAAGACAGTGCGTTTCTCACTGTTACATGCATTTGAATGGGGAACTCGACCGAAACAAAGTATAGGTTTTCATTATGTGAATAACTTGGAAATCTTAGCTCAAACAGCTGCAAAACCTGTTTTCCCAGCACGGGGACCTTGAGTTCTATAATATAAGGCCATAAACATGTTTGTCTGAGTCTTCTATCAAAAGTTACAGCTATTTCTATGAAGTTGTACAAAAACGCTTTCTTTCGCCAAGACAGTGCGTTTCTCACTGTTACATGCATTTGAATGGGGAACTCGACCGAAACAAAGTACAAGTTTTCATTATGTGAATAACTTGGAAATCTTAGCTCAAACAGCTGCAAAACCTGTTTTCCCAGCACAGAGACCTTGAGTTCTATAATATAAGGCCATAAACATGTTTGTCTGAGTCTTCTATCAAAAGTTACAGCTATTTCTATGAAGTTGTACAAAAACGCTTTCTTTCGCCAAGACAGTGCGTTTCTCACTGTTACATGCATTTGAATGGGGAACTCGACCGAAACAAAGTACAAGTTTTCATTATGTGAATAACTTGGAAATCTTAGCTCAAACAGCTGCAAAACCTGTTTTCCCAGCACGGGAACCTTGAGTTCTATAAGATAAAGCCATAAACATGTGTATCCGAGTCTTCTATCAAAAGTTACAGCTATTTCTATGAAGTTGTACAAAAACGCTTTCTTTCGCCAAGACAGTGCGTTTCTCACTGTTACATGCATTTGAATGGGGAACTCGACCGAAACAAAGTATAGGTTTTCATTATGTGAATAACTTGGAAATCTTAGCTCAAACAGCTGCAAAACCTGTTTTCCCAGCACGGGAACCTTGAGTTCTATAAGATAAAGCCATAAACATGTGTATCCGAGTCTTCTATCAAAAGTTACAGCTATTTCTATGAAGTTGTACAAAAACGCTTTCTTTCGCCAAGACAGTGCGTTTCTCACTGTTACATGCATTTGAATGGGGAACTCGACCGAAACAAAGTATAGGTTTTCATTATGTGAATAACTTGGAAATCTTAGCTCAAACAGCTGCAAAACCTGTTTTCCCAGCACGGGAACCTTGAGTTCTATAAGATAAAGCCATAAACATGTGTATCCGAGTCTTCTATCAAAAGTTACAGCTATTTCTATGAAGTTGTACAAAAACGCTTTCTTTCGCCAAGACAGTGCGTTTCTCACTGTTACATGCATTTGAATGGGGAACTCGACCGAAACAAAGTACAAGTTTTCATTATGTGAATAACTTGGAAATCTTAGCTCAAACAGCTGCAAAACCTGTTTTCCCAGCACGGAGACCTTGAGTTCTATAATATAAGGCCATAAACATGTTTGTCTGAGTCTTCTATCAAAAGTTACAGCTATTTCTATGAAGTTGTACAAAAACGCTTTCTTTCGCCAAGACAGTGCGTTTCTCACTGTTACATGCATTTGAATGGGGAACTCGACCGAAACAAAGTATAGGTTTTCATTATGTGAATAACTTGAAAATCTTAGCTCAAACAGCTGCAAAACCTGTTTTCCCAGCACGGGGACCTTGAGTTCTATAATATAAGGCCATAAACATGTTTGTCTGAGTCTTCTATCAAAAGTTACAGCTATTTCTATGAAGTTGTACAAAAACGCTTTCTTTCGCCAAGACAGTGCGTTTCTCACTGTTACATGCATTTGAATGGGGAACTCGACCGAAACAAAGTATAGGTTTTCATTATGTGAATAACTTGGAAATCTTAGCTCAAACAGCTGCAAAACCTGTTTTCCCAGCACGGGAACCTTGAGTTCTATAAGATAAAGCCATAAACATGTGTATCCGAGTCTTCTATCAAAAGTTACAGCTATTTCTATGAAGTTGTACAAAAACGCTTTCTTTCGCCAAGACAGTGCGTTTCTCACTGTTACATGCATTTGAATGGGGAACTCGACCGAAACAAAGTATAGGTTTTCATTATGTGAATAACTTGGAAATCTTAGCTCAAACAGCTGCAAAACCTGTTTTCCCAGCACGGGAACCTTGAGTTCTATAAGATAAAGCCATAAACATGTGTATCCGAGTCTTCTATCAAAAGTTACAGCTATTTCTATGAAGTTGTACAAAAACGCTTTCTTTCGCCAAGACAGTGCGTTTCTCACTGTTACATGCATTTGAATGGGGAACTCGACCGAAACAAAGTATAGGTTTTCATTATGTGAATAACTTGGAAATCTTAGCTCAAACAGCTGCAAAACCTGTTTTCCCAGCACGGGAACCTTGAGTTCTATAAGATAAAGCCATAAACATGTGTATCCGAGTCTTCTATCAAAAGTTACAGCTATTTCTATGAAGTTGTACAAAAACGCTTTCTTTCGCCAAGACAGTGCGTTTCTCACTGTTACATGCATTTGAATGGGGAACTCGACCGAAACAAAGTACAAGTTTTCATTATGTGAATAACTTGGAAATCTTAGCTCAAACAGCTGCAAAACCTGTTTTCCCAGCACGGAGACCTTGAGTTCTATAATATAAGGCCATAAACATGTTTGTCTGAGTCTTCTATCAAAAGTTACAGCTATTTCTATGAAGTTGTACAAAAACGCTTTCTTTCGCCAAGACAGTGCGTTTCTCACTGTTACATGCATTTGAATGGGGAACTCGACCGAAACAAAGTATAGGTTTTCATTATGTGAATAACTTGAAAATCTTAGCTCAAACAGCTGCAAAACCTGTTTTCCCAGCACGGGGACCTTGAGTTCTATAATATAAGGCCATAAACATGTTTGTCTGAGTCTTCTATCAAAAGTTACAGCTATTTCTATGAAGTTGTACAAAAACGCTTTCTTTCGCCAAGACAGTGCGTTTCTCACTGTTACATGCATTTGAATGGGGAACTCGACCGAAACAAAGTATAGGTTTTCATTATGTGAATAACTTGGAAATCTTAGCTCAAACAGCTGCAAAACCTGTTTTCCCAGCACGGGAACCTTGAGTTCTATAAGATAAAGCCATAAACATGTGTATCCGAGTCTTCTATCAAAAGTTACAGCTATTTCTATGAAGTTGTACAAAAACGCTTTCTTTCGCCAAGACAGTGCGTTTCTCACTGTTACATGCATTTGAATGGGGAACTCGACCGAAACAAAGTATAGGTTTTCATTATGTGAATAACTTGGAAATCTTAGCTCAAACAGCTGCAAAACCTGTTTTCCCAGCACGGGAACCTTGAGTTCTATAAGATAAAGCCATAAACATGTGTATCCGAGTCTTCTATCAAAAGTTACAGCTATTTCTATGAAGTTGTACAAAAACGCTTTCTTTCGCCAAGACAGTGCGTTTCTCACTGTTACATGCATTTGAATGGGGAACTCGACCGAAACAAAGTATAGGTTTTCATTATGTGAATAACTTGGAAATCTTAGCTCAAACAGCTGCAAAACCTGTTTTCCCAGCACGGGAACCTTGAGTTCTATAAGATAAAGCCATAAACATGTGTATCCGAGTCTTCTATCAAAAGTTACAGCTATTTCTATGAAGTTGTACAAAAACGCTTTCTTTCGCCAAGACAGTGCGTTTCTCACTGTTACATGCATTTGAATGGGGAACTCGACCGAAACAAAGTATAGGTTTTCATTATGTGAATAACTTGAAAATCTTAGCTCAAACAGCTGCAAAACCTGTTTTCCCAGCACGGGGACCTTGAGTTCTATAATATAAGGCCATAAACATGTTTGTCTGAGTCTTCTATCAAAAGTTACAGCTATTTCTATGAAGTTGTACAAAAACGCTTTCTTTCGCCAAGACAGTGCGTTTCTCACTGTTACATGCATTTGAATGGGGAACTCGACCGAAACAAAGTATAGGTTTTCATTATGTGAATAACTTGGAAATCTTAGCTCAAACAGCTGCAAAACCTGTTTTCCCAGCACGGGGACCTTGAGTTCTATAATATAAGGCCATAAACATGTTTGTCTGAGTCTTCTATCAAAAGTTACAGCTATTTCTATGAAGTTGTACAAAAACGCTTTCTTTCGCCAAGACAGTGCGTTTCTCACTGTTACATGCATTTGAATGGGGAACTCGACCGAAACAAAGTACAAGTTTTCATTATGTGAATAACTTGGAAATCTTAGCTCAAACAGCTGCAAAACCTGTTTTCCCAGCACAGAGACCTTGAGTTCTATAATATAAGGCCATAAACATGTTTGTCTGAGTCTTCTATCAAAAGTTACAGCTATTTCTATGAAGTTGTACAAAAACGCTTTCTTTCGCCAAGACAGTGCGTTTCTCACTGTTACATGCATTTGAATGGGGAACTCGACCGAAACAAAGTACAAGTTTTCATTATGTGAATAACTTGGAAATCTTAGCTCAAACAGCTGCAAAACCTGTTTTCCCAGCACGGGAACCTTGAGTTCTATAAGATAAAGCCATAAACATGTGTATCCGAGTCTTCTATCAAAAGTTACAGCTATTTCTATGAAGTTGTACAAAAACGCTTTCTTTCGCCAAGACAGTGCGTTTCTCACTGTTACATGCATTTGAATGGGGAACTCGACCGAAACAAAGTATAGGTTTTCATTATGTGAATAACTTGGAAATCTTAGCTCAAACAGCTGCAAAACCTGTTTTCCCAGCACGGGAACCTTGAGTTCTATAAGATAAAGCCATAAACATGTGTATCCGAGTCTTCTATCAAAAGTTACAGCTATTTCTATGAAGTTGTACAAAAACGCTTTCTTTCGCCAAGACAGTGCGTTTCTCACTGTTACATGCATTTGAATGGGGAACTCGACCGAAACAAAGTATAGGTTTTCATTATGTGAATAACTTGGAAATCTTAGCTCAAACAGCTGCAAAACCTGTTTTCCCAGCACGGGAACCTTGAGTTCTATAAGATAAAGCCATAAACATGTGTATCCGAGTCTTCTATCAAAAGTTACAGCTATTTCTATGAAGTTGTACAAAAACGCTTTCTTTCGCCAAGACAGTGCGTTTCTCACTGTTACATGCATTTGAATGGGGAACTCGACCGAAACAAAGTATAGGTTTTCATTATGTGAATAACTTGAAAATCTTAGCTCAAACAGCTGCAAAACCTGTTTTCCCAGCACGGGGACCTTGAGTTCTATAATATAAGGCCATAAACATGTTTGTCTGAGTCTTCTATCAAAAGTTACAGCTATTTCTATGAAGTTGTACAAAAACGCTTTCTTTCGCCAAGACAGTGCGTTTCTCACTGTTACATGCATTTGAATGGGGAACTCGACCGAAACAAAGTATAGGTTTTCATTATGTGAATAACTTGAAAATCTTAGCTCAAACAGCTGCAAAACCTGTTTTCCCAGCACGGGGACCTTGAGTTCTATAATATAAGGCCATAAACATGTTTGTCTGAGTCTTCTATCAAAAGTTACAGCTATTTCTATGAAGTTGTACAAAAACGCTTTCTTTCGCCAAGACAGTGCGTTTCTCACTGTTACATGCATTTGAATGGGGAACTCGACCGAAACAAAGTACAAGTTTTCATTATGTGAATAACTTGGAAATCTTAGCTCAAACAGCTGCAAAACCTGTTTTCCCAGCACAGAGACCTTGAGTTCTATAATATAAGGCCATAAACATGTTTGTCTGAGTCTTCTATCAAAAGTTACAGCTATTTCTATGAAGTTGTACAAAAACGCTTTCTTTCGCCAAGACAGTGCGTTTCTCACTGTTACATGCATTTGAATGGGGAACTCGACCGAAACAAAGTACAAGTTTTCATTATGTGAATAACTTGAAAATCTTAGCTCAAACAGCTGCAAAACCTGTTTTCCCAGCACGGAGACCTTGAGTTCTATAATATAAGGCCATAAACATGTTTGTCTGAGTCTTCTATCAAAAGTTACAGCTATTTCTATGAAGTTGTACAAAAACGCTTTCTTTCGCCAAGACAGTGCGTTTCTCACTGTTACATGCATTTGAATGGGGAACTCGACCGAAACAAAGTATAGGTTTTCATTATGTGAATAACTTGGAAATCTTAGCTCAAACAGCTGCAAAACCTGTTTTCCCAGCACGGGAACCTTGAGTTCTATAAGATAAAGCCATAAACATGTGTATCCGAGTCTTCTATCAAAAGTTACAGCTATTTCTATGAAGTTGTACAAAAACGCTTTCTTTCGCCAAGACAGTGCGTTTCTCACTGTTACATGCATTTGAAAGGGGAACTCGACCGAAACAAAGTACAAGTTTTCATTATGTGAATAACTTGGAAATCTTAGCTCAAACAGCTGCAAAACCTGTTTTCCCAGCACGGAGACCTTGAGTTCTATAATATAAGGCCATAAACATGTTTGTCTGAGTCTTCTATCAAAAGTTACAGCTATTTCTATGAAGTTGTACAAAAACGCTTTCTTTCGCCAAGACAGTGCGTTTCTCACTGTTACATGCATTTGAATGGGGAACTCGACCGAAACAAAGTATAGGTTTTCATTATGTGAATAACTTGAAAATCTTAGCTCAAACAGCTGCAAAACCTGTTTTCCCAGCACGGGGACCTTGAGTTCTATAATATAAGGCCATAAACATGTTTGTCTGAGTCTTCTATCAAAAGTTACAGCTATTTCTATGAAGTTGTACAAAAACGCTTTCTTTCGCCAAGACAGTGCGTTTCTCACTGTTACATGCATTTGAATGGGGAACTCGACCGAAACAAAGTACAAGTTTTCATTATGTGAATAACTTGGAAATCTTAGCTCAAACAGCTGCAAAACCTGTTTTCCCAGCACAGAGACCTTGAGTTCTATAATATAAGGCCATAAACATGTTTGTCTGAGTCTTCTATCAAAAGTTACAGCTATTTCTATGAAGTTGTACAAAAACGCTTTCTTTCGCCAAGACAGTGCGTTTCTCACTGTTACATGCATTTGAATGGGGAACTCGACCGAAACAAAGTATAGGTTTTCATTATGTGAATAACTTGGAAATCTTAGCTCAAACAGCTGCAAAACCTGTTTTCCCAGCACGGGAACCTTGAGTTCTATAAGATAAAGCCATAAACATGTGTATCCGAGTCTTCTATCAAAAGTTACAGCTATTTCTATGAAGTTGTACAAAAACGCTTTCTTTCGCCAAGACAGTGCGTTTCTCACTGTTACATGCATTTGAATGGGGAACTCGACCGAAACAAAGTACAAGTTTTCATTATGTGAATAACTTGGAAATCTTAGCTCAAACAGCTGCAAAACCTGTTTTCCCAGCACAGAGACCTTGAGTTCTATAATATAAGGCCATAAACATGTTTGTCTGAGTCTTCTATCAAAAGTTACAGCTATTTCTATGAAGTTGTACAAAAACGCTTTCTTTCGCCAAGACAGTGCGTTTCTCACTGTTACATGCATTTGAATGGGGAACTCGACCGAAACAAAGTATAGGTTTTCATTATGTGAATAACTTGAAAATCTTAGCTCAAACAGCTGCAAAACCTGTTTTCCCAGCACGGGGACCTTGAGTTCTATAATATAAGGCCATAAACATGTGTATCCGAGTCTTCTATCAAAAGTTACAGCTATTTCTATGAAGTTGTACAAAAACGCTTTCTTTCGCCAAGACAGTGCGTTTCTCACTGTTACATGCATTTGAATGGGGAACTCGACCGAAACAAAGTACAAGTTTTCATTATGTGAATAACTTGGAAATCTTAGCTCAAACAGCTGCAAAACCTGTTTTCCCAGCACAGAGACCTTGAGTTCTATAATATAAGGCCATAAACATGTTTGTCTGAGTCTTCTATCAAAAGTTACAGCTATTTCTATGAAGTTGTACAAAAACGCTTTCTTTCGCCAAGACAGTGCGTTTCTCACTGTTACATGCATTTGAATGGGGAACTCGACCGAAACAAAGTATAGGTTTTCATTATGTGAATAACTTGAAAATCTTAGCTCAAACAGCTGCAAAACCTGTTTTCCCAGCACGGGGACCTTGAGTTCTATAATATAAGGCCATAAACATGTTTGTCTGAGTCTTCTATCAAAAGTTACAGCTATTTCTATGAAGTTGTACAAAAACGCTTTCTTTCGCCAAGACAGTGCGTTTCTCACTGTTACATGCATTTGAATGGGGAACTCGACCGAAACAAAGTACAAGTTTTCATTATGTGAATAACTTGGAAATCTTAGCTCAAACAGCTGCAAAACCTGTTTTCCCAGCACAGAGACCTTGAGTTCTATATTATAAGGCCATAAACATGTTTGTCTGAGTCTTCTATCAAAAGTTACAGCTATTTCTATGAAGTTGTACAAAAACGCTTTCTTTCGCCAAGACAGTGCGTTTCTCACTGTTACATGCATTTGAATGGGGAACTCGACCGAAACAAAGTACAAGTTTTCATTATGTGAATAACTTGGAAATCTTAGCTCAAACAGCTGCAAAACCTGTTTTCCCAGCACAGAGACCTTGAGTTCTATAATATAAGGCCATAAACATGTTTGTCTGAGTCTTCTATCAAAAGTTACAGCTATTTCTATGAAGTTGTACAAAAACGCTTTCTTTCGCCAAGACAGTGCGTTTCTCACTGTTACATGCATTTGAATGGGGAACTCGACCGAAACAAAGTATAGGTTTTCATTATGTGAATAACTTGAAAATCTTAGCTCAAACAGCTGCAAAACCTGTTTTCCCAGCACGGGGACCTTGAGTTCTATAATATAAGGCCATAAACATGTTTGTCTGAGTCTTCTATCAAAAGTTACAGCTATTTCTATGAAGTTGTACAAAAACGCTTTCTTTCGCCAAGACAGTGCGTTTCTCACTGTTACATGCATTTGAATGGGGAACTCGACCGAAACAAAGTACAAGTTTTCATTATGTGAATAACTTGGAAATCTTAGCTCAAACAGCTGCAAAACCTGTTTTCCCAGCACAGAGACCTTGAGTTCTATAATATAAGGCCATAAACATGTTTGTCTGAGTCTTCTATCAAAAGTTACAGCTATTTCTATGAAGTTGTACAAAAACGCTTTCTTTCGCCAAGACAGTGCGTTTCTCACTGTTACATGCATTTGAATGGGGAACTCGACCGAAACAAAGTATAGGTTTTCATTATGTGAATAACTTGGAAATCTTAGCTCAAACAGCTGCAAAACCTGTTTTCCCAGCACGGGAACCTTGAGTTCTATAAGATAAAGCCATAAACATGTGTATCCGAGTCTTCTATCAAAAGTTACAGCTATTTCTATGAAGTTGTACAAAAACGCTTTCTTTCGCCAAGACAGTGCGTTTCTCACTGTTACATGCATTTGAATGGGGAACTCGACCGAAACAAAGTACAAGTTTTCATTATGTGAATAACTTGGAAATCTTAGCTCAAACAGCTGCAAAACCTGTTTTCCCAGCACAGAGACCTTGAGTTCTATAATATAAGGCCATAAACATGTTTGTCTGAGTCTTCTATCAAAAGTTACAGCTATTTCTATGAAGTTGTACAAAAACGCTTTCTTTCGCCAAGACAGTGCGTTTCTCACTGTTACATGCATTTGAATGGGGAACTCGACCGAAACAAAGTATAGGTTTTCATTATGTGAATAACTTGAAAATCTTAGCTCAAACAGCTGCAAAACCTGTTTTCCCAGCACGGGGACCTTGAGTTCTATAATATAAGGCCATAAACATGTTTGTCTGAGTCTTCTATCAAAAGTTACAGCTATTTCTATGAAGTTGTACAAAAACGCTTTCTTTCGCCAAGACAGTGCGTTTCTCACTGTTACATGCATTTGAATGGGGAACTCCACCGAAACAAAGTACAAGTTTTCATTATGTGAATAACTTGGAAATCTTAGCTCAAACAGCTGCAAAACCTGTTTTCCCAGCACAGAGACCTTGAGTTCTATAATATAAGGCCATAAACATGTTTGTCTGAGTCTTCTATCAAAAGTTACAGCTATTTCTATGAAGTTGTACAAAAACGCTTTCTTTCGCCAAGACAGTGCGTTTCTCACTGTTACATGCATTTGAATGGGGAACTCGACCGAAACAAAGTACAAGTTTTCATTATGTGAATAACTTGGAAATCTTAGCTCAAACAGCTGCAAAACCTGTTTTCCCAGCACAGAGACCTTGAGTTCTATAATATAAGGCCATAAACATGTTTGTCTGAGTCTTCTATCAAAAGTTACAGCTATTTCTATGAAGTTGTACAAAAACGCTTTCTTTCGCCAAGACAGTGCGTTTCTCACTGTTACATGCATTTGAATGGGGAACTCGACCGAAACAAAGTATAGGTTTTCATTATGTGAATAACTTGAAAATCTTAGCTCAAACAGCTGCAAAACCTGTTTTCCCAGCACGGGGACCTTGAGTTCTATAATATAAGGCCATAAACATGTTTGTCTGAGTCTTCTATCAAAAGTTACAGCTATTTCTATGAAGTTGTACAAAAACGCTTTCTTTCGCCAAGACAGTGCGTTTCTCACTGTTACATGCATTTGAATGGGGAACTCGACCGAAACAAAGTATAAGTTTTCATTATGTGAATAACTTGGAAATCTTAGCTCAAACAGCTGCAAAACCTGTTTTCCCAGCACGGAGACCTTGAGTTCTATAATATAAGGCCATAAACATGTTTGTCTGAGTCTTCTATCAAAAGTTACAGCTATTTCTATGAAGTTGTACAAAAACGTTTTCTTTCGCCAAGACAGTGCGTTTCTCACTGTTACATGCATTTTGAATGGGGAACTCGACCGAAACAAAGTATAGGTTTTCATTATGTGAATAACTTGGAAATCTTAGCTCAAACAGCTGCAAAACCTGTTTTCCCAGCACGGAGACCTTGAGTTCTATAAGATAAAGCCATAAACATGTTTGTCTGAGTCTTCTATCAAAAGTTACAGCTATTTCTATGAAGTTGTACAAAAACGTTTTCTTTCGCCAAGACAGTGCGTTTCTCACTGTTACATGCATTTGAATGGGGAACTCCACCGAAACAAAGTATAAGTTTTCATTATGTGAATAACTTGGAAATCTTAGCTCAAACAGCTGCAAAACCTGTTTTTCCAGCACGGAGACCTTGAGTTCTATAAGATAAAGCCATAAACATGTTTGTCTGAGTCTTCTATCAAAGGTTACAGCGATTTATATGAAGTAGTACAAAAACGCTTTATTTCGCCAAGACAGTGTGTTTCTCACTGTTACATGCATTTGAATGGGAAACTCGCCTGAGACAAAGTATAGGTTTTCATTATGTGAATAATTTTAAAATCTTAGCTCAAACGGCTGCAAAACCTGTTCTGTTTGCCCAGCACGGGGATATTGAGTTCTATAAGATAAAGCCATAAACATGTTTGTCTGAGTCTTCTATCAAAAGTTACAGCGATTTATATGAAGTTGTTCAAAAACGCTTTATTTCGCCAAGACAATGCGTTTCTCACTGTTACATGCATTTGAATGGGAAACTCGACCGAAACAAAGTATAGGTTTTCATTATGTGAATAATTTTAAAATCTTAGCTCAAACGGCTGCAAAACCTGTTTGCCCAGCACGGGGATATTGAGTTCTATAAGATAAAGCCATAAACATGTTTGTCTGAGTCTTCTATCAAAAGTTACAGCGATTTATATGAAGTTGTTCAAAAACGCTTTATTTCGCCAAGACAATGCGTTTCTCACTGTTACATGCATTTGAATGGGAAACTCGCCTGAAACAAAGTATAGGTTTTCATTATGTGAATAATTTTAAAGTCTTAGCTCAAACGGCTGCAAAACCTGTTTTCCCAGCACGGGGACCTTGAGTTCTATAAGATAAAGCCATAAACATGTTTGTCTGAGTCTTCTATCAAAAGTTACAGCTATTTATATGAAGTTGTACAAAAACGCTTTCTTTCGCCAAGACAGTGCGTTTCTCACTGTTACATGCATTTGAATGGGGAACTCGACCGAAACAAAGTATAGGTTTTCATTATGTGTATAACTTGAAAATCTTAGCTCAAACAGCTGCAAATCCTGTTTTCCCAGCACGGGGACCTTGAGTTCTATAAGATAAAGCCATAAACATGTTTGTCTGAGTCTTCTATCAAAAGTTACAGCGATTTATATGAAGTTGTTCAAAAACGCTTTATTTCGCCAAGACAATGCGTTTCTCACTGTTACATGCATTTGAATGGGAAACTCGCCTGAGACAAAGTATAGGTTTTCATTATGTGAATAATTTTAAAATCTTAGCTCAAACGGCTGCAAAACCTGTTTGCCCAGCACGGGGATATTGAGTTCTATAAGATAAAGCCATAAACATGTTTGTCTGAGTCTTCTATCAAAAGTTACAGCTATTTCTATGAAGTTGTACAAAAACGTTTTCTTTCGCCAAGACAGTGCGTTTCTCACTGTTACATGCATTTTGAATGGGGAACTCGACCGAAACAAAGTATAAGTTTTCATTATGTGAATAACTTGGAAATCTTAGCTCAAACAGCTGCAAAACCTGTTTTTCCAGCACGGAGACCTTGAGTTCTATAAGATAAAGCCATAAACATGTTTGTCTGAGTCTTCTATCAAAAGTTACAGCTATTTATATGAAGTTGTACAAAAACGCTTTCTTTCGCCAAGACAGTGCGTTTCTCACTGTTACATGCATTTTGAATGGGGAACTCGACCGAAACAAAGTATAGGTTTTCATTATGTGAATAACTTGGAAATCTTAGCTCAAACAGCTGCAAAACCTGTTTGCCCAGCACGGAGACCTTGAGTTCTATAAGATAAAGCCATAAACATGTGTATCCGAGTCTTCTATCAAAAGTTACAGCTATTTCTATGAAGTTGTACAAAAACGCTCTCTTTCGCCAAGACAGTGCGTTTCTCACTGTTACATGCATTTTGAATGGGGAACTCGACCGAAACAAAGTATAGGTTTTCATTATGTGAATAACTTGGAAATCTTAGCTCAAACAGCTGCAAAACCTGTTTGCCCAGCACGGAGACCTTGAGTTCTATAAGATAAAGCCATAAACATGTGTATCCGAGTCTTCTATCAAAAGTTACAGCTATTTATATGAAGTTGTACAAAAACGCTTTCTTTCGCCAAGACAGTGCGTTTCTCACTGTTACATGCATTTGAATGGGGAACTCGACCGAAACAAAGTATAAGTTTTCATTATGTGAATAACTTGGAAATCTTAGCTCAAACAGCTGCAAAACCTGTTTTCCCAGCACGGAGACCTTGAGTTCTATAATATAAGGCCATAAACATGTTTGTCTGAGTCTTCTATCAAAAGTTACAGCTATTTCTATGAAGTTGTACAAAAACGTTTTCTTTCGCCAAGACAGTGCGTTTCTCACTGTTACATGCATTTTGAATGGGGAACTCGACCGAAACAAAGTATAGGTTTTCATTATGTGAATAACTTGGAAATCTTAGCTCAAACAGCTGCAAAACCTGTTTTCCCAGCACGGAGACCTTGAGTTCTATAAGATAAAGCCATAAACATGTTTGTCTGAGTCTTCTATCAAAAGTTACAGCTATTTCTATGAAGTTGTACAAAAACGTTTTCTTTCGCCAAGACAGTGCGTTTCTCACTGTTACATGCATTTGAATGGGGAACTCCACCGAAACAAAGTATAAGTTTTCATTATGTGAATAACTTGGAAATCTTAGCTCAAACAGCTGCAAAACCTGTTTTTCCAGCACGGAGACCTTGAGTTCTATAAGATAAAGCCATAAACATGTTTGTCTGAGTCTTCTATCAAAGGTTACAGCGATTTATATGAAGTAGTACAAAAACGCTTTATTTCGCCAAGACAGTGTGTTTCTCACTGTTACATGCATTTGAATGGGAAACTCGCCTGAGACAAAGTATAGGTTTTCATTATGTGAATAATTTTAAAATCTTAGCTCAAACGGCTGCAAAACCTGTTCTGTTTGCCCAGCACGGGGATATTGAGTTCTATAAGATAAAGCCATAAACATGTTTGTCTGAGTCTTCTATCAAAAGTTACAGCGATTTATATGAAGTTGTTCAAAAACGCTTTATTTCGCCAAGACAATGCGTTTCTCACTGTTACATGCATTTGAATGGGAAACTCGCCTGAAACAAAGTATAGGTTTTCATTATGTGAATAATTTTAAAGTCTTAGCTCAAACGGCTGCAAAACCTGTTTGCCCAGCACGGGGATATTGAGTTCTATAAGATAAAGCCATAAACATGTTTGTCTGAGTCTTCTATCAAAAGTTACAGCGATTTATATGAAGTTGTTCAAAAACGCTTTATTTCGCCAAGACAATGCGTTTCTCACTGTTACATGCATTTGAATGGGAAACTCGACCGAAACAAAGTATAGGTTTTCATTATGTGAATAATTTTAAAATCTTAGCTCAAACGGCTGCAAAACCTGTTTGCCCAGCACGGGGATATTGAGTTCTATAAGATAAAGCCATAAACATGTTTGTCTGAGTCTTCTATCAAAAGTTACAGCGATTTATATGAAGTTGTTCAAAAACGCTTTATTTCGCCAAGACAATGCGTTTCTCACTGTTACATGCATTTGAATGGGAAACTCGCCTGAAACAAAGTATAGGTTTTCATTATGTGAATAATTTTAAAGTCTTAGCTCAAACGGCTGCAAAACCTGTTTGCCCAGCACAGGGATATTGAGTTCTATAAGATAAAGCCATAAACATGTTTGTCTGAGTCTTCTATCAAAAGTTACAGCTATTTATATGAAGTTGTACAAAAACGCTTTCTTTCGCCAAGACAGTGCGTTTCTCACTGTTACATGCATTTGAATGGGGAACTCGACCGAAACAAAGTATAGGTTTTCATTATGTGTATAACTTGAAAATCTTAGCTCAAACAGCTGCAAATCCTGTTTTCCCAGCACGGGGACCTTGAGTTCTATAAGATAAAGCCATAAACATGTTTGTCTGAGTCTTCTATCAAAAGTTACAGCGATTTATATGAAGTTGTTCAAAAACGCTTTATTTCGCCAAGACAATGCGTTTCTCACTGTTACATGCATTTGAATGGGAAACTCGCCTGAGACAAAGTATAGGTTTTCATTATGTGAATAATTTTAAAATCTTAGCTCAAACGGCTGCAAAACCTGTTTGCCCAGCACGGGGATATTGAGTTCTATAAGATAAAGCCATAAACATGTTTGTCTGAGTCTTCTATCAAAGGTTACAGCGATTTATATGAAGTTGTACAAAAACGCTTTATTTCGCCAAGACAGTGTGTTTCTCACTGTTACATGCATTTGAATGGGAAACTCGCCTGAGACAAAGTATAGGTTTTCATTATGTGAATAATTTTAAAATCTTAGCTCAAACGGCTGCAAAACCTTTTCTGTTTGCCCAGCACGGGGATATTGAGTTCTATAAGATAAAGCCATAAACATGTTTGTCTGAGTCTTCTATCAAAAGTTACAGCGATTTATATGAAGTTGTTCAAAAACGCTTTATTTCGCCAAGACAATGCGTTTCTCACTGTTACATGCATTTGAATGGGAAACTCGCCTGAAACAAAGTATAGGTTTTCATTATGTGAATAATTTTAAAGTCTTAGCTCAAACGGCTGCAAAACCTGTTTGCCCAGCACAGGGATATTGAGTTCTATAAGATAAAGCCATAAACATGTTTGTCTGAGTCTTCTATCAAAAGTTACAGCGATTTATATGAAGTTGTTCAAAAACGCTTTATTTCGCCAAGACAATGCGTTTCTCACTGTTACATGCATTTGAATGGGAAACTCGCCTGAAACAAAGTATAGGTTTTCATTATGTGAATAATTTTATTAAAATCTTAGCTCAAACGGCTGCAAAACCTGTTTGCCCAGCACGGGGATATTGAGTTCTATAAGATAAAGCCATAAACATGTTTGTCTGAGTCTTCTATCAAAGGTTACAGCGATTTATATGAAGTTGTACAAAAACGCTTTATTTCACCAAGACAGTGTGTTTCTCACTGTTACATGCATTTGAATGGGAAACTCGCCTGAGACAAAGTATAGGTTTTCATTATGTGAATAATTTTAAAATCTTAGCTCAAACGGCTGCAAAACCTATTTGCCCAGCACGGGGATATTGAGTTCTATAAGATAAAGCCATAAACATGTTTGTCTGAGTCTTCTATCAAAGGTTACAGCGATTTATATGAAGTTGTACAAAAACGCTTTATTTCGCCAAGACAGTGTGTTTCTCACTGTTACATGCATTTGAATGGGAAACTCGCCTGAGACAAAGTATAGGTTTTCATTATGTGAATAATTTTAAAATCTTAGCTCAAACGGCTGCAAAACCTGTTTGCCCAGCACGGGGATATTGAGTTCTATAAGATAAAGCCATAAACATGTTTGTCTGAGTCTTCTATCAAAAGTTACAGCGATTTATATGAAGTTGTTCAAAAACGCTTTATTTCGCCAAGACAATGCGTTTCTCACTGTTACATGCATTTGAATGGGAAACTCGCCTGAAACAAAGTATAGGTTTTCATTATGTGAATAATTTTAAAGTCTTAGCTCAAACGGCTGCAAAACCTGTTTGCCCAGCACGGGGATATTGAGTTCTATAAGATAAAGCCATAAACATGTTTGTCTGAGTCTTCTATCAAAAGTTACAGCGATTTATATGAAGTTGTTCAAAAACGCTTTATTTCGCCAAGACAATGCGTTTCTCACTGTTACATGCATTTGAATGGGAAACTCGCCTGAAACAAAGTATAGGTTTTCATTATGTGAATAATTTTAAAATCTCAGCTCAAACGGCTGCAAAACCTGTTTGCCCAGCACGGGGATATTGAGTTCTATAAGATAAAGCCATAAACATGTTTGTCTGAGTCTTCTATCAAAAGTTACAGCTATTTCTATGAAGTTGTACAAAAACGTTTTCTTTCGCCAAGACAGTGCGTTTCTCACTGTTACATGCATTTGAATGGGGAACTCGACCGAAACAAAGTATAGGTTTTCATTATGTGTATAACTTGAAAATCTTAGCTCAAACAGCTGCAAATCCTGTTTTCCCAGCACGGGGACCTTGAGTTCTATAAGATAAAGCCATAAACATGTTTGTCTGAGTCTTCTATCAAAAGTTACAGCTATTTATATGACGTTGTACAAAAACGCTTTCTTTCGCCAAGACAGTGCGTTTCTCACTGTTACATGCATTTGAATGGGGAACTCGACCGAAACAAAGTATAGGTTTTCATTATGTGTATAACTTGAAAATCTTAGCTCAAACAGCTGCAAATCCTGTTTTCCCAGCACGGGGACCTTGAGTTCTATAAGATAAAGCCATAAACATGTTTGTCTGAGTCTTCTATCAAAAGTTACAGCTATTTATATGAAGTTGTACAAAAACGCTTTCTTTCGCCAAGACAGTGCGTTTCTCACTGTTACATGCATTTGAATGGGGAACTCGACCGAAACAAAGTATAGGTTTTCATTATGTGTATAACTTGAAAATCTTAGCTCAAACAGCTGCAAATCCTGTTTTCCCAGCACGGGGACCTTGAGTTCTATAAGATAAAGCCATAAACATGTTTGTCTGAGTCTTCTATCAAAAGTTACAGCTATTTATATGAAGTTGTACAAAAACGCTTTCTTTCGCCAAGACAGTGCGTTTCTCACTGTTACATGCATTTGAATGGGGAACTCGACCGAAACAAAGTATAGGTTTTCATTATGTGTATAACTTGAAAATCTTAGCTCAAACAGCTGCAAATCCTGTTTTCCCAGCACGGGGACCTTGAGTTCTATAAGATAAAGCCATAAACATGTTTGTCTGAGTCTTCTATCAAAAGTTACAGCTATTTATATGAAGTTGTACAAAAACGCTTTCTTTCGCCAAGACAGTGCGTTTCTCACTGTTACATGCATTTGAATGGGGAACTCGACCGAAACAAAGTATAGGTTTTCATTATGTGTATAACTTGAAAATCTTAGCTCAAACAGCTGCAAATCCTGTTTTCCCAGCACGGGGACCTTGAGTTCTATAAGATAAAGCCATAAACATGTTTGTCTGAGTCTTCTATCAAAAGTTACAGCTATTTATATGAAGTTGTACAAAAACGCTTTCTTTCGCCAAGACAGTGCGTTTCTCACTGTTACATGCATTTGAATGGGGAACTCGACCGAAACAAAGTATAGGTTTTCATTATGTGTATAACTTGAAAATCTTAGCTCAAACAGCTGCAAATCCTGTTTTCCCAGCACGGGGACCTTGAGTTCTATAAGATAAAGCCATAAACATGTTTGTCTGAGTCTTCTATCAAAAGTTACAGCTATTTATATGAAGTTGTACAAAAACGCTTTCTTTCGCCAAGACAGTGCGTTTCTCACTGTTACATGCATTTGAATGGGGAACTCGACCGAAACAAAGTATAGGTTTTCATTATGTGTATAACTTGAAAATCTTAGCTCAAACAGCTGCAAATCCTGTTTTCCCAGCACGGGGACCTTGAGTTCTATAAGATAAAGCCATAAACATGTTTGTCTGAGTCTTCTATCAAAAGTTACAGCTATTTATATGACGTTGTACAAAAACGCTTTCTTTCGCCAAGACAGTGCGTTTCTCACTGTTACATGCATTTGAATGGGGAACTCGACCGAAACAAAGTATAGGTTTTCATTATGTGTATAACTTGAAAATCTTAGCTCAAACAGCTGCAAATCCTGTTTTCCCAGCACGGGGACCTTGAGTTCTATAAGATAAAGCCATAAACATGTTTGTCTGAGTCTTCTATCAAAAGTTACAGCGATTTATATGAAGTTGTTCAAAAACGCTTTATTTCGCCAAGACAATGCGTTTCTCACTGTTACATGCATTTGAATGGGAAACTCGACCGAAACAAAGTATAGGTTTTCATTATGTGAATAATTTTAAAATCTTAGCTCAAACGGCTGCAAAACCTGTTTGCCCAGCACGGGGATATTGAGTTCTATAAGATAAAGCCATAAACATGTTTGTCTGAGTCTTCTATCAAAAGTTACAGCGATTTATATGAAGTTGTTCAAAAACGCTTTATTTCGCCAAGACAATGCGTTTCTCACTGTTACATGCATTTGAATGGGAAACTCGCCTGAAACAAAGTATAGGTTTTCATTATGTGAATAATTTTAAAGTCTTAGCTCAAACGGCTGCAAAACCTGTTTGCCCAGCACAGGGATATTGAGTTCTATAAGATAAAGCCATAAACATGTTTGTCTGAGTCTTCTATCAAAAGTTACAGCTATTTATATGAAGTTGTACAAAAACGCTTTCTTTCGCCAAGACAGTGCGTTTCTCACTGTTACATGCATTTGAATGGGGAACTCGACCGAAACAAAGTATAGGTTTTCATTATGTGTATAACTTGAAAATCTTAGCTCAAACAGCTGCAAATCCTGTTTTCCCAGCACGGGGACCTTGAGTTCTATAAGATAAAGCCATAAACATGTTTGTCTGAGTCTTCTATCAAAAGTTACAGCTATTTATATGAAGTTGTACAAAAACGCTTTCTTTCGCCAAGACAGTGCGTTTCTCACTGTTACATGCATTTGAATGGGGAACTCGACCGAAACAAAGTATAGGTTTTCATTATGTGTATAACTTGAAAATCTTAGCTCAAACAGCTGCAAATCCTGTTTTCCCAGCACGGGGACCTTGAGTTCTATAAGATAAAGCCATAAACATGTTTGTCTGAGTCTTCTATCAAAAGTTACAGCTATTTATATGAAGTTGTACAAAAACGCTTTCTTTCGCCAAGACAGTGCGTTTCTCACTGTTACATGCATTTGAATGGGGAACTCGACCGAAACAAAGTATAGGTTTTCATTATGTGTATAACTTGAAAATCTTAGCTCAAACAGCTGCAAATCCTGTTTTCCCAGCACGGGGACCTTGAGTTCTATAAGATAAAGCCATAAACATGTTTGTCTGAGTCTTCTATCAAAAGTTACAGCTATTTATATGACGTTGTACAAAAACGCTTTCTTTCGCCAAGACAGTGCGTTTCTCACTGTTACATGCATTTGAATGGGGAACTCGACCGAAACAAAGTATAGGTTTTCATTATGTGTATAACTTGAAAATCTTAGCTCAAACAGCTGCAAATCCTGTTTTCCCAGCACGGGGACCTTGAGTTCTATAAGATAAAGCCATAAACATGTTTGTCTGAGTCTTCTATCAAAAGTTACAGCTATTTATATGAAGTTGTACAAAAACGCTTTCTTTCGCCAAGACAGTGCGTTTCTCACTGTTACATGCATTTGAATGGGAAACTCGCCTGAAACAAAGTATAGGTTTTCATTATGTGAATAATTTTAAAGTCTTAGCTCAAACGGCTGCAAAACCTGTTTGCCCAGCACGGGGATATTGAGTTCTATAAGATAAAGCCATAAACATGTTTGTCTGAGTCTTCTATCAAAAGTTACAGCGATTTATATGAAGTTGTTCAAAAACGCTTTATTTCGCCAAGACAATGCGTTTCTCACTGTTACATGCATTTGAATGGGAAACTCGACCGAAACAAAGTATAGGTTTTCATTATGTGAATAATTTTAAAATCTTAGCTCAAACGGCTGCAAAACCTGTTTGCCCAGCACGGGGATATTGAGTTCTATAAGATAAAGCCATAAACATGTTTGTCTGAGTCTTCTATCAAAAGTTACAGCGATTTATATGAAGTTGTTCAAAAACGCTTTATTTCGCCAAGACAATGCGTTTCTCACTGTTACATGCATTTGAATGGGAAACTCGCCTGAAACAAAGTATAGGTTTTCATTATGTGAATAATTTTAAAGTCTTAGCTCAAACGGCTGCAAAACCTGTTTGCCCAGCACAGGGATATTGAGTTCTATAAGATAAAGCCATAAACATGTTTGTCTGAGTCTTCTATCAAAAGTTACAGCTATTTATATGAAGTTGTACAAAAACGCTTTCTTTCGCCAAGACAGTGCGTTTCTCACTGTTACATGCATTTGAATGGGGAACTCGACCGAAACAAAGTATAGGTTTTCATTATGTGTATAACTTGAAAATCTTAGCTCAAACAGCTGCAAATCCTGTTTTCCCAGCACGGGGACCTTGAGTTCTATAAGATAAAGCCATAAACATGTTTGTCTGAGTCTTCTATCAAAAGTTACAGCGATTTATATGAAGTTGTTCAAAAACGCTTTATTTCGCCAAGACAATGCGTTTCTCACTGTTACATGCATTTGAATGGGAAACTCGCCTGAGACAAAGTATAGGTTTTCATTATGTGAATAATTTTAAAATCTTAGCTCAAACGGCTGCAAAACCTGTTTGCCCAGCACGGGGATATTGAGTTCTATAAGATAAAGCCATAAACATGTTTGTCTGAGTCTTCTATCAAAGGTTACAGCGATTTATATGAAGTTGTACAAAAACGCTTTATTTCGCCAAGACAGTGTGTTTCTCACTGTTACATGCATTTGAATGGGAAACTCGCCTGAGACAAAGTATAGGTTTTCATTATGTGAATAATTTTAAAATCTTAGCTCAAACGGCTGCAAAACCTTTTCTGTTTGCCCAGCACGGGGATATTGAGTTCTATAAGATAAAGCCATAAACATGTTTGTCTGAGTCTTCTATCAAAAGTTACAGCGATTTATATGAAGTTGTTCAAAAACGCTTTATTTCGCCAAGACAATGCGTTTCTCACTGTTACATGCATTTGAATGGGAAACTCGCCTGAAACAAAGTATAGGTTTTCATTATGTGAATAATTTTAAAGTCTTAGCTCAAACGGCTGCAAAACCTGTTTGCCCAGCACAGGGATATTGAGTTCTATAAGATAAAGCCATAAACATGTTTGTCTGAGTCTTCTATCAAAAGTTACAGCGATTTATATGAAGTTGTTCAAAAACGCTTTATTTCGCCAAGACAATGCGTTTCTCACTGTTACATGCATTTGAATGGGAAACTCGCCTGAAACAAAGTATAGGTTTTCATTATGTGAATAATTTTATTAAAATCTTAGCTCAAACGGCTGCAAAACCTGTTTGCCCAGCACGGGGATATTGAGTTCTATAAGATAAAGCCATAAACATGTTTGTCTGAGTCTTCTATCAAAGGTTACAGCGATTTATATGAAGTTGTACAAAAACGCTTTATTTCACCAAGACAGTGTGTTTCTCACTGTTACATGCATTTGAATGGGAAACTCGCCTGAGACAAAGTATAGGTTTTCATTATGTGAATAATTTTAAAATCTTAGCTCAAACGGCTGCAAAACCTATTTGCCCAGCACGGGGATATTGAGTTCTATAAGATAAAGCCATAAACATGTTTGTCTGAGTCTTCTATCAAAGGTTACAGCGATTTATATGAAGTTGTACAAAAACGCTTTATTTCGCCAAGACAGTGTGTTTCTCACTGTTACATGCATTTGAATGGGAAACTCGCCTGAGACAAAGTATAGGTTTTCATTATGTGAATAATTTTAAAATCTTAGCTCAAACGGCTGCAAAACCTGTTCTGTTTGCCCAGCACGGGGATATTGAGTTCTATAAGATAAAGCCATAAACATGTTTGTCTGAGTCTTCTATCAAAAGTTACAGCGATTTATATGAAGTTGTTCAAAAACGCTTTATTTCGCCAAGACAATGCGTTTCTCACTGTTACATGCATTTGAATGGGAAACTCGCCTGAGACAAAGTATAGGTTTTCATTATGTGAATAATTTTAAAATCTTAGCTCAAACGGCTGCAAAACCTGTTTGCCCAGCACGGGGATATTGAGTTCTATAAGATAAAGCCATAAACATGTTTGTCTGAGTCTTCTATCAAAGGTTACAGCGATTTATATGAAGTTGTACAAAAACGCTTTATTTCGCCAAGACAGTGTGTTTCTCACTGTTACATGCATTTGAATGGGAAACTCGCCTGAGACAAAGTATAGGTTTTCATTATGTGAATAATTTTAAAATCTTAGCTCAAACGGCTGCAAAACCTGTTCTGTTTGCCCAGCACGGGGATATTGAGTTCTATAAGATAAAGCCATAAACATGTTTGTCTGAGTCTTCTATCAAAAGTTACAGCGATTTATATGAAGTTGTTCAAAAACGCTTTATTTCGCCAAGACAATGCGTTTCTCACTGTTACATGCATTTGAATGGGAAACTCGCCTGAAACAAAGTATAGGTTTTCATTATGTGAATAATTTTAAAGTCTTAGCTCAAACGGCTGCAAAACCTGTTTGCCCAGCACGGGGATATTGAGTTCTATAAGATAAAGCCATAAACATGTTTGTCTGAGTCTTCTATCAAAAGTTACAGCGATTTATATGAAGTTGTTCAAAAACGCTTTATTTCGCCAAGACAATGCGTTTCTCACTGTTACATGCATTTGAATGGGAAACTCGCCTGAAACAAAGTATAGGTTTTCATTATGTGAATAATTTTAAAATCTCAGCTCAAACGGCTGCAAAACCTGTTTGCCCAGCACGGGGATATTGAGTTCTATAAGATAAAGCCATAAACATGTTTGTCTGAGTCTTCTATCAAAAGTTACAGCTATTTCTATGAAGTTGTACAAAAACGTTTTCTTTCGCCAAGACAGTGCGTTTCTCACTGTTACATGCATTTGAATGGGGAACTCGACCGAAACAAAGTATAGGTTTTCATTATGTGTATAACTTGAAAATCTTAGCTCAAACAGCTGCAAATCCTGTTTTCCCAGCACGGGGACCTTGAGTTCTATAAGATAAAGCCATAAACATGTTTGTCTGAGTCTTCTATCAAAAGTTACAGCTATTTATATGAAGTTGTACAAAAACGCTTTCTTTCGCCAAGACAGTGCGTTTCTCACTGTTACATGCATTTGAATGGGGAACTCGACCGAAACAAAGTATAGGTTTTCATTATGTGTATAACTTGAAAATCTTAGCTCAAACAGCTGCAAATCCTGTTTTCCCAGCACGGGGACCTTGAGTTCTATAAGATAAAGCCATAAACATGTTTGTCTGAGTCTTCTATCAAAAGTTACAGCTATTTATATGACGTTGTACAAAAACGCTTTCTTTCGCCAAGACAGTGCGTTTCTCACTGTTACATGCATTTGAATGGGGAACTCGACCGAAACAAAGTATAGGTTTTCATTATGTGTATAACTTGAAAATCTTAGCTCAAACAGCTGCAAATCCTGTTTTCCCAGCACGGGGACCTTGAGTTCTATAAGATAAAGCCATAAACATGTTTGTCTGAGTCTTCTATCAAAAGTTACAGCTATTTATATGAAGTTGTACAAAAACGCTTTCTTTCGCCAAGACAGTGCGTTTCTCACTGTTACATGCATTTGAATGGGGAACTCGACCGAAACAAAGTATAGGTTTTCATTATGTGTATAACTTGAAAATCTTAGCTCAAACAGCTGCAAATCCTGTTTTCCCAGCACGGGGACCTTGAGTTCTATAAGATAAAGCCATAAACATGTTTGTCTGAGTCTTCTATCAAAAGTTACAGCTATTTATATGACGTTGTACAAAAACGCTTTCTTTCGCCAAGACAGTGCGTTTCTCACTGTTACATGCATTTGAATGGGGAACTCGACCGAAACAAAGTATAGGTTTTCATTATGTGTATAACTTGAAAATCTTAGCTCAAACAGCTGCAAATCCTGTTTTCCCAGCACGGGGACCTTGAGTTCTATAAGATAAAGCCATAAACATGTTTGTCTGAGTCTTCTATCAAAAGTTACAGCTATTTATATGAAGTTGTACAAAAACGCTTTCTTTCGCCAAGACAGTGCGTTTCTCACTGTTACATGCATTTGAATGGGGAACTCGACCGAAACAAAGTATAGGTTTTCATTATGTGTATAACTTGAAAATCTTAGCTCAAACAGCTGCAAATCCTGTTTTCCCAGCACGGGGACCTTGAGTTCTATAAGATAAAGCCATAAACATGTTTGTCTGAGTCTTCTATCAAAAGTTACAGCTATTTATATGAAGTTGTACAAAAACGCTTTCTTTCGCCAAGACAGTGCGTTTCTCACTGTTACATGCATTTGAATGGGGAACTCGACCGAAACAAAGTATAGGTTTTCATTATGTGTATAACTTGAAAATCTTAGCTCAAACAGCTGCAAATCCTGTTTTCCCAGCACGGGGACCTTGAGTTCTATAAGATAAAGCCATAAACATGTTTGTCTGAGTCTTCTATCAAAAGTTACAGCTATTTATATGAAGTTGTACAAAAACGCTTTCTTTCGCCAAGACAGTGCGTTTCTCACTGTTACATGCATTTGAATGGGGAACTCGACCGAAACAAAGTATAGGTTTTCATTATGTGTATAACTTGAAAATCTTAGCTCAAACAGCTGCAAATCCTGTTTTCCCAGCACGGGGACCTTGAGTTCTATAAGATAAAGCCATAAACATGTTTGTCTGAGTCTTCTATCAAAAGTTACAGCTATTTATATGAAGTTGTACAAAAACGCTTTCTTTCGCCAAGACAGTGCGTTTCTCACTGTTACATGCATTTGAATGGGGAACTCGACCGAAACAAAGTATAGGTTTTCATTATGTGTATAACTTGAAAATCTTAGCTCAAACAGCTGCAAATCCTGTTTTCCCAGCACGGGGACCTTGAGTTCTATAAGATAAAGCCATAAACATGTTTGTCTGAGTCTTCTATCAAAAGTTACAGCTATTTATATGACGTTGTACAAAAACGCTTTCTTTCGCCAAGACAGTGCGTTTCTCACTGTTACATGCATTTGAATGGGGAACTCGACCGAAACAAAGTATAGGTTTTCATTATGTGTATAACTTGAAAATCTTAGCTCAAACAGCTGCAAATCCTGTTTTCCCAGCACGGGAACCTTGAGTTCTATAAGATAAAGCCATAAACATGTTTGTCTGAGTCTTCTATCAAAAGTTACAGCTATTTATATGAAGTTGTACAAAAACGCTTTCTTTCGCCAAGACAGTGCGTTTCTCACTGTTACATGCATTTGAATGGGGAACTCGACCGAAACAAAGTATAGGTTTTCATTATGTGTATAACTTGAAAATCTTAGCTCAAACAGCTGCAAATCCTGTTTTCCCAGCACGGGGACCTTGAGTTCTATAAGATAAAGCCATAAACATGTTTGTCTGAGTCTTCTATCAAAAGTTACAGCTATTTATATGAAGTTGTTCAAAAACGCTTTATTTCGCCAAGACAATGCGTTTCTCACTGTTACATGCATTTGAATGGGAAACTCGCCTGAAACAAAGTATAGGTTTTCATTATGTGAATAATTTTATTAAAATCTTAGCTCAAACGGCTGCAAAACCTGTTTGCCCAGCACGGGGATATTGAGTTCTATAAGATAAAGCCATAAACATGTTTGTCTGAGTCTTCTATCAAAGGTTACAGCGATTTATATGAAGTTGTACAAAAACGCTTTATTTCACCAAGACAGTGTGTTTCTCACTGTTACATGCATTTGAATGGGAAACTCGCCTGAGACAAAGTATAGGTTTTCATTATGTGAATAATTTTAAAATCTTAGCTCAAACGGCTGCAAAACCTATTTGCCCAGCACGGGGATATTGAGTTCTATAAGATAAAGCCATAAACATGTTTGTCTGAGTCTTCTATCAAAGGTTACAGCGATTTATATGAAGTTGTACAAAAACGCTTTATTTCGCCAAGACAGTGTGTTTCTCACTGTTACATGCATTTGAATGGGAAACTCGCCTGAGACAAAGTATAGGTTTTCATTATGTGAATAATTTTAAAATCTTAGCTCAAACGGCTGCAAAACCTGTTCTGTTTGCCCAGCACGGGGATATTGAGTTCTATAAGATAAAGCCATAAACATGTTTGTCTGAGTCTTCTATCAAAAGTTACAGCGATTTATATGAAGTTGTTCAAAAACGCTTTATTTCGCCAAGACAATGCGTTTCTCACTGTTACATGCATTTGAATGGGAAACTCGCCTGAGACAAAGTATAGGTTTTCATTATGTGAATAATTTTAAAATCTTAGCTCAAACGGCTGCAAAACCTGTTTGCCCAGCACGGGGATATTGAGTTCTATAAGATAAAGCCATAAACATGTTTGTCTGAGTCTTCTATCAAAGGTTACAGCGATTTATATGAAGTTGTACAAAAACGCTTTATTTCGCCAAGACAGTGTGTTTCTCACTGTTACATGCATTTGAATGGGAAACTCGCCTGAGACAAAGTATAGGTTTTCATTATGTGAATAATTTTAAAATCTTAGCTCAAACGGCTGCAAAACCTGTTCTGTTTGCCCAGCACGGGGATATTGAGTTCTATAAGATAAAGCCATAAACATGTTTGTCTGAGTCTTCTATCAAAAGTTACAGCGATTTATATGAAGTTGTTCAAAAACGCTTTATTTCGCCAAGACAATGCGTTTCTCACTGTTACATGCATTTGAATGGGAAACTCGCCTGAAACAAAGTATAGGTTTTCATTATGTGAATAATTTTAAAGTCTTAGCTCAAACGGCTGCAAAACCTGTTTGCCCAGCACGGGGATATTGAGTTCTATAAGATAAAGCCATAAACATGTTTGTCTGAGTCTTCTATCAAAAGTTACAGCGATTTATATGAAGTTGTTCAAAAACGCTTTATTTCGCCAAGACAATGCGTTTCTCACTGTTACATGCATTTGAATGGGAAACTCGCCTGAAACAAAGTATAGGTTTTCATTATGTGAATAATTTTAAAATCTCAGCTCAAACGGCTGCAAAACCTGTTTGCCCAGCACGGGGATATTGAGTTCTATAAGATAAAGCCATAAACATGTTTGTCTGAGTCTTCTATCAAAAGTTACAGCTATTTCTATGAAGTTGTACAAAAACGTTTTCTTTCGCCAAGACAGTGCGTTTCTCACTGTTACATGCATTTGAATGGGGAACTCGACCGAAACAAAGTATAGGTTTTCATTATGTGTATAACTTGAAAATCTTAGCTCAAACAGCTGCAAATCCTGTTTTCCCAGCACGGGGACCTTGAGTTCTATAAGATAAAGCCATAAACATGTTTGTCTGAGTCTTCTATCAAAAGTTACAGCTATTTATATGAAGTTGTACAAAAACGCTTTCTTTCGCCAAGACAGTGCGTTTCTCACTGTTACATGCATTTGAATGGGGAACTCGACCGAAACAAAGTATAGGTTTTCATTATGTGTATAACTTGAAAATCTTAGCTCAAACAGCTGCAAATCCTGTTTTCCCAGCACGGGGACCTTGAGTTCTATAAGATAAAGCCATAAACATGTTTGTCTGAGTCTTCTATCAAAAGTTACAGCTATTTATATGACGTTGTACAAAAACGCTTTCTTTCGCCAAGACAGTGCGTTTCTCACTGTTACATGCATTTGAATGGGGAACTCGACCGAAACAAAGTATAGGTTTTCATTATGTGTATAACTTGAAAATCTTAGCTCAAACAGCTGCAAATCCTGTTTTCCCAGCACGGGGACCTTGAGTTCTATAAGATAAAGCCATAAACATGTTTGTCTGAGTCTTCTATCAAAAGTTACAGCTATTTATATGAAGTTGTACAAAAACGCTTTCTTTCGCCAAGACAGTGCGTTTCTCACTGTTACATGCATTTGAATGGGGAACTCGACCGAAACAAAGTATAGGTTTTCATTATGTGTATAACTTGAAAATCTTAGCTCAAACAGCTGCAAATCCTGTTTTCCCAGCACGGGGACCTTGAGTTCTATAAGATAAAGCCATAAACATGTTTGTCTGAGTCTTCTATCAAAAGTTACAGCTATTTATATGACGTTGTACAAAAACGCTTTCTTTCGCCAAGACAGTGCGTTTCTCACTGTTACATGCATTTGAATGGGGAACTCGACCGAAACAAAGTATAGGTTTTCATTATGTGTATAACTTGAAAATCTTAGCTCAAACAGCTGCAAATCCTGTTTTCCCAGCACGGGGACCTTGAGTTCTATAAGATAAAGCCATAAACATGTTTGTCTGAGTCTTCTATCAAAAGTTACAGCTATTTATATGAAGTTGTACAAAAACGCTTTCTTTCGCCAAGACAGTGCGTTTCTCACTGTTACATGCATTTGAATGGGGAACTCGACCGAAACAAAGTATAGGTTTTCATTATGTGTATAACTTGAAAATCTTAGCTCAAACAGCTGCAAATCCTGTTTTCCCAGCACGGGGACCTTGAGTTCTATAAGATAAAGCCATAAACATGTTTGTCTGAGTCTTCTATCAAAAGTTACAGCTATTTATATGAAGTTGTACAAAAACGCTTTCTTTCGCCAAGACAGTGCGTTTCTCACTGTTACATGCATTTGAATGGGGAACTCGACCGAAACAAAGTATAGGTTTTCATTATGTGTATAACTTGAAAATCTTAGCTCAAACAGCTGCAAATCCTGTTTTCCCAGCACGGGGACCTTGAGTTCTATAAGATAAAGCCATAAACATGTTTGTCTGAGTCTTCTATCAAAAGTTACAGCTATTTATATGAAGTTGTACAAAAACGCTTTCTTTCGCCAAGACAGTGCGTTTCTCACTGTTACATGCATTTGAATGGGGAACTCGACCGAAACAAAGTATAGGTTTTCATTATGTGTATAACTTGAAAATCTTAGCTCAAACAGCTGCAAATCCTGTTTTCCCAGCACGGGGACCTTGAGTTCTATAAGATAAAGCCATAAACATGTTTGTCTGAGTCTTCTATCAAAAGTTACAGCTATTTATATGAAGTTGTACAAAAACGCTTTCTTTCGCCAAGACAGTGCGTTTCTCACTGTTACATGCATTTGAATGGGGAACTCGACCGAAACAAAGTATAGGTTTTCATTATGTGTATAACTTGAAAATCTTAGCTCAAACAGCTGCAAATCCTGTTTTCCCAGCACGGGGACCTTGAGTTCTATAAGATAAAGCCATAAACATGTTTGTCTGAGTCTTCTATCAAAAGTTACAGCTATTTATATGACGTTGTACAAAAACGCTTTCTTTCGCCAAGACAGTGCGTTTCTCACTGTTACATGCATTTGAATGGGGAACTCGACCGAAACAAAGTATAGGTTTTCATTATGTGTATAACTTGAAAATCTTAGCTCAAACAGCTGCAAATCCTGTTTTCCCAGCACGGGAACCTTGAGTTCTATAAGATAAAGCCATAAACATGTTTGTCTGAGTCTTCTATCAAAAGTTACAGCTATTTATATGAAGTTGTACAAAAACGCTTTCTTTCGCCAAGACAGTGCGTTTCTCACTGTTACATGCATTTGAATGGGGAACTCGACCGAAACAAAGTATAGGTTTTCATTATGTGTATAACTTGAAAATCTTAGCTCAAACAGCTGCAAATCCTGTTTTCCCAGCACGGGGACCTTGAGTTCTATAAGATAAAGCCATAAACATGTTTGTCTGAGTCTTCTATCAAAAGTTACAGCTATTTATATGAAGTTGTACAAAAACGCTTTCTTTCGCCAAGACAGTGCGTTTCTCACTGTTACATGCATTTGAATGGGGAACTCGACCGAAACAAAGTATAGGTTTTCATTATGTGTATAACTTGAAAATCTTAGCTCAAACAGCTGCAAATCCTGTTTTCCCAGCACGGGGACCTTGAGTTCTATAAGATAAAGCCATAAACATGTTTGTCTGAGTCTTCTATCAAAAGTTACAGCTATTTATATGAAGTTGTACAAAAACGCTTTCTTTCGCCAAGACAGTGCGTTTCTCACTGTTACATGCATTTGAATGGGGAACTCGACCGAAACAAAGTATAGGTTTTCATTATGTGTATAACTTGAAAATCTTAGCTCAAACGGCTGCAAATCCTGTTTTCCCAGCACGGGGACCTTGAGTTCTATAAGATAAAGCCATAAACATGTTTGTCTGAGTCTTCTATCAAAAGTTACAGCTATTTATATGACGTTGTACAAAAACGCTTTCTTTCGCCAAGACAGTGCGTTTCTCACTGTTACATGCATTTGAATGGGGAACTCGACCGAAACAAAGTATAGGTTTTCATTATGTGTATAACTTGAAAATCTTAGCTCAAACAGCTGCAAATCCTGTTTTCCCAGCACGGGGACCTTGAGTTCTATAAGATAAAGCCATAAACATGTTTGTCTGAGTCTTCTATCAAAAGTTACAGCTATTTATATGAAGTTGTACAAAAACGCTTTCTTTCGCCAAGACAGTGCGTTTCTCACTGTTACATGCATTTGAATGGGGAACTCGACCGAAACAAAGTATAGGTTTTCATTATGTGTATAACTTGAAAATCTTAGCTCAAACAGCTGCAAATCCTGTTTTCCCAGCACGGGGACCTTGAGTTCTATAAGATAAAGCCATAAACATGTTTGTCTGAGTCTTCTATCAAAAGTTACAGCTATTTATATGAAGTTGTACAAAAACGCTTTCTTTCGCCAAGACAGTGCGTTTCTCACTGTTACATGCATTTGAATGGGGAACTCGACCGAAACAAAGTATAGGTTTTCATTATGTGTATAACTTGAAAATCTTAGCTCAAACAGCTGCAAATCCTGTTTTCCCAGCACGGGGACCTTGAGTTCTATAAGATAAAGCCATAAACATGTTTGTCTGAGTCTTCTATCAAAAGTTACAGCTATTTATATGAAGTTGTACAAAAACGCTTTCTTTCGCCAAGACAGTGCGTTTCTCACTGTTACATGCATTTGAATGGGGAACTCGACCGAAACAAAGTATAGGTTTTCATTATGTGTATAACTTGAAAATCTTAGCTCAAACAGCTGCAAATCCTGTTTTCCCAGCACGGGGACCTTGAGTTCTATAAGATAAAGCCATAAACATGTTTGTCTGAGTCTTCTATCAAAAGTTACAGCTATTTATATGAAGTTGTACAAAAACGCTTTCTTTCGCCAAGACAGTGCGTTTCTCACTGTTACATGCATTTGAATGGGGAACTCGACCGAAACAAAGTATAGGTTTTCATTATGTGTATAACTTGAAAATCTTAGCTCAAACAGCTGCAAATCCTGTTTTCCCAGCACGGGGACCTTGAGTTCTATAAGATAAAGCCATAAACATGTTTGTCTGAGTCTTCTATCAAAAGTTACAGCTATTTATATGAAGTTGTACAAAAACGCTTTCTTTCGCCAAGACAGTGCGTTTCTCACTGTTACATGCATTTGAATGGGGAACTCGACCGAAACAAAGTATAGGTTTTCATTATGTGTATAACTTCGAAATCTTAGCTCAAACAGCTGCAAATCCTGTTTTCCCAGCACGGGGACCTTGAGTTCTATAAGATAAAGCCATAAACATGTTTGTCTGAGTCTTCTATCAAAAGTTACAGCTATTTATATGGAGTTGTACAAAAACGCTTTCTTTTGCCAAGACAGTGCGTTTCTCACTGTTACATGCATTTGAATGGGGAACTCGACCGAAACAAAGTATAGGTTTTCATTATGTGTATAACTTGAAAATCTTAGCTCAAACAGCTGCAAATCCTGTTTTCCCAGCACGGGGACCTTGAGTTCTATAAGATAAAGCCATAAACATGTTTGTCTGAGTCTTCTATCAAAAGTTACAGCTATTTATATAAAGTTGTACAAAAACGCTTTCTTTCGCCAAGACAGTGCGTTTCTCACTGTTACATGCATTTGAATGGGGAACTCGACCGAAACAAAGTATAGGTTTTCATTATGTGTATAACTTGAAAATCTTAGCTCAAACAGCTGCAAATCCTGTTTTCCCAGCACGGGGACCTTGAGTTCTATAAGATAAAGCCATAAACATGTTTGTCTGAGTCTTCTATCAAAAGTTACAGCTATTTATATGAAGTTGTACAAAAACGCTTTCTTTCGCCAAGACAGTGCGTTTCTCACTGTTACATGCATTTGAATGGGGAACTCGACCGAAACAAAGTATAGGTTTTCATTATGTGTATAACTTGAAAATCTTAGCTCAAACAGCTGCAAATCCTGTTTTCCCAGCACGGGGACCTTGAGTTCTATAAGATAAAGCCATAAACATGTTTGTCTGAGTCTTCTATCAAAAGTTACAGCTATTTATATGAAGTTGTACAAAAACGCTTTCTTTCGCCAAGACAGTGCGTTTCTCACTGTTACATGCATTTGAATGGGGAACTCGACCGAAACAAAGTATAGGTTTTCATTATGTGTATAACTTGAAAATCTTAGCTCAAACAGCTGCAAATCCTGTTTTCCCAGCACGGGGACCTTGAGTTCTATAAGATAAAGCCATAAACATGTTTGTCTGAGTCTTCTATCAAAAGTTACAGCTATTTATATGAAGTTGTACAAAAACGCTTTCTTTCGCCAAGACAGTGCGTTTCTCACTGTTACATGCATTTGAATGGGGAACTCGACCGAAACAAAGTATAGGTTTTCATTATGTGTATAACTTGAAAATCTTAGCTCAAACAGCTGCAAATCCTGTTTTCCCAGCACGGGGACCTTGAGTTCTATAAGATAAAGCCATAAACATGTTTGTCTGAGTCTTCTATCAAAAGTTACAGCTATTTATATGAAGTTGTACAAAAACGCTTTCTTTCGCCAAGACAGTGCGTTTCTCACTGTTACATGCATTTGAATGGGGAACTCGACCGAAACAAAGTATAGGTTTTCATTATGTGTATAACTTGAAAATCTTAGCTCAAACAGCTGCAAATCCTGTTTTCCCAGCACGGGGACCTTGAGTTCTATAAGATAAAGCCATAAACATGTTTGTCTGAGTCTTCTATCAAAAGTTACAGCTATTTATATGAAGTTGTACAAAAACGCTTTCTTTCGCCAAGACAGTGCGTTTCTCACTGTTACATGCATTTGAATGGGGAACTCGACCGAAACAAAGTATAGGTTTTCATTATGTGTATAACTTGAAAATCTTAGCTCAAACAGCTGCAAATCCTGTTTTCCCAGCACGGGGACCTTGAGTTCTATAAGATAAAGCCATAAACATGTTTGTCTGAGTCTTCTATCAAAAGTTACAGCTATTTATATGAAGTTGTACAAAAACGCTTTCTTTCGCCAAGACAGTGCGTTTCTCACTGTTACATGCATTTGAATGGGGAACTCGACCGAAACAAAGTATAGGTTTTCATTATGTGTATAACTTGAAAATCTTAGCTCAAACAGCTGCAAATCCTGTTTTCCCAGCACGGGGACCTTGAGTTCTATAAGATAAAGCCATAAACATGTTTGTCTGAGTCTTCTATCAAAAGTTACAGCTATTTATATGAAGTTGTACAAAAACGCTTTCTTTCGCCAAGACAGTGCGTTTCTCACTGTTACATGCATTTGAATGGGGAACTCGACCGAAACAAAGTATAGGTTTTCATTATGTGTATAACTTGAAAATCTTAGCTCAAACAGCTGCAAATCCTGTTTTCCCAGCACGGGGACCTTGAGTTCTATAAGATAAAGCCATAAACATGTTTGTCTGAGTCTTCTATCAAAAGTTACAGCTATTTATATGAAGTTGTACAAAAACGCTTTCTTTCGCCAAGACAGTGCGTTTCTCACTGTTACATGCATTTGAATGGGGAACTCGACCGAAACAAAGTATAGGTTTTCATTATGTGTATAACTTCGAAATCTTAGCTCAAACAGCTGCAAATCCTGTTTTCCCAGCACGGGGACCTTGAGTTCTATAAGATAAAGCCATAAACATGTTTGTCTGAGTCTTCTATCAAAAGTTACAGCTATTTATATGGAGTTGTACAAAAACGCTTTCTTTTGCCAAGACAGTGCGTTTCTCACTGTTACATGCATTTGAATGGGGAACTCGACCGAAACAAAGTATAGGTTTTCATTATGTGTATAACTTGAAAATCTTAGCTCAAACAGCTGCAAATCCTGTTTTCCCAGCACGGGGACCTTGAGTTCTATAAGATAAAGCCATAAACATGTTTGTCTGAGTCTTCTATCAAAAGTTACAGCTATTTATATGAAGTTGTACAAAAACGCTTTCTTTCGCCAAGACAGTGCGTTTCTCACTGTTACATGCATTTGAATGGGGAACTCGACCGAAACAAAGTATAGGTTTTCATTATGTGTATAACTTGAAAATCTTAGCTCAAACAGCTGCAAATCCTGTTTTCCCAGCACGGGGACCTTGAGTTCTATAAGATAAAGCCATAAACATGTTTGTCTGAGTCTTCTATCAAAAGTTACAGCTATTTATATGAAGTTGTACAAAAACGCTTTCTTTCGCCAAGACAGTGCGTTTCTCACTGTTACATGCATTTGAATGGGGAACTCGACCGAAACAAAGTATAGGTTTTCATTATGTGTATAACTTGAAAATCTTAGCTCAAACAGCTGCAAATCCTGTTTTCCCAGCACGGGGACCTTGAGTTCTATAAGATAAAGCCATAAACATGTTTGTCTGAGTCTTCTATCAAAAGTTACAGCTATTTATATGAAGTTGTACAAAAACGCTTTCTTTCGCCAAGACAGTGCGTTTCTCACTGTTACATGCATTTGAATGGGGAACTCGACCGAAACAAAGTATAGGTTTTCATTATGTGTATAACTTGAAAATCTTAGCTCAAACAGCTGCAAATCCTGTTTTCCCAGCACGGGGACCTTGAGTTCTATAAGATAAAGCCATAAACATGTTTGTCTGAGTCTTCTATCAAAAGTTACAGCTATTTATATGAAGTTGTACAAAAACGCTTTCTTTCGCCAAGACAGTGCGTTTCTCACTGTTACATGCATTTGAATGGGGAACTCGACCGAAACAAAGTATAGGTTTTCATTATGTGTATAACTTCGAAATCTTAGCTCAAACAGCTGCAAATCCTGTTTTCCCAGCACGGGGACCTTGAGTTCTATAAGATAAAGCCATAAACATGTTTGTCTGAGTCTTCTATCAAAAGTTACAGCTATTTATATGGAGTTGTACAAAAACGCTTTCTTTTGCCAAGACAGTGCGTTTCTCACTGTTACATGCATTTGAATGGGGAACTCGACCGAAACAAAGTATAGGTTTTCATTATGTGTATAACTTGAAAATCTTAGCTCAAACAGCTGCAAATCCTGTTTTCCCAGCACGGGGACCTTGAGTTCTATAAGATAAAGCCATAAACATGTTTGTCTGAGTCTTCTATCAAAAGTTACAGCTATTTATATAAAGTTGTACAAAAACGCTTTCTTTCGCCAAGACAGTGCGTTTCTCACTGTTACATGCATTTGAATGGGGAACTCGACCGAAACAAAGTATAGGTTTTCATTATGTGTATAACTTGAAAATCTTAGCTCAAACAGCTGCAAATCCTGTTTTCCCAGCACGGGGACCTTGAGTTCTATAAGATAAAGCCATAAACATGTTTGTCTGAGTCTTCTATCAAAAGTTACAGCTATTTATATGAAGTTGTACAAAAACGCTTTCTTTCGCCAAGACAGTGCGTTTCTCACTGTTACATGCATTTGAATGGGGAACTCGACCGAAACAAAGTATAGGTTTTCATTATGTGTATAACTTGAAAATCTTAGCTCAAACAGCTGCAAATCCTGTTTTCCCAGCACGGGGACCTTGAGTTCTATAAGATAAAGCCATAAACATGTTTGTCTGAGTCTTCTATCAAAAGTTACAGCTATTTATATGAAGTTGTACAAAAACGCTTTCTTTCGCCAAGACAGTGCGTTTCTCACTGTTACATGCATTTGAATGGGGAACTCGACCGAAACAAAGTATAGGTTTTCATTATGTGTATAACTTGAAAATCTTAGCTCAAACAGCTGCAAATCCTGTTTTCCCAGCACGGGGACCTTGAGTTCTATAAGATAAAGCCATAAACATGTTTGTCTGAGTCTTCTATCAAAAGTTACAGCTATTTATATGAAGTTGTACAAAAACGCTTTCTTTCGCCAAGACAGTGCGTTTCTCACTGTTACATGCATTTGAATGGGGAACTCGACCGAAACAAAGTATAGGTTTTCATTATGTGTATAACTTGAAAATCTTAGCTCAAACAGCTGCAAATCCTGTTTTCCCAGCACGGGGACCTTGAGTTCTATAAGATAAAGCCATAAACATGTTTGTCTGAGTCTTCTATCAAAAGTTACAGCTATTTATATGAAGTTGTACAAAAACGCTTTCTTTCGCCAAGACAGTGCGTTTCTCACTGTTACATGCATTTGAATGGGGAACTCGACCGAAACAAAGTATAGGTTTTCATTATGTGTATAACTTGAAAATCTTAGCTCAAACAGCTGCAAATCCTGTTTTCCCAGCACGGGGACCTTGAGTTCTATAAGATAAAGCCATAAACATGTTTGTCTGAGTCTTCTATCAAAAGTTACAGCTATTTATATGAAGTTGTACAAAAACGCTTTCTTTCGCCAAGACAGTGCGTTTCTCACTGTTACATGCATTTGAATGGGGAACTCGACCGAAACAAAGTATAGGTTTTCATTATGTGTATAACTTGAAAATCTTAGCTCAAACAGCTGCAAATCCTGTTTTCCCAGCACGGGGACCTTGAGTTCTATAAGATAAAGCCATAAACATGTTTGTCTGAGTCTTCTATCAAAAGTTACAGCTATTTATATGAAGTTGTACAAAAACGCTTTCTTTCGCCAAGACAGTGCGTTTCTCACTGTTACATGCATTTGAATGGGGAACTCGACCGAAACAAAGTATAGGTTTTCATTATGTGTATAACTTGAAAATCTTAGCTCAAACAGCTGCAAATCCTGTTTTCCCAGCACGGGGACCTTGAGTTCTATAAGATAAAGCCATAAACATGTTTGTCTGAGTCTTCTATCAAAAGTTACAGCTATTTATATGAAGTTGTACAAAAACGCTTTCTTTCGCCAAGACAGTGCGTTTCTCACTGTTACATGCATTTGAATGGGGAACTCGACCGAAACAAAGTATAGGTTTTCATTATGTGTATAACTTGAAAATCTTAGCTCAAACAGCTGCAAATCCTGTTTTCCCAGCACGGGGACCTTGAGTTCTATAAGATAAAGCCATAAACATGTTTGTCTGAGTCTTCTATCAAAAGTTACAGCTATTTATATGAAGTTGTACAAAAACGCTTTCTTTCGCCAAGACAGTGCGTTTCTCACTGTTACATGCATTTGAATGGGGAACTCGACCGAAACAAAGTATAGGTTTTCATTATGTGTATAACTTGGAAATCTTAGCTCAAACAGCTGCAAAACCTGTTTTCCCAGCACGGGGACCTTGAGTTCTATAAGATAAAGCCATAAACATGTGTATCCGAGTCTTCTATCAAAAGTTACAGCTAACTTCATGAAGTTGTACAAAAAGGCTTTATTTTGCAAAGATAGTGCGTTTCTGACTATTACATGCAGACATGTGTCTCTTTACTGTGTTCAAGACACTTTACAGGTCCCTCCCCTAATGAAGAGTAGTGAGCAGCTGATTGGACCATGGAACAGGTGACCACGTTCAAAAAGCCGCTCTGACAGCTCCAGAGGGGAGAGAGAGAGAGTGTGTGTGCAACGAGCGAGTAGCCTGACAGCCGTCGCGGTCCTGACCATGGTTTTCCCAGCCTGTGCTTATCTTGTGTATTTGTGTGAGGGTGAATTGTAAAAGCCGCTCCTAGTGCATTAGCTGAGAGCTTAGGCACTCATGGGCTGAAGCGGAAGGGGTGAGCTGCCTTTTCTTTTGGAATCGTTTTCTCCTGTTTTCTTGGTCAGCGCGCGAGGGATAGCTCTGTCATTTGTTTGTTCTTTTTCTTTCCTAGGGTTTAGTTAGTCTTTTCTGGTGGGTCTTAGTTGGTTTTGTTTATTATTTTGGCCTGGGCTCACCCTGGAGCTATGCTTCTTGTCCTTAAATAAAATCACCTTTTTTTACTCACAACTGGTTTGGATGTTTGGCTTGGGAACCAGGGCGGGGATTTGTCTCTCTCTCCTCCAACCTTATGTGCGTCCCTACACGCCTAGATTAGGGGCGTAACATAAATGGAGTTCTCACACGAAACAAAGTATAGCTTTTTATTTTGTGAATAACTTAAAAATCTTAGCTCAAATAGCTTTAAAACTGTTTGCTCAACGGGGATATTGAATTCTATAAGATAAAGCCATAAATACGTATATCTGAGTTTCCTATCAAAAGTTACAGCTGTCTTCATGAAGTTGTAAACCCTTTTATTTGAATGGAGTTCTCGCACGAAACAAAGTATAGGCTTTCATTTTTTCAATAACTGGAAGCTCTTGGCTCAAACAGCTGCAAAACCTGTTTCCCCAGCACGGAGATGCTGAATTGTATAAGGCAACGCCATATTGATGTGTGTCTGAGCCTTCTATCAAAAGTTACAGGTAACTTCATGAAGCTGTACAAAAACACTTTATTTCGCCGAGACCGTGCGTTTCTGACTATTACATGCATTTGAATGGAGTTCTCGCACGAAACAAAGTATAGGTTTTCATCTTGTGAATAACTTGAAAATCTTAGCTCACATAGCTTTAAAACTGTTTGCTCAACACGGGGATATTGAATTCGATAAGATAAAGCCATAAATACGCATATCTGAGTCTCCTATCAAAAGTTAGAGCTGTCTTCATGAAGTTGTAAACGCTTTATTTCGCCAAGACAGTGCCTTTCTGACTATTACATGCATTTGAATGGAGTTGTCGCACGAAACAAAGTATAGGTATTCATTTTGTGAATAACTTGAAAATCTTAGATCAAACAGCTGCAAAACCTGTTTGCTCAACACGGGGATATCGAACTTTATAAGATAAAGCCATAAATATGTTTATATGCGTCTTCTATCAAAAGTTACAGCTGTCTTGAATGAAAGCATTATAGCAGCTTACCTCGATCATGTGGTAGAACAGACACATGGGCCACCTACGTGTCCTTCTACGGCAGGAGTAGTTGCCACAAACCTGCAAAACAAAAAGAAATGATCAGGTGACATGAACAGAGATTCTTCCTGCCTGTGGGCGTCAAACTGGACCCCCCCCCCCCCCTTACTGTAACTATCAAAACTATCATAGTCTAAAACTATCATCTCATATCAAAACTATTATAATCACATTATCTGACTTTATCAGTTATAACAATGAGAAACGGTAAACAATTTGGCAAATAAATTACTTATAATTGTGCTTACCTGGTCCAAATGATCCACAGTCCCTTTGCATTTGTTATAATCCAGGATGATGTGGGGCTTTCTCTTCCCAGAGTCCTGGACTTGTAGCTCACGGTGCCTGGTGCTCAATAAGACAACCTTTTTTCTTTGCTTGGGAATAATGTAGGAAACCACAGCCTTGCCCCCCCCCCCCCCCCCCCCCCCCCCCTGTAGCGACCTGGACGGGAGAGACGAATTGCATAATGGGTTGGTCCTGGGGTTAAAATGGGGGGAGGAAAAAATGGCAGGACCTCTTCGTGTGTGGGTTGCCACATGATTTCTCCATTTTTAGATCTCTACTGGCCATCCTCCAGTCTTGTCTCTTCCTCCTGCTCTTCTTCCTCCTTCTCCTTCTCCTCCTCCGCACATGAGCTGCAAAGCTCCTCGGTGCCTGGCAAAAATTCTTCTTCGCTGTCAGAAGTATCTCCACTGCTTGTGGAGAGTGCAAAACTGCAGCAACAGCCTCCTCTAAACTGAGTGCACGCTTCATTGTGTCTGTGCAGAAATGACCACTCAGACCAGGCTGCAAAGTATTTTCATAGACTTCAAAGGTGCACCTGAATAAACATGCTATACCATACATCCAATAAGAGAGAGGAGGCACACTCTTGATCAAGAAAAAACATAAGCGCACGCCTTTGATCTCTCCCCCCCCCCCCCCCCCCCCCCCCTTCTCTCTCTTTCTCTCTCTCTCTCTCTCACACACACACACACACACATGCACATACATACATACACAATACCATTTTATGGTGGTTAGCTGTTTTATTGTCATGCATTTTACAAGGTAAGATAACCATGTCCTGCATTCAAAACCACTGAAAATGTCTATGGTGGTGCTGTGCCTAATATTGTGCTGGTGTATGCTGGGTAATCGCACAGCTAGCGACTGGGTGACTTTATTCACCCGCTTCGGCTGTTATCAGTCCATATCCCCTAGATATGGACCATCTCCTGCTAGATTGTTCAGAAGGTTGTTATCATCCATCCAGATGGAGGATCACTAACAGGAGCGTGGGAAGACTCCAGAATCCACTCTGGCTGCAATCCGGTGGATACAGCAGTGTGTACAGGTAAGACCGTTTAAACGGACAGCATTTATAGAATGACTATTAAAAGTCAGACCAGCGAGTGTCAATAATGTTAATGTGGTTATGTTAGTAATACACCGAGTGCTAATATAACAGCTTTAAGATGCATTTGTAGATGTTATTACGTGTTTTACCGTCTTTATGGTGCTAGCTTAAAGTTACGGTGTAAACGTTAGCTTATATTGGAGTAAAGCTGTTACTGTTTAAACGATGTTAGCACAGAAATATTAGCTTCTGTCATGACTGACGAAGTTACTAGTTAATAAAGTTTCCAGTAAAGTGTTTAATCGCAGCCACAGACTGACAGCAAATATCTCGATTAGCTTCAGTGCATCTGTAATAAATATGTGCAAGTTTCAGTGCTTCGTTTAAACTGTATGATACTTATACTGACCCAGGGTCAGTGTAAAATACAATCCTAGCTGTGTGAACAAAGCCTGGCTCCTTTAATCCTGCATGAAAAACCTCAGGATGCAGGCTATTATTACTCTTTCCTGCTGGCACACCTGTCACACCTGAGAGTCAGCTAGAAACTTACAGTGACGTGGACATCATGCAAAGACTGCCAGACTCTGTAATACTGCAAATGATCAGTGACTCAAGTTAACACTAAACTTTACACGGTACCTCTGTGTCTCTGTGTGCTGAACATTTAGGATTGAGTCAGGCTGCATCTGTGTTAGTCCTCTGACAGACTGGTGACCTGTCCAGGTGTGCTCTACCTATGACTACTGGGACAGGCTCTAGCTCCTGTAATAGAAATTTTATGTTATTCTCATTTAAAGCATTTAAGTGCTTATGCATATGCTTAGTTGTGACACTGTTATAGACTGTTCAATGAAAGTTTCTAAAACTAGATGAACTTACTTCAGCAGTTTGAGAAAACAACTCCCTTTACAGGTGCTGATAACGTCAAGGGCACAAAACAGCATAACCATTGATCCGTTAGGTTTCATAGCGAGACACGTGAAGTGGCAGAGCTGACATGACTGAACTGTGATGTTTGATGTGTGTTTGCTCTCCTGTGCACAGTAATAAATAGCATGATCACAGCTCTTTCTGTGTTGCAGACTTTATTAAAAAAATTCCATGACATCTACTATAACTGAACCAACCTGGTGCTCTTCATTTATGGAGGCTGTTGAGTCTGAATGTTGGATGTTGTGTATCTCGTGTTCTCTGGGCTTTGTTGTCCTCAGTCTTTTTGCAGGATCAGAAAACAAAACCGGGAGGCGCGTAAATGTTTCTTCTCCATGATGTTTCTTCAAATGTTTCTTCTGGATGATGATATGACCGTGACACGGGATGCCACCTTTGGTCTTGTGACGAAGCAAAGCTCAGGAAGAAGTGTGATTAAATGGTACCCACATGTTGAGAAGGATGTACAGGGCACCTGCAGCCAAATCCAAGCTTCAGCTTAGTTGTAGTTGCAGAATGCTATAGGACTGAGACATCTAAGGCATCAAATGTTTGATTAAACGGATGAAAAAGAGAAGTTTTTTCCCTATAATTATCACTTCTTAAAATCTGTAGCAACTTCAAGTCTGTCAGCATGCTGAGCATGCTCAGAATGTGACAATATATTTTTGTTCAATATTTAATTTCTTTCAGTTGCAATTGTTAAATGAAAAAAAATATATTCTTATAATTTAGCAAACGAATTTATCAAAAAAAAAAATACATATATCTGTATTAGTTTTAGTAAATTAATTTGACACCTGTATTGAAAATACCATATTGTATTCATACAGAATCAGTATGGTATCATTGTTTGTCTGTTCACTGATTGTTGAAGCTAAGAGCTACTTTGATCTGTTTAGATCTAAAGTATCCAAAGTTGAGTTCTAATGTTTCTTCACCCCTGTGTGTGTGATATGTGATTTCCTACATGCTGGCAGAGCAGAGCAGCAGTTTGTGCTCACAGATGGTGACGGTGTGGAGAGACGGTGGTATTTCCTCAGAAGAACCAGCAGAGTCACAAAGGACACCAGTCCATCTCACCACCTTGACTTGCTGACTGATGTTCGTCTGCACTGCACAGAGGAAATCAACTGACCGAGGTTTGTCCAGTGACGTGTTATGAAATGTATATTTGTTTTATGCTTACAGATATGTTTTTCTTGACAGGCTCTGCAGAGGTTAGACAAAGCAAAGAAAACATGTGCTTTACATTTTACTGTGATTTATTGAGATATTTGTTGCCTGATGTTCAGCAGGAATGGAGAAATAGAATCAAAGGGAGATGTTTTTCCTGTTTTTGTAATGATGTAAGTAAATCTTCAATATTATTTATTTGCTTGGTTATATTAGGAGCGTTTCTGAGTGAGGGGGAGAGGAGTCATCATCCAGGTAAAGTGACGTGGATCAGTGGATACACTTGTCTCCCCTTTAAAGGAGACGATCCAAGTCATCCTTAAATGTTAGCGCTTTCAAATACACAAACATTTTTAAAGGACAAAAATGAACATCCAACTTTGACTGTAATACAAAATAAATCTTTGCATGTGTGTTTTCAAACTCTCAGATGGGCAGTATATCAGTCTTGGACTGTCTAACCTGCCGGAGCAGCACTGAATGACCACCGCACGAGCATGTTCCTGCAACATTCAGCATCTGATCCTTCATCTGTGTGCTTCTGCTTTTGGTAAGTAGAGTTACCCAACTCCAGTAACTCTAAACACATGCCATCCATTTCTAACGGCCTGGTTACTTCCTGTCAGTTACTTTAGAAACCATGTGGTCACCTGACCTAACACTGTTTCTTCTTCTTCCCCTTAATGTTGAAGTGTCAAATGTCAAACAGCTGGAGAGGAAACTACACCGGTGTACTGGGATGTTTCAGCAACACGTGCCAGATGCTGTTCCTTCATGGTGACATCACCAGAGACAGTCCCGCCCACCTCAGGACCCATTGATTATGATGATCTGATCCATCAAACCCCCAGCAGGTGAACTTTATTCATGACATAACACCGCAACAATGTAAAAAATTAAACAGCAACAGTCTAAATGTAAAGTGCATTCTAAAGTCCTCTTCAATAAATTGTATGCAAAGAGTCATTCAGGTCACTACAGAACCCAGAGTCTTCATCATTAAATCTCTGGTTGCTTCATTTTTTCTATCCTATATCAGATATTTTAAAGGTTAGCTTAGGTAAAGTTCCATTCTCATGGTGAGGCAAAGTGCTTTATGTGTGTGTGTGCGCCTGTCATGAACGGCTATAAAAGGCCTATAATTAAAGAACAAAGCGGGGTTTGAGTTCGAGTTGCGGCAGACTGTCACTACTTGTAAATGGAACGCAGCCTTCCTACGGCGGACAGCTAATAACAGGAATCGGACGCGGTCCAGCCAAGTCCACAGCAACCACCATAGCAACCGCCTAGCATGACCTTAAAAACATATTCTGTCTTCATAACTATCAAAATCGTGAAATGATTTGCAAAGTGTGAAAGTGTTACAGCTGCAGAGAGCTATGGCGGTATCTATGGAAGCTGTTTACATAGCTAATAATATACGATGTAACCATGGAGACAGTCAGTCACTTGAGCTAGCGGTGCATGTTTACTACAGTGAATAAGGTGATTGAGTGCACAGCGTCCACACTCTGCAGGGGGTAAAGACATTACTTCAATATTGTTTTATATTGATATATATTAGCCTTCTGTTGACCATCACCTCAGGTTCACCATTACAGTTTCAGATTACAGATGCACACTGTCTAAACACATTCAAAAACTCATGTCTCAGAAATAAGCACAGCTGTTCATGTTTGTCATTAGAGTTTTATTTGTAAGAAAATTATGAACTTCATATTGTGCATTAAATAAAAGAACATTTCACAACTCTGAGTCAACAGAAACAGGTAACAGAAATGTCTCTAATGTGTACAGTGTAGTGTAAGCATTAAAAGATCATAAAGGAAAAACTAACATTTATGTGAAACTAATTGTAATAAAAAATGAGCAGGTGCTTTATAGATTTAAAAGAAAGAATCTGAAAACAACACTTTTTTGGTCTAAGTGATCAAAGTAGAAAACAGAACTGATGTTCAAGAACAAACCGTAGCTGCACTAATATTACACATCTCGATCGTTGTACTGAACAGACATGTTGCTTTTAAAACCACATGCAGTGTGTGACCATGACTGTTCACTGAGACCATGAACGCCACTTCGCTGAAGCATTCTTCTTCTTCTTCTTGCCATTAAATTGGAAGCAGAAGCAGCACGAGCTGATTTGATCTACTGAAAGGAAAAAGCAGAACATCTGAGTTGAAACCAGTCAGCTGAAATCATTAAGACAGGAACAAATTCAATGCAGTGTCTCAAGTGGCTTAGCCTGTTACAACTGTTGATACAAGCTAAATACGGTTAACACACAGTGTCAGGGAGCTCCAGTGTGGGAACTAGTGGCTTTAGGTTTGTAGTCATTTAACTTTCATCCATTCATTCATTTAATTCAGGAGGAAGAAATGCCAGGTTGGTGCAGGCTGGTTACATGCATTTGGTCCCATGCTGTCTTTAATTAAATGACTTGGTTCATTTTATGGCTGGGCTGTATGTGGGGTTATATCATGTTATTTGGGCAGGAGTACCTGTCCCCTGTTAGACTTAGAAAGTTTCTCCATAAGTAGAGTTTCTAACTCTTCTAGCACATCTGTGGCTGACAGCTTTTTGGTGGCTCTTTTTACCCCACACTGGTTGTGAGTGTGTAAATAGCCCCACTAGTTATTTTGGGTTGCAGTTAACTAGGGAGGAAGGGGTGGGTATGCCATGATTAGGTGAATAACAATTATATGTGATACATAAATTTCACAATGCATGCATATATCTCTATCAATTAAACCTGGCCTGAGGGCTGCCATTTTTTACATTCAGTTATTTCTCTTAGAAATGTTGGAACTAAATAATGAATGTGTTACAGTTAAAGTGAAACACTGGTCAGTGTAAATGGCTCATTGGGACACAGAAACCTTTAAATTAAACCTGATATCTAGTGTCAAACAATATCAAAGCTGTAAAAGATGTTTACATTCAGAATTTATAAAACTATGATTGTAAATAAATTCAAACAAGTGAGCTTTTCTCTTTGTGCTGAATATCAACACTGTGGTTTCTTAGACTGTAAGCTTTACTTTAGTGCAACCAGTTGCAGAAGCTGCCACTCCAAATGTCTTTTGATAACAAGAAAAAAATACCTTTTCAGTACACGGCCTGAAGTTCTTCTCCGACATCTTCTGCAATCGGCTTTGTCTGCTGGTTTGAAGACAATAAACCACAAAAAAGATGATTTAGTCACTTTGTCTGCGTCATGCAGCTCGAATGTGTCGTGTAACGATGTTGAATAGCCGTCGTTATCCCTCTGCTTTATGAAGTTGTACAAAAAGGCTTCATTTCGCCGAGACAGTGCGTTTCTGACTATTACATGCATTTGAATGGAGTTCTTGCACGAAACAAAGTATAAGTTTTCATTATGTGAATAACTTGACCCTGGGTCAGTATCAACTTCATGAAGACAGCTGTAACTTTTGATAGAGGACTCACACACACACATATTTATGGCTTTGCCTTATAGAATTCAGCATCTCCGTGCTGAGGAAATAGGTTTTGCAGCTGTTTGAGCTAAGATTTTCAAGTTATTCACAAATTGAAAACCTATACTTTGTGTCGGGCGAGAACTCCATTCAAATGCATGTAATAGCGAGAAACGCACTAACGTGGTGAAATAAAGCGTTTTTCCATAAACTTCATAAAGACAGCTGTAAATTTTGAGAGAAGACTCACACACACATTGGGGGGATATTGAAGTCTATAAGATAAAGCCATGAATATGTTTGTCTGAGTCTTCTATCAAAAGTTACAGCAAGCTCTATGAAGTTGATGAGAAACGCTTTACTTCGCCAAGACAGTGCGTTTCTCACTGTTACATGCATTTGAATTTAGTTCTTGCCCGACACAAAGTATAGGTTTTAATTTGTGAATAACTTGAAAATCTTAGCTCAAACAGCTGCAAAACCTATTTCCTGAGCACTGAGATGCTGAATTCTATAAGGCAAAGCCATAAATATGTGTGTGTGATTCTTCTATCAACAGTTACAGCTGTCTTCTTGAAGTTGATACTGACCCACGGTCAGTGTAAAATACAATCCTAGCTGTGTGAACAAAGCTTGGCTCCTTTAATCCTGCATGACAAACCTCAGGATGCAGGTTATTATTACTCTTTCCTGCTGGCACACCTGAGAGTCAGCTAGAAACTTACAGTGACGTGGACATCATGCAAAGACTGCCAGACTCTGTAATACTGTGAATGATCAGTGACTCAAGTTAACACTAAACTTTAAACAGTACCTCTGTGTCTCTGTGTGCTGAACATTTAGGATTGAGTCTGCATTGACTTTATTTATTGAGACTTTAATGTGCTAAAAGCAGGTTGAAGACAGCTCAGAAACATTTGAAGATTAAAATTTAGCATTATGGCTGCTGGTGGTTTGTAAAGCCTATACTCAGCTGTAGTTTTTGTTACTAATTTATGTTTGTTGTTGTTTAACACAGATTTCAGAAGAGCAAATATGCTTAATAGTTTAACTAGATTTCATTTGTCAGTGTGGGACTGCTGAGTCACCTGAAGAACTCATTTCATTCATTCTCCACATGATGTTCATATACAGAAATGTTTCACAGGAACTGGTTCCTCCCAAACTGTGAACTAGTGTGTTTCCATAGATTATCTCTGTATGAATGTACTTTTAAATGAAGGCAAGTGTTTGTCCTTTTTTGTTCCTCAGTTACAGTACGTGATATCTTGATATCAGGCGGTCAACACTGGGGGAAGACAAGAAGCAGACGTACTTCCAAGAGGGAGCTGCAGTGAGGACACAGCCAGGTCACTGAGGTCAGAGGTCAGAATCTGAAACAGCTCAGGTTTATATTTTAGGGGTTATAAAAAATCAAAATGTATTTATGAAGAAACCTTTAAATAATAGTCATAATTATGATTATTATAAGAAATATCAAATATTTAAGTGGATTTTCTGTTACACATATTGTATTAGCCCTGCAATAAACTGGCAGCCTGTCTTTGTCCTGTATCAGCTGGGATAGGCTTCATCCTCCCGCAACCCTGAATTGGATACATTGTATTCCAATTATGTAATCTGATCATTTACAAACTCAAGGTATCTAATCAAAATGTAAGTAATAATTATAAAATGGGAAAGCAGAAATAAGTGTGACATAAATGTAAATGTGTTAGCTGACATAGAGGACAGCTACATGTAGTCTGAAAAACCTTTGTTGTCAAGTTTGCAGGTATATCAGCACGAGACATTCTTACATAGAAGAGTCTGTTAAAGTCTCTAACTCAGCGAAGCATTATTGGTCCCGTCTGTTTGGATAAATATAGTAAGTTGATGTTTGTCCATTTATTGACACATTTTCTTAAGTGCTTATCCAGTTCAGGATCACAGTGGAGCTGCAGCTGGATATGTTCATTAAATAAACCTTACAAAAGTTAACAATAAACCTGCATCCATGTACGTTGTTGTCCACAGGATAAGAAAATCAAACTGGAACATAAATGTTAATAAATGTTTGTGTGTTTATGCCTGTGTCTTTCACAGGAGGCGCTGGAAGGTTTCCCTAATAGTTCCTGGTGAATCAAAGCAGAACCATAAAGGTTGCTGGATTGCATGATGGCCTTACCCCTGAGCAGTCATCCTGTTAAAGGAGGAACCAGTTAGAAGCTGTTTTCAAAGTAGCTGAGCAGATTTCATCTCAAGTAAGCGATTAACTGTTTGTTCATCTGTTCTGCCACTTAAAGAGCATTTAAGGACGTCTTTTGAGTGTCCAGCTGAATTAATTCTACTGGCTCTCATGGTCATTTGTTATTATAGACATATTTTTCATGTTCATCCAGCTATTTAGTAAATTCTATCTATTTAGTAAAATCCGTCAGCTATAAAATGTAATATAAATATAAAAAATATCTAAATATCTCCTGCACTTTATATTTTAATGATGTAAGTCTGTTATCGTGTTACATTAGCATTCCTCACATATCAATGAGATGCTGTACAGTACAATCCTACTGACGCAGCAGAGGGATAACGACGGCTATTCAACATCGTTACACGACACATTCGAGCTGCATGACACAGACAAAGTGACTAAATCATCTTTTTTATGGTTTATTGTCTTCAAACCAGCAGACAAAGCCGATTGCAGAAGATTTCGGAGAAGAACTTCAGGCCGTGTACTGAAAAGGTATTTTTTTCTTGTTATCAAAAGACATTTGGAGTGGCAGCTTCTGCAACTGGTTGCACTAAAGTAAAGCTTACAGTCTAAGAAACCACAGTGTTGATATTCAGCACAAAGAGAAAAGCTCACTTGTTTGAATTTATTTACAATCATAGTTTTATAAATTCTGAATGTAAACATCTTTTACAGCTTTGATATTGTTTGACACTAGATATCAGGTTTAATTTAAAGGTTTCTGTGTCCCAATGAGCCATTTACACTGACCAGTGTTTCACTTTAACTGTAACACATTCATTATTTAGTTCCAACATTTCTAAGAGAAATAACTGAATGTAAAAAATGGCAGCCCTCAGGCCAGGTTTAATTGATAGAGATATATGCATGCATTGTGAAATTTATGTATCACATATAATTGTTATTCACCTAATCATGGCATACCCACCCCTTCCTCCCTAGTTAACTGCAACCCAAAATAACTAGTGGGGCTATTTACACACTCACAACCAGTGTGGGGTAAAAAGAGCCACCAAAAAGCTGTCAGCCACAGATGTGCTAGAAGAGTTAGAAACTCTACTTATGGAGAAACTTTCTAAGTCTAACAGGGGACAGGTACTCCTGCCCAAATAACATGATATAACCCCACATACAGCCCAGCCATAAAATGAACCAAGTCATTTAATTAAAGACAGCATGGGACCAAATGCATGTAACCAGCCTGCACCAACCTGGCATTTCTTCCTCCTGAATTAAATGAATGAATGGATGAAAGTTAAATGACTACAAACCTAAAGCCACTAGTTCCCACACTGGAGCTCCCTGACACTGTGTGTTAACCGTATTTAGCTTGTATCAACAGTTGTAACAGGCTAAGCCACTTGAGACACTGCATTGAATTTGTTCCTGTCTTAATGATTTCAGCTGACTGGTTTCAACTCAGATGTTCTGCTTTTTCCTTTCAGTAGATCAAATCAGCTCGTGCTGCTTCTGCTTCCAATTTAATGGCAAGAAGAAGAAGAAGAATGCTTCAGCGAAGTGGCGTTCATGGTCTCAGTGAACAGTCATGGTCACACACTGCATGTGGTTTTAAAAGCAACATGTCTGTTCAGTACAACGATCGAGATGTGTAATATTAGTGCAGCTACGGTTTGTTCTTGAACATCAGTTCTGTTTTCTACTTTGATCACTTAGACCAAAAAAGTGTTGTTTTCAGATTCTTTCTTTTAAATCTATAAAGCACCTGCTCATTTTTTATTACAATTAGTTTCACATAAATGTTAGTTTTTCCTTTATGATCTTTTAATGCTTACACTACACTGTACACATTAGAGACATTTCTGTTACCTGTTTCTGTTGACTCAGAGTTGTGAAATGTTCTTTTATTTAATGCACAATATGAAGTTCATAATTTTCTTACAAATAAAACTCTAATGACAAACATGAACAGCTGTGCTTATTTCTGAGACATGAGTTTTTGAATGTGTTTAGACAGTGTGCATCTGTAATCTGAAACTGTAATGGTGAACCTGAGGTGATGGTCAACAGAAGGCTAATATATATCAATATAAAACAATATTGAAGTAATGTCTTTACCCCCTGCAGAGTGTGGACGCTGTGCACTCAATCACCTTATTCACTGTAGTAAACATGCACCGCTAGCTCAAGTGACTGACTGTCTCCATGGTTACATCGTATATTATTAGCTATGTAAACAGCTTCCATAGATACCGCCATAGCTCTCTGCAGCTGTAACACTTTCACACTTTGCAAATCATTTCACGATTTTGATAGTTATGAAGACAGAATATGTTTTTAAGGTCATGCTAGGCGGTTGCTATGGTGGTTGCTGTGGACTTGGCTGGACCGCGTCCGATTCCTGTTATTAGCTGTCTGCCGTAGGAAGGCTGCGTTCCATTTACAAGTAGTGACAGTCTGCCGCAACTCGAACTCAAACCCCGCTTTGTTCTTTAATTATAGGCCTTTTATAGCCGTTCATGACAGGCGCACACACACACATAAAGCACTTTGCCTCACCATGAGAATGGAACTTTACCTAAGCTAACCTTTAAAATATCTGATATAGGATAGAAAAATGAAGCAACCAGAGATTTAATGATGAAGACTCTAAAACCCACTGTCTTGAAAAGCGTTTTTGTACAACTTCATATAAATAGCTGTAACGTTTGATAGAAGATTCAGACAAACATGTTTATGGCTTTATCTTATAGAACTCAATGTCCCCGTGCTGGGCAAACAGGTTTTGCAGCCGTTTGAGCTAAGATTTTAAAATTATTCACATAATGAAAACCTATACTTTGTTTCAGGCGAGTTTCCCATTCAAATGCATGTAACAGTGAGAAACGCATTGTCTTGGCGAAAAATAGCGTTTTTGAACAACTTCATATAAATCGCTGTAACCTTTGATAGAAGACTCAGACAAACATGTTTATGGCTTTATCTTATAGAACTCAATATCCCCGTGCTGGGCAAACAGGTTTTGCAGCCGTTTGAGCTAAGATTTTAAAATTATTCACATAATGAAAACCTATACTTTGTCTCAGGCGAGTTTCCCATTCAAATGCATGTAACAGTGAGAAACGCATTGTCTTGGCGAAATAAAGCGTTTTTGAACAACTTCATATAAATCGCTGTAACTTTTGATAGAAGACTCAGACAAACATGTTTATGGCTTTATCTTATAGAACTCAATATCCCCGTGCTGGGCAAACAGAACAGGTTTTGCAGCCGTTTGAGCTAAGATTTTAAAATTATTCACATAATGAAAACCTATACTTTGTCTCAGGCGAGTTTCCCATTCAAATGCATGTAACAGTGAGAAACACACTGTCTTGGTGAAATAAAGCGTTTTTGTACAACTTCATATAAATCGCTGTAACCTTTGATAGAAGACTCAGACAAACATGTTTATGGCTTTATCTTATAGAACTCAATATCCCCGTGCTGGGCAAACAGAACAGGTTTTGCAGCCGTTTGAGCTAAGATTTTAAAATTATTCACATAATGAAAACCTATACTTTGTTTCAGGCGAGTTTCCCATTCAAATGCATGTAACAGTGAGAAACACACTGTCTTGGCGAAATAAAGCGTTTTTGTACAACTTCATATAAATCGCTGTAACCTTTGATAGAAGACTCAGACAAACATGTTTATGGCTTTATCTTATAGAACTCAATATCCCCGTGCTGGGCAAACAGAACAGGTTTTGCAGCCGTTTGAGCTAAGATTTTAAAATTATTCACATAATGAAAACCTATACTTTGTCTCAGGCGAGTTTCCCATTCAAATGCATGTAACAGTGAGAAACGCATTGTCTTGGCGAAATAACGCGTTTTTGAACAACTTCATATAAATCGCTGTAACCTTTGATAGAAGACTCAGACAAACATGTTTATGGCTTTATCTTATAGAACTCAATATCCCCGTGCTGGGCAAACAAGGTTTTGCAGCCGTTTGAGCTAAGATTTTAAAATTATTCACATAATGAAAACCTATACTTTGTCTCAGGCGAGTTTCCCATTCAAATGCATGTAACAGTGAGAAACGCATTGTCTTGGCGAAATAAAGCGTTTTTGAACAACTTCATATAAATCGCTGTAACTTTTGATAGAAGAATCAGACAAACATGTTTATGGCTTTATCTTATAGAACTCAATATCCCCGTGCTGGGCAAACAGGTTTTGCAGCCGTTTGAGCTAAGATTTTAAAATTATTCACATAATGAAAACCTATACTTTGTCTCAGGCGAGTTTCCCATTCAAATGCATGTAACAGTGAGAAACGCATTGTCTTGGCGAAATAAAGCGTTTTTGAACAACTTCATATAAATCGCTGTAACTTTTGATAGAAGACTCAGACAAACATGTTTATGGCTTTATCTTATAGAACTCAATATCCCCGTGCTGGGCAAACAGAACAGGTTTTGCAGCCGTTTGAGCTAAGATTTTAAAATTATTCACATAATGAAAACCTATACTTTGTCTCAGGCGAGTTTCCCATTCAAATGCATGTAACAGTGAGAAACACACTGTCTTGGTGAAATAAAGCGTTTTTGTACAACTTCATATAAATCGCTGTAACCTTTGATAGAAGACTCAGACAAACATGTTTATGGCTTTATCTTATAGAACTCAATATCCCCGTGCTGGGCAAACAGAACAGGTTTTGCAGCCGTTTGAGCTAAGATTTTAAAATTATTCACATAATGAAAACCTATACTTTGTTTCAGGCGAGTTTCCCATTCAAATGCATGTAACAGTGAGAAACACACTGTCTTGGCGAAATAAAGCGTTTTTGTACAACTTCATATAAATCGCTGTAACCTTTGATAGAAGACTCAGACAAACATGTTTATGGCTTTATCTTATAGAACTCAATATCCCCGTGCTGGGCAAACAGAACAGGTTTTGCAGCCGTTTGAGCTAAGATTTTAAAATTATTCACATAATGAAAACCTATACTTTGTCTCAGGCGAGTTTCCCATTCAAATGCATGTAACAGTGAGAAACGCATTGTCTTGGCGAAATAACGCGTTTTTGAACAACTTCATATAAATCGCTGTAACCTTTGATAGAAGACTCAGACAAACATGTTTATGGCTTTATCTTATAGAACTCAATATCCCCGTGCTGGGCAAACAAGGTTTTGCAGCCGTTTGAGCTAAGATTTTAAAATTATTCACATAATGAAAACCTATACTTTGTCTCAGGCGAGTTTCCCATTCAAATGCATGTAACAGTGAGAAACGCATTGTCTTGGCGAAATAAAGCGTTTTTGAACAACTTCATATAAATCGCTGTAACTTTTGATAGAAGAATCAGACAAACATGTTTATGGCTTTATCTTATAGAACTCAATATCCCCGTGCTGGGCAAACAGGTTTTGCAGCCGTTTGAGCTAAGATTTTAAAATTATTCACATAATGAAAACCTATACTTTGTCTCAGGCGAGTTTCCCATTCAAATGCATGTAACAGTGAGAAACGCATTGTCTTGGCGAAATAAAGCGTTTTTGAACAACTTCATATAAATCGCTGTAACTTTTGATAGAAGACTCAGACAAACATGTTTATGGCTTTATCTTATAGAACTCAATATCCCCGTGCTGGGCAAACAGAACAGGTTTTGCAGCCGTTTGAGCTAAGATTTTAAAATTATTCACATAATGAAAACCTATACTTTGTCTCAGGCGAGTTTCCCATTCAAATGCATGTAACAGTGAGAAACACACTGTCTTGGTGAAATAAAGCGTTTTTGTACAACTTCATATAAATCGCTGTAACCTTTGATAGAAGACTCAGACAAACATGTTTATGGCTTTATCTTATAGAACTCAATATCCCCGTGCTGGGCAAACAGAACAGGTTTTGCAGCCGTTTGAGCTAAGATTTCAAAATTATTCACATAATGAAAACCTATACTTTGTTTCAGGCGAGTTTCCCATTCAAATGCATGTAACAGTGAGAAACACACTGTCTTGGCGAAATAAAGCGTTTTTGTACAACTTCATATAAATCGCTGTAACCTTTGATAGAAGACTCAGACAAACATGTTTATGGCTTTATCTTATAGAACTCAATATCCCCGTGCTGGGCAAACAGAACAGGTTTTGCAGCCGTTTGAGCTAAGATTTTAAAATTATTCACATAATGAAAACCTATACTTTGTCTCAGGCGAGTTTCCCATTCAAATGCATGTAACAGTGAGAAACGCATTGTCTTGGCGAAATAAAGCGTTTTTGTACAATTTCATATAAATCGCTGTAACCTTTGATAGAAGACTCAGACAAACATGTTTATGGCTTTATCTTATAGAACTCAATATCCCCGTGCTGGGCAAACAGGTTTTGCAGCCGTTTGAGCTAAGATTTTAAAATTATTCACATAATGAAAACCTATACTTTGTTTCAGGCGAGTTTCCCATTCAAATGCATGTAACAGTGAGAAACGCATTGTCTTGGCGAAATAAAGCGTTTTTGAACAACTTCATATAAATCGCTGTAACTTTTGATAGAAGACTCAGACAAACATGTTTATGGCTTTATCTTATAGAACTCAATATCCCCGTGCTGGGCAAACAGAACAGGTTTTGCAGCCGTTTGAGCTAAGATTTTAAAATTATTCACATAATGAAAACCTATACTTTGTCTCAGGCGAGTTTCCCATTCAAATGCATGTAACAGTGAGAAACACACTGTCTTGGCGAAATAAAGCGTTTTTGTACAACTTCATATAAATCGCTGTAACTTTTGATAGAAGACTCAGACAAACATGTTTATGGCTTTATCTTATTGAACTCAATATCCCCGTGCTGGGCAAACAGAACAGGTTTTGCAGCCGTTTGAGCTAAGATTTTAAAATTATTCACATAATGAAAACCTATACTTTGTCTCAGGCGAGTTTCCCATTCAAATGCATGTAACAGTGAGAAACGCATTGTCTTGGCGAAATAACGCGTTTTTGAACAACTTCATATAAATCGCTGTAACCTTTGATAGAAGACTCAGACAAACATGTTTATGGCTTTATCTTATAGAACTCAATATCCCCGTGCTGGGCAAACAAGGTTTTGCAGCCGTTTGAGCTAAGATTTTAAAATTATTCACATAATGAAAACCTATACTTTGTCTCAGGCGAGTTTCCCATTCAAATGCATGTAACAGTGAGAAACGCATTGTCTTGGCGAAATAAAGCGTTTTTGAACAACTTCATATAAATCGCTGTAACTTTTGATAGAAGACTCAGACAAACATGTTTATGGCTTTATCTTATAGAACTCAATATCCCCGTGCTGGGCAAACAGAACAGGTTTTGCAGCCGTTTGAGCTAAGATTTTAAAATTATTCACATAATGAAAACCTATACTTTGTCTCAGGCGAGTTTCCCATTCAAATGCATGTAACAGTGAGAAACACACTGTCTTGGTGAAATAAAGCGTTTTTGTACAACTTCATATAAATCGCTGTAACCTTTGATAGAAGACTCAGACAAACATGTTTATGGCTTTATCTTATAGAACTCAATATCCCCGTGCTGGGCAAACAGAACAGGTTTTGCAGCCGTTTGAGCTAAGATTTCAAAATTATTCACATAATGAAAACCTATACTTTGTTTCAGGCGAGTTTCCCATTCAAATGCATGTAACAGTGAGAAACACACTGTCTTGGCGAAATAAAGCGTTTTTGTACAACTTCATATAAATCGCTGTAACCTTTGATAGAAGACTCAGACAAACATGTTTATGGCTTTATCTTATAGAACTCAATATCCCCGTGCTGGGCAAACAGAACAGGTTTTGCAGCCGTTTGAGCTAAGATTTTAAAATTATTCACATAATGAAAACCTATACTTTGTCTCAGGCGAGTTTCCCATTCAAATGCATGTAACAGTGAGAAACGCATTGTCTTGGCGAAATAAAGCGTTTTTGTACAATTTCATATAAATCACTGTAACCTTTGATAGAAGACTCAGACAAACATGTTTATGGCTTTATCTTATAGAACTCAATATCCCCGTGCTGGGCAAACAGGTTTTGCAGCCGTTTGAGCTAAGATTTTAAAATTATTCACATAATGAAAACCTATACTTTGTTTCAGGCGAGTTTCCCATTCAAATGCATGTAACAGTGAGAAACGCATTGTCTTGGCGAAATAAAGCGTTTTTGAACAACTTCATATAAATCGCTGTAACTTTTGATAGAAGACTCAGACAAACATGTTTATGGCTTTATCTTATAGAACTCAATATCCCCGTGCTGGGCAAACAGAACAGGTTTTGCAGCCGTTTGAGCTAAGATTTTAAAATTATTCACATAATGAAAACCTATACTTTGTCTCAGGCGAGTTTCCCATTCAAATGCATGTAACAGTGAGAAACACACTGTCTTGGCGAAATAAAGCGTTTTTGTACAACTTCATATAAATCGCTGTAACTTTTGATAGAAGACTCAGACAAACATGTTTATGGCTTTATCTTATTGAACTCAATATCCCCGTGCTGGGCAAACAGAACAGGTTTTGCAGCCGTTTGAGCTAAGATTTTAAAATTATTCACATAATGAAAACCTATACTTTGTCTCAGGCGAGTTTCCCATTCAAATGCATGTAACAGTGAGAAACACACTGTCTTGGCGAAATAAAGCGTTTTTGTACAACTTCATATAAATCGCTGTAACCTTTGATAGAAGACTCAGACAAACATGTTTATGGCTTTATCTTATAGAACTCAATATCCCTGTGCTGGGCAAACAGGTTTTGCAGCCGTTTGAGCTAAGACTTTAAAATTATTCACATAATGAAAACCTATACTTTTTTTCTGGCGAGTTTCCCATTCAAATGCATGTAACAGTGAGAAACGCATTGTCTTGGCGAAATAAAGCGTTTTTGTACAACTTCATATAAATCGCTGCAACCTTTGATAGAAGACTCAGACAAACATGTTTATGGCTTTATCTTATAGAACTCAATATCCCCGTGCTGGGCAAACAGGTTTTGCAGCCGTTTGAGCTAAGATTTTAAAATTATTCACATAATGAAAACCTATACTTTGTTTCAGGCGAGTTTCCCATTCAAATGCATGTAACAGTGAGAAACGCATTGTCTTGGCGAAATAAAGCGTTTTTGAACAACTTCATATAAATCGCTGTAACTTTTGATAGAAGACTCAGACAAACATGTTTATGGCTTTATCTTATAGAACTCAATATCCCTGTGCTGGGCAAACAGGTTTTGCAGCCGTTTGAGCTAAGACTTTAAAATTATTCACATAATGAAAACCTATACTTTGTTTCAGGCGAGTTTCCCATTCAAATGCATGTAACAGTGAGAAACGCATTGTCTTGGCGAAATAAAGCGTTTTTGAACAACTTCATATAAATCGCTGTAACTTTTGATAGAAGACTCAGACAAACATGTTTATGGCTTTATCTTATAGAACTCAATATCCCTGTGCTGGGCAAACAGAACAGGTTTTGCAGCCGTTTGAGCTAAGATTTTAAAATTATTCACATAATGAAAACCTATACTTTGTCTCAGGCGAGTTTCCCATTCAAATGCATGTAACAGTGAGAAACGCATTGTCTTGGCGAAATAAAGCGTTTTTGAACAACTTCATATAAATCGCTGTAACTTTTGATAGAAGACTCAGACAAACATGTTTATGGCTTTATCTTATAGAACTCAATATCCCTGTGCTGGGCAAACAGGTTTTGCAGCCGTTTGAGCTAAGACTTTAAAATTATTCACATAATGAAAACCTATACTTTGTTTCAGGCGAGTTTCCCATTCAAATGCATGTAACAGTGAGAAACGCATTGTCTTGGCGAAATAAAGCGTTTTTGAACAACTTCATATAAATCGCTGTAACTTTTGATAGAAGACTCAGACAAACATGTTTATGGCTTTATCTTATAGAACTCAATATCCCCGTGCTGGGCAAACAGGTTTTGCAGCCGTTTGAGCTAAGATTTTAAAATTATTCACATAATGAAAACCTATACTTTGTCTCAGGCGAGTTTCCCATTCAAATGCATGTAACAGTGAGAAACGCATTGTCTTGGCGAAATAAAGCGTTTTTGAACAACTTCATATAAATCGCTGTAACTTTTGATAGAAGACTCAGACAAACATGTTTATGGCTTTATCTTATTGAACTCAATATCCCCGTGCTGGGCAAACAGAACAGGTTTTGCAGCCGTTTGAGCTAAGATTTTAAAATTATTCACATAATGAAAACCTATACTTTGTCTCAGGCGAGTTTCCCATTCAAATGCATGTAACAGTGAGAAACGCATTGTCTTGGCGAAATAAAGCGTTTTTGAACAACTTCATATAAATCGCTGTAACTTTTGATAGAAGACTCAGACAAACATGTTTATGGCTTTATCTTATAGAACTCAATATCCCTGTGCTGGGCAAACAGGTTTTGCAGCCGTTTGAGCTAAGACTTTAAAATTATTCACATAATGAAAACCTATACTTTGTTTCAGGCGAGTTTCCCATTCAAATGCATGTAACAGTGAGAAACGCATTGTCTTGGCGAAATAAAGCGTTTTTGAACAACTTCATATAAATCGCTGTAACTTTTGATAGAAGACTCAGACAAACATGTTTATGGCTTTATCTTATAGAACTCAATATCCCCGTGCTGGGCAAACAGAACAGGTTTTGCAGCCGTTTGAGCTAAGATTTTAAAATTATTCACATAATGAAAACCTATACTTTGTCTCAGGCGAGTTTCCCATTCAAATGCATGTAACAGTGAGAAACGCATTGTCTTGGCGAAATAAAGCGTTTTTGAACAACTTCATATAAATCGCTGTAACTTTTGATAGAAGACTCAGACAAACATGTTTATGGCTTTATCTTATAGAACTCAATATCCCCGTGCTGGGCAAACAGGTTTTGCAGCCGTTTGAGCTAAGATTTTAAAATTATTCACATAATGAAAACCTATACTTTGTCTCAGGCGAGTTTCCCATTCAAATGCATGTAACAGTGAGAAACGCATTGTCTTGGCGAAATAAAGCGTTTTTGAACAACTTCATATAAATCGCTGTAACTTTTGATAGAAGACTCAGACAAACATGTTTATGGCTTTATCTTATAGAACTCAGTATCCCCGTGCTGGGCAAACAGAACAGGTTTTGCAGCCGTTTGAGCTAAGATTTTAAAATTATTCACATAATGAAAACCTATACTTTGTCTCAGGCGAGTTTCCCATTCAAATGCATGTAACAGTGAGAAACGCATTGTCTTGGCGAAATAAAGCGTTTTTGAACAACTTCATATAAATCGCTGTAACTTTTGATAGAAGACTCAGACAAACATGTTTATGGCTTTATCTTATAGAACTCAATATCCCCGTGCTGGGCAAACAGAACAGGTTTTGCAGCCGTTTGAGCTAAGATTTTAAAATTATTCACATAATGAAAACCTATACTTTGTCTCAGGTGAGTTTCCCATTCAAATGCATGTAACAGTGAGAAACGCACTGTCTTGGCGAAATAAAGCGTTTTTGTACAACTTCATATAAATCGCTGTAACCTTTGATAGAAGACTCAGACAAACATGTTTATGGCTTTATCTTATAGAACTCAATATCCCCGTGCTGGGCAAACAGGTTTTGCAGCCGTTTGAGCTAAGATTTTTAAATTATTCACATAATGAAAACCTATACTTTGTCTCAGGCGAGTTTCCCATTCAAATGCATGTAACAGTGAGAAACGCATTGTCTTGGCGAAATAAAGCGTTTTTGAACAACTTCATATAAATCGCTGTAACTTTTGATAGAAGACTCAAACAAACATGTTTATGGCTTTATCTTATAGAACTCAATATCCCCGTGCTGGGCAAACAGAACAGGTTTTGCAGCCGTTTGAGCTAAGATTTTAAAATTATTCACATAATGAAAACCTATACTTTGTCTCAGGCGAGTTTCCCATTCAAATGCATGTAACAGTGAGAAACGCATTGTCTTGGCGAAATAAAGCGTTTTTGAACAACTTCATATAAATCGCTGTAACTTTTGATAGAAGACTCAGACAAACATGTTTATGGCTTTATCTTATAGAACTCAATATCCCCGTGCTGGGCAAACAGAACAGGTTTTGCAGCCGTTTGAGCTAAGATTTTAAAATTATTCACATAATGAAAACCTATACTTTGTCTCAGGCGAGTTTCCCATTCAAATGCATGTAACAGTGAGAAACGCATTGTCTTGGCGAAATAAAGCGTTTTTGAACAACTTCATATAAATCGCTGTAACTTTTGATAGAAGACTCAGACAAACATGTTTATGGCTTTATCTTATAGAACTCAGTATCCCCGTGCTGGGCAAACAGAACAGGTTTTGCAGCCGTTTGAGCTAAGATTTTAAAATTATTCACATAATGAAAACCTATACTTTGTCTCAGGCGAGTTTCCCATTCAAATGCATGTAACAGTGAGAAACGCATTGTCTTGGCGAAATAAAGCGTTTTTGAACAACTTCATATAAATCGCTGTAACCTTTGATAGAAGACTCAGACAAACATGTTTATGGCTTTATCTTATAGAACTCAATATCCCCGTGCTGGGCAAACAGGTTTTGCAGCCGTTTGAGCTAAGATTTTAAAATTATTCACATAATGAAAACCTATACTTTGTCTCAGGCGAGTTTCCCATTCAAATGCATGTAACAGTGAGAAACGCATTGTCTTGGCGAAATAAAGCGTTTTTGAACAACTTCATATAAATCGCTGTAACTTTTGATAGAAGACTCAGACAAACATGTTTATGGCTTTATCTTATAGAACTCAATATCCCCGTGCTGGGCAAACAGAACAGGTTTTGCAGCCGTTTGAGCTAAGATTTTAAAATTATTCACATAATGAAAACCTATACTTTGTCTCAGGCGAGTTTCCCATTCAAATGCATGTAACAGTGAGAAACGCATTGTCTTGGCGAAATAAAGCGTTTTTGAACAACTTCATATAAATCGCTGTAACTTTTGATAGAAGACTCAGACAAACATGTTTATGGCTTTATCTTATAGAACTCAATATCCCCGTGCTGGGCAAACAGAACAGGTTTTGCAGCCGTTTGAGCTAAGATTTTAAAATTATTCACATAATGAAAACCTATACTTTGTCTCAGGCGAGTTTCCCATTCAAATGCATGTAACAGTGAGAAACACACTGTCTTGGCGAAATAAAGCGTTTTTGTACAACTTCATATAAATCGCTGTAACTTTTGATAGAAGACTCAGACAAACATGTTTATGGCTTTATCTTATAGAACTCAATATCCCTGTGCTGGGCAAACAGGTTTTGCAGCCGTTTGAGCTAAGACTTTAAAATTATTCACATAATGAAAACCTATACTTTGTCTCAGGCGAGTTTCCCATTCAAATGCATGTAACAGTGAGAAACGCATTGTCTTGGCGAAATAAAGCGTTTTTGAACAACTTCATATAAATCGCTGTAACTTTTGATAGAAGACTCAGACAAACATGTTTATGGCTTTATCTTATAGAACTCAATATCCCCGTGCTGGGCAAACAGGTTTTGCAGCCGTTTGAGCTAAGACTTTAAAATTATTCACATAATGAAAACCTATACTTTGTCTCAGGCGAGTTTCCCATTCAAATGCATGTAACAGTGAGAAACGCATTGTCTTGGCGAAATAAAGCGTTTTTGAACAACTTCATATAAATCGCTGTAACTTTTGATAGAAGACTCAGACAAACATGTTTATGGCTTTATCTTATAGAACTCAATATCCCAGTGCTGGGCAAACAGGTTTTGCAGCCGTTTGAGCTAAGATTTTAAAATTATTCACATAATGAAAACCTATACTTTGTCTCAGGAGAGTTTCCCATTCAAATGCATGTAACAGTGAGAAACGCATTGTCTTGGCGAAATAAAGCGTTTTTGAACAACTTCATATAAATCGCTGTAACTTTTGATAGAAGACTCAGACAAACATGTTTATGGCTTTATCTTATAGAACTCAATATCCCCGTGCTGGGCAAACAGAACAGGTTTTGCAGCCGTTTGAGCTAAGATTTTAAAATTATTCACATAATGAAAACCTATACTTTGTCTCAGGAGAGTTTCCCATTCAAATGCATGTAACAGTGAGAAAGGCATTGTCTTGGCGAAATAAAGCGTTTTTGAACAACTTCATATAAATCGCTGTAACTTTTGATAGAAGACTCAGACAAACATGTTTATGGCTTTATCTTATAGAACTCAATATCCCCGTGCTGGGCAAACAGAACAGGTTTTGCAGCCGTTTGAGCTAAGACTTTAAAATTATTCACATAATGAAAACCTATACTTTGTCTCAGGCGAGTTTCCCATTCAAATGCATGTAACAGTGAGAAACGCATTGTCTTGGCGAAATAAAGAGTTTTTGTACAACTTCATATAAATCGCTGTAACTTTTGATAGAAGACTCAGACAAACATGTTTATGGCTTTATCTTATAGAACTCAATATCCCTGTGCTGGGCAAACAGGTTTTGCAGCCGTTTGAGCTAAGACTTTAAAATTATTCACATAATGAAAACCTATACTTTGTCTCAGGCGAGTTTCCCATTCAAATGCATGTAACAGTGAGAAACACACTGTCTTGGCGAAATAAAGCGTTTTTGTACAACTTCATATAAATCGCTGTAACTTTTGATAGAAGACTCAGACAAACATGTTTATGGCTTTATCTTATAGAACTCAATATCCCTGTGCTGGGCAAACAGGTTTTGCAGCCGTTTGAGCTAAGACTTTAAAATTATTCACATAATGAAAACCTATACTTTGTCTCAGGCGAGTTTCCCATTCAAATGCATGTAACAGTGAGAAACACACTGTCTTGGTGAAATAAAGCGTTTTTGTACAACTTCATATAAATCGCTGTAACCTTTGATAGAAGACTCAGACAAACATGTTTATGGCTTTATCTTATAGAACTCAATATCCCCGTGCTGGGCAAACAGAACAGGTTTTGCAGCCGTTTGAGCTAAGATTTCAAAATTATTCACATAATGAAAACCTATACTTTGTTTCAGGCGAGTTTCCCATTCAAATGCATGTAACAGTGAGAAACACACTGTCTTGGCGAAATAAAGCGTTTTTGTACAACTTCATATAAATCGCTGTAACCTTTGATAGAAGACTCAGACAAACATGTTTATGGCTTTATCTTATAGAACTCAATATCCCCGTGCTGGGCAAACAGAACAGGTTTTGCAGCCGTTTGAGCTAAGATTTTAAAATTATTCACATAATGAAAACCTATACTTTGTCTCAGGCGAGTTTCCCATTCAAATGCATGTAACAGTGAGAAACGCATTGTCTTGGCGAAATAAAGCGTTTTTGTACAATTTCATATAAATCGCTGTAACCTTTGATAGAAGACTCAGACAAACATGTTTATGGCTTTATCTTATAGAACTCAATATCCCCGTGCTGGGCAAACAGGTTTTGCAGCCGTTTGAGCTAAGATTTTAAAATTATTCACATAATGAAAACCTATACTTTGTTTCAGGCGAGTTTCCCATTCAAATGCATGTAACAGTGAGAAACGCATTGTCTTGGCGAAATAAAGCGTTTTTGAACAACTTCATATAAATCGCTGTAACTTTTGATAGAAGACTCAGACAAACATGTTTATGGCTTTATCTTATAGAACTCAATATCCCCGTGCTGGGCAAACAGAACAGGTTTTGCAGCCGTTTGAGCTAAGATTTTAAAATTATTCACATAATGAAAACCTATACTTTGTCTCAGGCGAGTTTCCCATTCAAATGCATGTAACAGTGAGAAACACACTGTCTTGGCGAAATAAAGCGTTTTTGTACAACTTCATATAAATCGCTGTAACTTTTGATAGAAGACTCAGACAAACATGTTTATGGCTTTATCTTATTGAACTCAATATCCCCGTGCTGGGCAAACAGAACAGGTTTTGCAGCCGTTTGAGCTAAGATTTTAAAATTATTCACATAATGAAAACCTATACTTTGTCTCAGGCGAGTTTCCCATTCAAATGCATGTAACAGTGAGAAACGCATTGTCTTGGCGAAATAACGCGTTTTTGAACAACTTCATATAAATCGCTGTAACCTTTGATAGAAGACTCAGACAAACATGTTTATGGCTTTATCTTATAGAACTCAATATCCCCGTGCTGGGCAAACAAGGTTTTGCAGCCGTTTGAGCTAAGATTTTAAAATTATTCACATAATGAAAACCTATACTTTGTCTCAGGCGAGTTTCCCATTCAAATGCATGTAACAGTGAGAAACGCATTGTCTTGGCGAAATAAAGCGTTTTTGAACAACTTCATATAAATCGCTGTAACTTTTGATAGAAGAATCAGACAAACATGTTTATGGCTTTATCTTATAGAACTCAATATCCCCGTGCTGGGCAAACAGGTTTTGCAGCCGTTTGAGCTAAGATTTTAAAATTATTCACATAATGAAAACCTATACTTTGTCTCAGGCGAGTTTCCCATTCAAATGCATGTAACAGTGAGAAACGCATTGTCTTGGCGAAATAAAGCGTTTTTGAACAACTTCATATAAATCGCTGTAACTTTTGATAGAAGACTCAGACAAACATGTTTATGGCTTTATCTTATAGAACTCAATATCCCCGTGCTGGGCAAACAGAACAGGTTTTGCAGCCGTTTGAGCTAAGATTTTAAAATTATTCACATAATGAAAACCTATACTTTGTCTCAGGCGAGTTTCCCATTCAAATGCATGTAACAGTGAGAAACACACTGTCTTGGTGAAATAAAGCGTTTTTGTACAACTTCATATAAATCGCTGTAACCTTTGATAGAAGACTCAGACAAACATGTTTATGGCTTTATCTTATAGAACTCAATATCCCCGTGCTGGGCAAACAGAACAGGTTTTGCAGCCGTTTGAGCTAAGATTTCAAAATTATTCACATAATGAAAACCTATACTTTGTTTCAGGCGAGTTTCCCATTCAAATGCATGTAACAGTGAGAAACACACTGTCTTGGCGAAATAAAGCGTTTTTGTACAACTTCATATAAATCGCTGTAACCTTTGATAGAAGACTCAGACAAACATGTTTATGGCTTTATCTTATAGAACTCAATATCCCCGTGCTGGGCAAACAGAACAGGTTTTGCAGCCGTTTGAGCTAAGATTTTAAAATTATTCACATAATGAAAACCTATACTTTGTCTCAGGCGAGTTTCCCATTCAAATGCATGTAACAGTGAGAAACGCATTGTCTTGGCGAAATAAAGCGTTTTTGTACAATTTCATATAAATCACTGTAACCTTTGATAGAAGACTCAGACAAACATGTTTATGGCTTTATCTTATAGAACTCAATATCCCCGTGCTGGGCAAACAGGTTTTGCAGCCGTTTGAGCTAAGATTTTAAAATTATTCACATAATGAAAACCTATACTTTGTTTCAGGCGAGTTTCCCATTCAAATGCATGTAACAGTGAGAAACGCATTGTCTTGGCGAAATAAAGCGTTTTTGAACAACTTCATATAAATCGCTGTAACTTTTGATAGAAGACTCAGACAAACATGTTTATGGCTTTATCTTATAGAACTCAATATCCCCGTGCTGGGCAAACAGAACAGGTTTTGCAGCCGTTTGAGCTAAGATTTTAAAATTATTCACATAATGAAAACCTATACTTTGTCTCAGGCGAGTTTCCCATTCAAATGCATGTAACAGTGAGAAACACACTGTCTTGGCGAAATAAAGCGTTTTTGTACAACTTCATATAAATCGCTGTAACTTTTGATAGAAGACTCAGACAAACATGTTTATGGCTTTATCTTATTGAACTCAATATCCCCGTGCTGGGCAAACAGAACAGGTTTTGCAGCCGTTTGAGCTAAGATTTTAAAATTATTCACATAATGAAAACCTATACTTTGTCTCAGGCGAGTTTCCCATTCAAATGCATGTAACAGTGAGAAACACACTGTCTTGGCGAAATAAAGCGTTTTTGTACAACTTCATATAAATCGCTGTAACCTTTGATAGAAGACTCAGACAAACATGTTTATGGCTTTATCTTATAGAACTCAATATCCCTGTGCTGGGCAAACAGGTTTTGCAGCCGTTTGAGCTAAGACTTTAAAATTATTCACATAATGAAAACCTATACTTTTTTTCTGGCGAGTTTCCCATTCAAATGCATGTAACAGTGAGAAACGCATTGTCTTGGCGAAATAAAGCGTTTTTGTACAACTTCATATAAATCGCTGCAACCTTTGATAGAAGACTCAGACAAACATGTTTATGGCTTTATCTTATAGAACTCAATATCCCCGTGCTGGGCAAACAGGTTTTGCAGCCGTTTGAGCTAAGATTTTAAAATTATTCACATAATGAAAACCTATACTTTGTTTCAGGCGAGTTTCCCATTCAAATGCATGTAACAGTGAGAAACGCATTGTCTTGGCGAAATAAAGCGTTTTTGAACAACTTCATATAAATCGCTGTAACTTTTGATAGAAGACTCAGACAAACATGTTTATGGCTTTATCTTATAGAACTCAATATCCCTGTGCTGGGCAAACAGGTTTTGCAGCCGTTTGAGCTAAGACTTTAAAATTATTCACATAATGAAAACCTATACTTTGTTTCAGGCGAGTTTCCCATTCAAATGCATGTAACAGTGAGAAACGCATTGTCTTGGCGAAATAAAGCGTTTTTGAACAACTTCATATAAATCGCTGTAACTTTTGATAGAAGACTCAGACAAACATGTTTATGGCTTTATCTTATAGAACTCAATATCCCTGTGCTGGGCAAACAGAACAGGTTTTGCAGCCGTTTGAGCTAAGATTTTAAAATTATTCACATAATGAAAACCTATACTTTGTCTCAGGCGAGTTTCCCATTCAAATGCATGTAACAGTGAGAAACGCATTGTCTTGGCGAAATAAAGCGTTTTTGAACAACTTCATATAAATCGCTGTAACTTTTGATAGAAGACTCAGACAAACATGTTTATGGCTTTATCTTATAGAACTCAATATCCCTGTGCTGGGCAAACAGGTTTTGCAGCCGTTTGAGCTAAGACTTTAAAATTATTCACATAATGAAAACCTATACTTTGTTTCAGGCGAGTTTCCCATTCAAATGCATGTAACAGTGAGAAACGCATTGTCTTGGCGAAATAAAGCGTTTTTGAACAACTTCATATAAATCGCTGTAACTTTTGATAGAAGACTCAGACAAACATGTTTATGGCTTTATCTTATAGAACTCAATATCCCCGTGCTGGGCAAACAGGTTTTGCAGCCGTTTGAGCTAAGATTTTAAAATTATTCACATAATGAAAACCTATACTTTGTCTCAGGCGAGTTTCCCATTCAAATGCATGTAACAGTGAGAAACGCATTGTCTTGGCGAAATAAAGCGTTTTTGAACAACTTCATATAAATCGCTGTAACTTTTGATAGAAGACTCAGACAAACATGTTTATGGCTTTATCTTATTGAACTCAATATCCCCGTGCTGGGCAAACAGAACAGGTTTTGCAGCCGTTTGAGCTAAGATTTTAAAATTATTCACATAATGAAAACCTATACTTTGTCTCAGGCGAGTTTCCCATTCAAATGCATGTAACAGTGAGAAACGCATTGTCTTGGCGAAATAAAGCGTTTTTGAACAACTTCATATAAATCGCTGTAACTTTTGATAGAAGACTCAGACAAACATGTTTATGGCTTTATCTTATAGAACTCAATATCCCTGTGCTGGGCAAACAGGTTTTGCAGCCGTTTGAGCTAAGACTTTAAAATTATTCACATAATGAAAACCTATACTTTGTTTCAGGCGAGTTTCCCATTCAAATGCATGTAACAGTGAGAAACGCATTGTCTTGGCGAAATAAAGCGTTTTTGAACAACTTCATATAAATCGCTGTAACTTTTGATAGAAGACTCAGACAAACATGTTTATGGCTTTATCTTATAGAACTCAATATCCCCGTGCTGGGCAAACAGAACAGGTTTTGCAGCCGTTTGAGCTAAGATTTTAAAATTATTCACATAATGAAAACCTATACTTTGTCTCAGGCGAGTTTCCCATTCAAATGCATGTAACAGTGAGAAACGCATTGTCTTGGCGAAATAAAGCGTTTTTGAACAACTTCATATAAATCGCTGTAACTTTTGATAGAAGACTCAGACAAACATGTTTATGGCTTTATCTTATAGAACTCAATATCCCCGTGCTGGGCAAACAGGTTTTGCAGCCGTTTGAGCTAAGATTTTAAAATTATTCACATAATGAAAACCTATACTTTGTCTCAGGCGAGTTTCCCATTCAAATGCATGTAACAGTGAGAAACGCATTGTCTTGGCGAAATAAAGCGTTTTTGAACAACTTCATATAAATCGCTGTAACTTTTGATAGAAGACTCAGACAAACATGTTTATGGCTTTATCTTATAGAACTCAGTATCCCCGTGCTGGGCAAACAGAACAGGTTTTGCAGCCGTTTGAGCTAAGATTTTAAAATTATTCACATAATGAAAACCTATACTTTGTCTCAGGCGAGTTTCCCATTCAAATGCATGTAACAGTGAGAAACGCATTGTCTTGGCGAAATAAAGCGTTTTTGAACAACTTCATATAAATCGCTGTAACTTTTGATAGAAGACTCAGACAAACATGTTTATGGCTTTATCTTATAGAACTCAATATCCCCGTGCTGGGCAAACAGAACAGGTTTTGCAGCCGTTTGAGCTAAGATTTTAAAATTATTCACATAATGAAAACCTATACTTTGTCTCAGGTGAGTTTTCCATTCAAATGCATGTAACAGTGAGAAACGCACTGTCTTGGCGAAATAAAGCGTTTTTGTACAACTTCATATAAATCGCTGTAACCTTTGATAGAAGACTCAGACAAACATGTTTATGGCTTTATCTTATAGAACTCAATATCCCCGTGCTGGGCAAACAGGTTTTGCAGCCGTTTGAGCTAAGATTTTTAAATTATTCACATAATGAAAACCTATACTTTGTCTCAGGCGAGTTTCCCATTCAAATGCATGTAACAGTGAGAAACGCATTGTCTTGGCGAAATAAAGCGTTTTTGAACAACTTCATATAAATCGCTGTAACTTTTGATAGAAGACTCAAACAAACATGTTTATGGCTTTATCTTATAGAACTCAATATCCCCGTGCTGGGCAAACAGAACAGGTTTTGCAGCCGTTTGAGCTAAGATTTTAAAATTATTCACATAATGAAAACCTATACTTTGTCTCAGGCGAGTTTCCCATTCAAATGCATGTAACAGTGAGAAACGCATTGTCTTGGCGAAATAAAGCGTTTTTGAACAACTTCATATAAATCGCTGTAACTTTTGATAGAAGACTCAGACAAACATGTTTATGGCTTTATCTTATAGAACTCAATATCCCCGTGCTGGGCAAACAGAACAGGTTTTGCAGCCGTTTGAGCTAAGATTTTAAAATTATTCACATAATGAAAACCTATACTTTGTCTCAGGCGAGTTTCCCATTCAAATGCATGTAACAGTGAGAAACGCATTGTCTTGGCGAAATAAAGCGTTTTTGAACAACTTCATATAAATCGCTGTAACTTTTGATAGAAGACTCAGACAAACATGTTTATGGCTTTATCTTATAGAACTCAGTATCCCCGTGCTGGGCAAACAGAACAGGTTTTGCAGCCGTTTGAGCTAAGATTTTAAAATTATTCACATAATGAAAACCTATACTTTGTCTCAGGCGAGTTTCCCATTCAAATGCATGTAACAGTGAGAAACGCATTGTCTTGGCGAAATAAAGCGTTTTTGAACAACTTCATATAAATCGCTGTAACCTTTGATAGAAGACTCAGACAAACATGTTTATGGCTTTATCTTATAGAACTCAATATCCCCGTGCTGGGCAAACAGGTTTTGCAGCCGTTTGAGCTAAGATTTTAAAATTATTCACATAATGAAAACCTATACTTTGTCTCAGGCGAGTTTCCCATTCAAATGCATGTAACAGTGAGAAACGCATTGTCTTGGCGAAATAAAGCGTTTTTGAACAACTTCATATAAATCGCTGTAACTTTTGATAGAAGACTCAGACAAACATGTTTATGGCTTTATCTTATAGAACTCAATATCCCCGTGCTGGGCAAACAGAACAGGTTTTGCAGCCGTTTGAGCTAAGATTTTAAAATTATTCACATAATGAAAACCTATACTTTGTCTCAGGCGAGTTTCCCATTCAAATGCATGTAACAGTGAGAAACGCATTGTCTTGGCGAAATAAAGCGTTTTTGAACAACTTCATATAAATCGCTGTAACTTTTGATAGAAGACTCAGACAAACATGTTTATGGCTTTATCTTATAGAACTCAATATCCCCGTGCTGGGCAAACAGAACAGGTTTTGCAGCCGTTTGAGCTAAGATTTTAAAATTATTCACATAATGAAAACCTATACTTTGTCTCAGGCGAGTTTCCCATTCAAATGCATGTAACAGTGAGAAACACACTGTCTTGGCGAAATAAAGCGTTTTTGTACAACTTCATATAAATCGCTGTAACTTTTGATAGAAGACTCAGACAAACATGTTTATGGCTTTATCTTATAGAACTCAATATCCCTGTGCTGGGCAAACAGGTTTTGCAGCCGTTTGAGCTAAGACTTTAAAATTATTCACATAATGAAAACCTATACTTTGTCTCAGGCGAGTTTCCCATTCAAATGCATGTAACAGTGAGAAACGCATTGTCTTGGCGAAATAAAGCGTTTTTGAACAACTTCATATAAATCGCTGTAACTTTTGATAGAAGACTCAGACAAACATGTTTATGGCTTTATCTTATAGAACTCAATATCCCCGTGCTGGGCAAACAGGTTTTGCAGCCGTTTGAGCTAAGACTTTAAAATTATTCACATAATGAAAACCTATACTTTGTCTCAGGCGAGTTTCCCATTCAAATGCATGTAACAGTGAGAAACGCATTGTCTTGGCGAAATAAAGCGTTTTTGAACAACTTCATATAAATCGCTGTAACTTTTGATAGAAGACTCAGACAAACATGTTTATGGCTTTATCTTATAGAACTCAATATCCCAGTGCTGGGCAAACAGGTTTTGCAGCCGTTTGAGCTAAGATTTTAAAATTATTCACATAATGAAAACCTATACTTTGTCTCAGGCGAGTTTCCCATTCAAATGCATGTAACAGTGAGAAACGCATTGTCTTGGCGAAATAAAGCGTTTTTGAACAACTTCATATAAATCGCTGTAACTTTTGATAGAAGACTCAGACAAACATGTTTATGGCTTTATCTTATAGAACTCAATATCCCCGTGCTGGGCAAACAGAACAGGTTTTGCAGCCGTTTGAGCTAAGATTTTAAAATTATTCACATAATGAAAACCTATACTTTGTCTCAGGAGAGTTTCCCATTCAAATGCATGTAACAGTGAGAAAGGCATTGTCTTGGCGAAATAAAGCGTTTTTGAACAACTTCATATAAATCGCTGTAACTTTTGATAGAAGACTCAGACAAACATGTTTATGGCTTTATCTTATAGAACTCAATATCCCCGTGCTGGGCAAACAGAACAGGTTTTGCAGCCGTTTGAGCTAAGACTTTAAAATTATTCACATAATGAAAACCTATACTTTGTCTCAGGCGAGTTTCCCATTCAAATGCATGTAACAGTGAGAAACGCATTGTCTTGGCGAAATAAAGAGTTTTTGTACAACTTCATATAAATCGCTGTAACTTTTGATAGAAGACTCAGACAAACATGTTTATGGCTTTATCTTATAGAACTCAATATCCCTGTGCTGGGCAAACAGGTTTTGCAGCCGTTTGAGCTAAGACTTTAAAATTATTCACATAATGAAAACCTATACTTTGTCTCAGGCGAGTTTCCCATTCAAATGCATGTAACAGTGAGAAACACACTGTCTTGGCGAAATAAAGCGTTTTTGTACAACTTCATATAAATCGCTGTAACTTTTGATAGAAGACTCAGACAAACATGTTTATGGCTTTATCTTATAGAACTCAATATCCCTGTGCTGGGCAAACAGGTTTTGCAGCCGTTTGAGCTAAGACTTTAAAATTATTCACATAATGAAAACCTATACTTTGTTTCAGGCGAGTTTCCCATTCAAATGCATGTAACAGTGAGAAACGCATTGTCTTGGCGAAATAAAGCGTTTTTGAACAACTTCATATAAATCGCTGTAACTTTTGATAGAAGAATCAGACAAACATGTTTATGGCTTTATCTTATAGAACTCAATATCCCCGTGCTGGGCAAACAGGTTTTGCAGCCGTTTGAGCTAAGATTTTAAAATTATTCACATAATGAAAACCTATACTTTGTCTCAGGCGAGTTTCCCATTCAAATGCATGTAACAGTGAGAAACGCATTGTCTTGGCGAAATAAAGCGTTTTTGAACAACTTCATATAAATCGCTGTAACTTTTGATAGAAGACTCAGACAAACATGTTTATGGCTTTATCTTATAGAACTCAATATCCCCGTGCTGGGCAAACAGAACAGGTTTTGCAGCCGTTTGAGCTAAGATTTTAAAATTATTCACATAATGAAAACCTATACTTTGTCTCAGGCGAGTTTCCCATTCAAATGCATGTAACAGTGAGAAACACACTGTCTTGGTGAAATAAAGCGTTTTTGTACAACTTCATATAAATCGCTGTAACCTTTGATAGAAGACTCAGACAAACATGTTTATGGCTTTATCTTATAGAACTCAATATCCCCGTGCTGGGCAAACAGAACAGGTTTTGCAGCCGTTTGAGCTAAGATTTCAAAATTATTCACATAATGAAAACCTATACTTTGTTTCAGGCGAGTTTCCCATTCAAATGCATGTAACAGTGAGAAACACACTGTCTTGGCGAAATAAAGCGTTTTTGTACAACTTCATATAAATCGCTGTAACCTTTGATAGAAGACTCAGACAAACATGTTTATGGCTTTATCTTATAGAACTCAATATCCCCGTGCTGGGCAAACAGAACAGGTTTTGCAGCCGTTTGAGCTAAGATTTTAAAATTATTCACATAATGAAAACCTATACTTTGTCTCAGGCGAGTTTCCCATTCAAATGCATGTAACAGTGAGAAACGCATTGTCTTGGCGAAATAAAGCGTTTTTGTACAATTTCATATAAATCACTGTAACCTTTGATAGAAGACTCAGACAAACATGTTTATGGCTTTATCTTATAGAACTCAATATCCCCGTGCTGGGCAAACAGGTTTTGCAGCCGTTTGAGCTAAGATTTTAAAATTATTCACATAATGAAAACCTATACTTTGTTTCAGGCGAGTTTCCCATTCAAATGCATGTAACAGTGAGAAACGCATTGTCTTGGCGAAATAAAGCGTTTTTGAACAACTTCATATAAATCGCTGTAACTTTTGATAGAAGACTCAGACAAACATGTTTATGGCTTTATCTTATAGAACTCAATATCCCCGTGCTGGGCAAACAGAACAGGTTTTGCAGCCGTTTGAGCTAAGATTTTAAAATTATTCACATAATGAAAACCTATACTTTGTCTCAGGCGAGTTTCCCATTCAAATGCATGTAACAGTGAGAAACACACTGTCTTGGCGAAATAAAGCGTTTTTGTACAACTTCATATAAATCGCTGTAACTTTTGATAGAAGACTCAGACAAACATGTTTATGGCTTTATCTTATTGAACTCAATATCCCCGTGCTGGGCAAACAGAACAGGTTTTGCAGCCGTTTGAGCTAAGATTTTAAAATTATTCACATAATGAAAACCTATACTTTGTCTCAGGCGAGTTTCCCATTCAAATGCATGTAACAGTGAGAAACACACTGTCTTGGCGAAATAAAGCGTTTTTGTACAACTTCATATAAATCGCTGTAACCTTTGATAGAAGACTCAGACAAACATGTTTATGGCTTTATCTTATAGAACTCAATATCCCTGTGCTGGGCAAACAGGTTTTGCAGCCGTTTGAGCTAAGACTTTAAAATTATTCACATAATGAAAACCTATACTTTTTTTCTGGCGAGTTTCCCATTCAAATGCATGTAACAGTGAGAAACGCATTGTCTTGGCGAAATAAAGCGTTTTTGTACAACTTCATATAAATCGCTGCAACCTTTGATAGAAGACTCAGACAAACATGTTTATGGCTTTATCTTATAGAACTCAATATCCCCGTGCTGGGCAAACAGGTTTTGCAGCCGTTTGAGCTAAGATTTTAAAATTATTCACATAATGAAAACCTATACTTTGTTTCAGGCGAGTTTCCCATTCAAATGCATGTAACAGTGAGAAACGCATTGTCTTGGCGAAATAAAGCGTTTTTGAACAACTTCATATAAATCGCTGTAACTTTTGATAGAAGACTCAGACAAACATGTTTATGGCTTTATCTTATAGAACTCAATATCCCTGTGCTGGGCAAACAGGTTTTGCAGCCGTTTGAGCTAAGACTTTAAAATTATTCACATAATGAAAACCTATACTTTGTTTCAGGCGAGTTTCCCATTCAAATGCATGTAACAGTGAGAAACGCATTGTCTTGGCGAAATAAAGCGTTTTTGAACAACTTCATATAAATCGCTGTAACTTTTGATAGAAGACTCAGACAAACATGTTTATGGCTTTATCTTATAGAACTCAATATCCCTGTGCTGGGCAAACAGAACAGGTTTTGCAGCCGTTTGAGCTAAGATTTTAAAATTATTCACATAATGAAAACCTATACTTTGTCTCAGGCGAGTTTCCCATTCAAATGCATGTAACAGTGAGAAACGCATTGTCTTGGCGAAATAAAGCGTTTTTGAACAACTTCATATAAATCGCTGTAACTTTTGATAGAAGACTCAGACAAACATGTTTATGGCTTTATCTTATAGAACTCAATATCCCTGTGCTGGGCAAACAGGTTTTGCAGCCGTTTGAGCTAAGACTTTAAAATTATTCACATAATGAAAACCTATACTTTGTTTCAGGCGAGTTTCCCATTCAAATGCATGTAACAGTGAGAAACGCATTGTCTTGGCGAAATAAAGCGTTTTTGAACAACTTCATATAAATCGCTGTAACTTTTGATAGAAGACTCAGACAAACATGTTTATGGCTTTATCTTATAGAACTCAATATCCCCGTGCTGGGCAAACAGGTTTTGCAGCCGTTTGAGCTAAGATTTTAAAATTATTCACATAATGAAAACCTATACTTTGTCTCAGGCGAGTTTCCCATTCAAATGCATGTAACAGTGAGAAACGCATTGTCTTGGCGAAATAAAGCGTTTTTGAACAACTTCATATAAATCGCTGTAACTTTTGATAGAAGACTCAGACAAACATGTTTATGGCTTTATCTTATTGAACTCAATATCCCCGTGCTGGGCAAACAGAACAGGTTTTGCAGCCGTTTGAGCTAAGATTTTAAAATTATTCACATAATGAAAACCTATACTTTGTCTCAGGCGAGTTTCCCATTCAAATGCATGTAACAGTGAGAAACGCATTGTCTTGGCGAAATAAAGCGTTTTTGAACAACTTCATATAAATCGCTGTAACTTTTGATAGAAGACTCAGACAAACATGTTTATGGCTTTATCTTATAGAACTCAATATCCCTGTGCTGGGCAAACAGGTTTTGCAGCCGTTTGAGCTAAGACTTTAAAATTATTCACATAATGAAAACCTATACTTTGTTTCAGGCGAGTTTCCCATTCAAATGCATGTAACAGTGAGAAACGCATTGTCTTGGCGAAATAAAGCGTTTTTGAACAACTTCATATAAATCGCTGTAACTTTTGATAGAAGACTCAGACAAACATGTTTATGGCTTTATCTTATAGAACTCAATATCCCCGTGCTGGGCAAACAGAACAGGTTTTGCAGCCGTTTGAGCTAAGATTTTAAAATTATTCACATAATGAAAACCTATACTTTGTCTCAGGCGAGTTTCCCATTCAAATGCATGTAACAGTGAGAAACGCATTGTCTTGGCGAAATAAAGCGTTTTTGAACAACTTCATATAAATCGCTGTAACTTTTGATAGAAGACTCAGACAAACATGTTTATGGCTTTATCTTATAGAACTCAATATCCCCGTGCTGGGCAAACAGGTTTTGCAGCCGTTTGAGCTAAGATTTTAAAATTATTCACATAATGAAAACCTATACTTTGTCTCAGGCGAGTTTCCCATTCAAATGCATGTAACAGTGAGAAACGCATTGTCTTGGCGAAATAAAGCGTTTTTGAACAACTTCATATAAATCGCTGTAACTTTTGATAGAAGACTCAGACAAACATGTTTATGGCTTTATCTTATAGAACTCAGTATCCCCGTGCTGGGCAAACAGAACAGGTTTTGCAGCCGTTTGAGCTAAGATTTTAAAATTATTCACATAATGAAAACCTATACTTTGTCTCAGGCGAGTTTCCCATTCAAATGCATGTAACAGTGAGAAACGCATTGTCTTGGCGAAATAAAGCGTTTTTGAACAACTTCATATAAATCGCTGTAACTTTTGATAGAAGACTCAGACAAACATGTTTATGGCTTTATCTTATAGAACTCAATATCCCCGTGCTGGGCAAACAGAACAGGTTTTGCAGCCGTTTGAGCTAAGATTTTAAAATTATTCACATAATGAAAACCTATACTTTGTCTCAGGTGAGTTTTCCATTCAAATGCATGTAACAGTGAGAAACGCACTGTCTTGGCGAAATAAAGCGTTTTTGTACAACTTCATATAAATCGCTGTAACCTTTGATAGAAGACTCAGACAAACATGTTTATGGCTTTATCTTATAGAACTCAATATCCCCGTGCTGGGCAAACAGGTTTTGCAGCCGTTTGAGCTAAGATTTTTAAATTATTCACATAATGAAAACCTATACTTTGTCTCAGGCGAGTTTCCCATTCAAATGCATGTAACAGTGAGAAACGCATTGTCTTGGCGAAATAAAGCGTTTTTGAACAACTTCATATAAATCGCTGTAACTTTTGATAGAAGACTCAAACAAACATGTTTATGGCTTTATCTTATAGAACTCAATATCCCCGTGCTGGGCAAACAGAACAGGTTTTGCAGCCGTTTGAGCTAAGATTTTAAAATTATTCACATAATGAAAACCTATACTTTGTCTCAGGCGAGTTTCCCATTCAAATGCATGTAACAGTGAGAAACGCATTGTCTTGGCGAAATAAAGCGTTTTTGAACAACTTCATATAAATCGCTGTAACTTTTGATAGAAGACTCAGACAAACATGTTTATGGCTTTATCTTATAGAACTCAATATCCCCGTGCTGGGCAAACAGAACAGGTTTTGCAGCCGTTTGAGCTAAGATTTTAAAATTATTCACATAATGAAAACCTATACTTTGTCTCAGGCGAGTTTCCCATTCAAATGCATGTAACAGTGAGAAACGCATTGTCTTGGCGAAATAAAGCGTTTTTGAACAACTTCATATAAATCGCTGTAACTTTTGATAGAAGACTCAGACAAACATGTTTATGGCTTTATCTTATAGAACTCAGTATCCCCGTGCTGGGCAAACAGAACAGGTTTTGCAGCCGTTTGAGCTAAGATTTTAAAATTATTCACATAATGAAAACCTATACTTTGTCTCAGGCGAGTTTCCCATTCAAATGCATGTAACAGTGAGAAACGCATTGTCTTGGCGAAATAAAGCGTTTTTGAACAACTTCATATAAATCGCTGTAACCTTTGATAGAAGACTCAGACAAACATGTTTATGGCTTTATCTTATAGAACTCAATATCCCCGTGCTGGGCAAACAGGTTTTGCAGCCGTTTGAGCTAAGATTTTAAAATTATTCACATAATGAAAACCTATACTTTGTCTCAGGCGAGTTTCCCATTCAAATGCATGTAACAGTGAGAAACGCATTGTCTTGGCGAAATAAAGCGTTTTTGAACAACTTCATATAAATCGCTGTAACTTTTGATAGAAGACTCAGACAAACATGTTTATGGCTTTATCTTATAGAACTCAATATCCCCGTGCTGGGCAAACAGAACAGGTTTTGCAGCCGTTTGAGCTAAGATTTTAAAATTATTCACATAATGAAAACCTATACTTTGTCTCAGGCGAGTTTCCCATTCAAATGCATGTAACAGTGAGAAACGCATTGTCTTGGCGAAATAAAGCGTTTTTGAACAACTTCATATAAATCGCTGTAACTTTTGATAGAAGACTCAGACAAACATGTTTATGGCTTTATCTTATAGAACTCAATATCCCCGTGCTGGGCAAACAGAACAGGTTTTGCAGCCGTTTGAGCTAAGATTTTAAAATTATTCACATAATGAAAACCTATACTTTGTCTCAGGCGAGTTTCCCATTCAAATGCATGTAACAGTGAGAAACACACTGTCTTGGCGAAATAAAGCGTTTTTGTACAACTTCATATAAATCGCTGTAACTTTTGATAGAAGACTCAGACAAACATGTTTATGGCTTTATCTTATAGAACTCAATATCCCTGTGCTGGGCAAACAGGTTTTGCAGCCGTTTGAGCTAAGACTTTAAAATTATTCACATAATGAAAACCTATACTTTGTCTCAGGCGAGTTTCCCATTCAAATGCATGTAACAGTGAGAAACGCATTGTCTTGGCGAAATAAAGCGTTTTTGAACAACTTCATATAAATCGCTGTAACTTTTGATAGAAGACTCAGACAAACATGTTTATGGCTTTATCTTATAGAACTCAATATCCCCGTGCTGGGCAAACAGGTTTTGCAGCCGTTTGAGCTAAGACTTTAAAATTATTCACATAATGAAAACCTATACTTTGTCTCAGGCGAGTTTCCCATTCAAATGCATGTAACAGTGAGAAACGCATTGTCTTGGCGAAATAAAGCGTTTTTGAACAACTTCATATAAATCGCTGTAACTTTTGATAGAAGACTCAGACAAACATGTTTATGGCTTTATCTTATAGAACTCAATATCCCAGTGCTGGGCAAACAGGTTTTGCAGCCGTTTGAGCTAAGATTTTAAAATTATTCACATAATGAAAACCTATACTTTGTCTCAGGCGAGTTTCCCATTCAAATGCATGTAACAGTGAGAAACGCATTGTCTTGGCGAAATAAAGCGTTTTTGAACAACTTCATATAAATCGCTGTAACTTTTGATAGAAGACTCAGACAAACATGTTTATGGCTTTATCTTATAGAACTCAATATCCCCGTGCTGGGCAAACAGAACAGGTTTTGCAGCCGTTTGAGCTAAGATTTTAAAATTATTCACATAATGAAAACCTATACTTTGTCTCAGGAGAGTTTCCCATTCAAATGCATGTAACAGTGAGAAAGGCATTGTCTTGGCGAAATAAAGCGTTTTTGAACAACTTCATATAAATCGCTGTAACTTTTGATAGAAGACTCAGACAAACATGTTTATGGCTTTATCTTATAGAACTCAATATCCCCGTGCTGGGCAAACAGAACAGGTTTTGCAGCCGTTTGAGCTAAGACTTTAAAATTATTCACATAATGAAAACCTATACTTTGTCTCAGGCGAGTTTCCCATTCAAATGCATGTAACAGTGAGAAACGCATTGTCTTGGCGAAATAAAGAGTTTTTGTACAACTTCATATAAATCGCTGTAACTTTTGATAGAAGACTCAGACAAACATGTTTATGGCTTTATCTTATAGAACTCAATATCCCTGTGCTGGGCAAACAGGTTTTGCAGCCGTTTGAGCTAAGACTTTAAAATTATTCACATAATGAAAACCTATACTTTGTCTCAGGCGAGTTTCCCATTCAAATGCATGTAACAGTGAGAAACACACTGTCTTGGCGAAATAAAGCGTTTTTGTACAACTTCATATAAATCGCTGTAACTTTTGATAGAAGACTCAGACAAACATGTTTATGGCTTTATCTTATAGAACTCAATATCCCTGTGCTGGGCAAACAGGTTTTGCAGCCGTTTGAGCTAAGACTTTAAAATTATTCACATAATGAAAACCTATACTTTGTTTCAGGCGAGTTTCCCATTCAAATGCATGTAACAGTGAGAAACGCATTGTCTTGGCGAAATAAAGCGTTTTTGAACAACTTCATATAAATCGCTGTAACTTTTGATAGAAGACTCAGACAAACATGTTTATGGCTTTATCTTATAGAACTCAATATCCCCGTGCTGGGCAAACAGGTTTTGCAGCCGTTTGAGCTAAGATTTTAAAATTATTCACATAATGAAAACCTATACTTTGTCTCAGGCGAGTTTCCCATTCAAATGCATGTAACAGTGAGAAACGCATTGTCTTGGCGAAATAAAGCGTTTTTGAACAACTTCATATAAATCGCTGTAACTTTTGATAGAAGACTCAGACAAACATGTTTATGGCTTTATCTTATTGAACTCAATATCCCCGTGCTGGGCAAACAGAACAGGTTTTGCAGCCGTTTGAGCTAAGATTTTAAAATTATTCACATAATGAAAACCTATACTTTGTCTCAGGCGAGTTTCCCATTCAAATGCATGTAACAGTGAGAAACGCATTGTCTTGGCGAAATAAAGCGTTTTTGAACAACTTCATATAAATCGCTGTAACTTTTGATAGAAGACTCAGACAAACATGTTTATGGCTTTATCTTATAGAACTCAATATCCCTGTGCTGGGCAAACAGGTTTTGCAGCCGTTTGAGCTAAGACTTTAAAATTATTCACATAATGAAAACCTATACTTTGTTTCAGGCGAGTTTCCCATTCAAATGCATGTAACAGTGAGAAACGCATTGTCTTGGCGAAATAAAGCGTTTTTGAACAACTTCATATAAATCGCTGTAACTTTTGATAGAAGACTCAGACAAACATGTTTATGGCTTTATCTTATAGAACTCAATATCCCCGTGCTGGGCAAACAGAACAGGTTTTGCAGCCGTTTGAGCTAAGATTTTAAAATTATTCACATAATGAAAACCTATACTTTGTCTCAGGCGAGTTTCCCATTCAAATGCATGTAACAGTGAGAAACGCATTGTCTTGGCGAAATAAAGCGTTTTTGAACAACTTCATATAAATCGCTGTAACTTTTGATAGAAGACTCAGACAAACATGTTTATGGCTTTATCTTATAGAACTCAATATCCCCGTGCTGGGCAAACAGGTTTTGCAGCCGTTTGAGCTAAGATTTTAAAATTATTCACATAATGAAAACCTATACTTTGTCTCAGGCGAGTTTCCCATTCAAATGCATGTAACAGTGAGAAACGCATTGTCTTGGCGAAATAAAGCGTTTTTGAACAACTTCATATAAATCGCTGTAACTTTTGATAGAAGACTCAGACAAACATGTTTATGGCTTTATCTTATAGAACTCAGTATCCCCGTGCTGGGCAAACAGAACAGGTTTTGCAGCCGTTTGAGCTAAGATTTTAAAATTATTCACATAATGAAAACCTATACTTTGTCTCAGGCGAGTTTCCCATTCAAATGCATGTAACAGTGAGAAACGCATTGTCTTGGCGAAATAAAGCGTTTTTGAACAACTTCATATAAATCGCTGTAACTTTTGATAGAAGACTCAGACAAACATGTTTATGGCTTTATCTTATAGAACTCAATATCCCCGTGCTGGGCAAACAGAACAGGTTTTGCAGCCGTTTGAGCTAAGATTTTAAAATTATTCACATAATGAAAACCTATACTTTGTCTCAGGTGAGTTTTCCATTCAAATGCATGTAACAGTGAGAAACGCACTGTCTTGGCGAAATAAAGCGTTTTTGTACAACTTCATATAAATCGCTGTAACCTTTGATAGAAGACTCAGACAAACATGTTTATGGCTTTATCTTATAGAACTCAATATCCCCGTGCTGGGCAAACAGGTTTTGCAGCCGTTTGAGCTAAGATTTTTAAATTATTCACATAATGAAAACCTATACTTTGTCTCAGGCGAGTTTCCCATTCAAATGCATGTAACAGTGAGAAACGCATTGTCTTGGCGAAATAAAGCGTTTTTGAACAACTTCATATAAATCGCTGTAACTTTTGATAGAAGACTCAAACAAACATGTTTATGGCTTTATCTTATAGAACTCAATATCCCCGTGCTGGGCAAACAGAACAGGTTTTGCAGCCGTTTGAGCTAAGATTTTAAAATTATTCACATAATGAAAACCTATACTTTGTCTCAGGCGAGTTTCCCATTCAAATGCATGTAACAGTGAGAAACGCATTGTCTTGGCGAAATAAAGCGTTTTTGAACAACTTCATATAAATCGCTGTAACTTTTGATAGAAGACTCAGACAAACATGTTTATGGCTTTATCTTATAGAACTCAATATCCCCGTGCTGGGCAAACAGAACAGGTTTTGCAGCCGTTTGAGCTAAGATTTTAAAATTATTCACATAATGAAAACCTATACTTTGTCTCAGGCGAGTTTCCCATTCAAATGCATGTAACAGTGAGAAACGCATTGTCTTGGCGAAATAAAGCGTTTTTGAACAACTTCATATAAATCGCTGTAACTTTTGATAGAAGACTCAGACAAACATGTTTATGGCTTTATCTTATAGAACTCAGTATCCCCGTGCTGGGCAAACAGAACAGGTTTTGCAGCCGTTTGAGCTAAGATTTTAAAATTATTCACATAATGAAAACCTATACTTTGTCTCAGGAGAGTTTCCCATTCAAATGCATGTAACAGTGAGAAAGGCATTGTCTTGGCGAAATAAAGCGTTTTTGAACAACTTCATATAAATCGCTGTAACTTTTGATAGAAGACTCAGACAAACATGTTTATGGCTTTATCTTATAGAACTCAATATCCCCGTGCTGGGCAAACAGAACAGGTTTTGCAGCCGTTTGAGCTAAGACTTTAAAATTATTCACATAATGAAAACCTATACTTTGTCTCAGGCGAGTTTCCCATTCAAATGCATGTAACAGTGAGAAACGCATTGTCTTGGCGAAATAAAGCGTTTTTGAACAACTTCATATAAATCGCTGTAACTTTTGATAGAAGACTCAGACAAACATGTTTATGGCTTTATCTTATAGAACTCAATATCCCCGTGCTGGGCAAACAGAACAGGTTTTGCAGCCGTTTGAGCTAAGATTTTAAAATTATTCACATAATGAAAACCTATACTTTGTCTCAGGCGAGTTTCCCATTCAAATGCATGTAACAGTGAGAAACGCATTGTCTTGGCGAAATAAAGCGTTTTTGAACAACTTCATATAAATCGCTGTAACTTTTGATAGAAGACTCAGACAAACATGTTTATGGCTTTATCTTATAGAACTCAATATCCCCGTGCTGGGCAAACAGAACAGGTTTTGCAGCCGTTTGAGCTAAGATTTTAAAATTATTCACATAATGAAAACCTATACTTTGTCTCAGGCGAGTTTCCCATTCAAATGCATGTAACAGTGAGAAACACACTGTCTTGGCGAAATAAAGCGTTTTTGTACAACTTCATATAAATCGCTGTAACTTTTGATAGAAGACTCAGACAAACATGTTTATGGCTTTATCTTATAGAACTCAATATCCCTGTGCTGGGCAAACAGGTTTTGCAGCCGTTTGAGCTAAGACTTTAAAATTATTCACATAATGAAAACCTATACTTTGTCTCAGGCGAGTTTCCCATTCAAATGCATGTAACAGTGAGAAACGCATTGTCTTGGCGAAATAAAGCGTTTTTGAACAACTTCATATAAATCGCTGTAACTTTTGATAGAAGACTCAGACAAACATGTTTATGGCTTTATCTTATAGAACTCAATATCCCCGTGCTGGGCAAACAGGTTTTGCAGCCGTTTGAGCTAAGACTTTAAAATTATTCACATAATGAAAACCTATACTTTGTCTCAGGCGAGTTTCCCATTCAAATGCATGTAACAGTGAGAAACGCATTGTCTTGGCGAAATAAAGCGTTTTTGAACAACTTCATATAAATCGCTGTAACTTTTGATAGAAGACTCAGACAAACATGTTTATGGCTTTATCTTATAGAACTCAATATCCCAGTGCTGGGCAAACAGGTTTTGCAGCCGTTTGAGCTAAGATTTTAAAATTATTCACATAATGAAAACCTATACTTTGTCTCAGGCGAGTTTCCCATTCAAATGCATGTAACAGTGAGAAACGCATTGTCTTGGCGAAATAAAGCGTTTTTGAACAACTTCATATAAATCGCTGTAACTTTTGATAGAAGACTCAGACAAACATGTTTATGGCTTTATCTTATAGAACTCAATATCCCCGTGCTGGGCAAACAGAACAGGTTTTGCAGCCGTTTGAGCTAAGATTTTAAAATTATTCACATAATGAAAACCTATACTTTGTCTCAGGAGAGTTTCCCATTCAAATGCATGTAACAGTGAGAAACGCATTGTCTTGGCGAAATAAAGCGTTTTTGAACAACTTCATATAAATCGCTGTAACTTTTGATAGAAGACTCAGACAAACATGTTTATGGCTTTATCTTATAGAACTCAATATCCCCGTGCTGGGCAAACAGAACAGGTTTTGCAGCCGTTTGAGCTAAGATTTTAAAATTATTCACATAATGAAAACCTATACTTTGTCTCAGGCGAGTTTCCCATTCAAATGCATGTAACAGTGAGAAACACACTGTCTTGGCGAAATAAAGCGTTTTTGTACAACTTCATATAAATCGCTGTAACTTTTGATAGAAGACTCAGACAAACATGTTTATGGCTTTATCTTATAGAACTCAATATCCCTGTGCTGGGCAAACAGGTTTTGCAGCCGTTTGAGCTAAGACTTTAAAATTATTCACATAATGAAAACCTATACTTTGTCTCAGGCGAGTTTCCCATTCAAATGCATGTAACAGTGAGAAACGCATTGTCTTGGCGAAATAAAGCGTTTTTGAACAACTTCATATAAATCGCTGTAACTTTTGATAGAAGACTCAGACAAACATGTTTATGGCTTTATCTTATAGAACTCAATATCCCCGTGCTGGGCAAACAGGTTTTGCAGCCGTTTGAGCTAAGACTTTAAAATTATTCACATAATGAAAACCTATACTTTGTCTCAGGCGAGTTTCCCATTCAAATGCATGTAACAGTGAGAAACGCATTGTCTTGGCGAAATAAAGCGTTTTTGAACAACTTCATATAAATCGCTGTAACTTTTGATAGAAGACTCAGACAAACATGTTTATGGCTTTATCTTATAGAACTCAATATCCCAGTGCTGGGCAAACAGGTTTTGCAGCCGTTTGAGCTAAGATTTTAAAATTATTCACATAATGAAAACCTATACTTTGTCTCAGGCGAGTTTCCCATTCAAATGCATGTAACAGTGAGAAACGCATTGTCTTGGCGAAATAAAGCGTTTTTGAACAACTTCATATAAATCGCTGTAACTTTTGATAGAAGACTCAGACAAACATGTTTATGGCTTTATCTTATAGAACTCAATATCCCCGTGCTGGGCAAACAGAACAGGTTTTGCAGCCGTTTGAGCTAAGATTTTAAAATTATTCACATAATGAAAACCTATACTTTGTCTCAGGAGAGTTTCCCATTCAAATGCATGTAACAGTGAGAAAGGCATTGTCTTGGCGAAATAAAGCGTTTTTGAACAACTTCATATAAATCGCTGTAACTTTTGATAGAAGACTCAGACAAACATGTTTATGGCTTTATCTTATAGAACTCAATATCCCCGTGCTGGGCAAACAGAACAGGTTTTGCAGCCGTTTGAGCTAAGACTTTAAAATTATTCACATAATGAAAACCTATACTTTGTCTCAGGCGAGTTTCCCATTCAAATGCATGTAACAGTGAGAAACGCATTGTCTTGGCGAAATAAAGAGTTTTTGTACAACTTCATATAAATCGCTGTAACTTTTGATAGAAGACTCAGACAAACATGTTTATGGCTTTATCTTATAGAACTCAATATCCCTGTGCTGGGCAAACAGGTTTTGCAGCCGTTTGAGCTAAGACTTTAAAATTATTCACATAATGAAAACCTATACTTTGTCTCAGGCGAGTTTCCCATTCAAATGCATGTAACAGTGAGAAACACACTGTCTTGGCGAAATAAAGCGTTTTTGTACAACTTCATATAAATCGCTGTAACTTTTGATAGAAGACTCAGACAAACATGTTTATGGCTTTATCTTATAGAACTCAATATCCCTGTGCTGGGCAAACAGGTTTTGCAGCCGTTTGAGCTAAGACTTTAAAATTATTCACATAATGAAAACCTATACTTTGTCTCAGGCGAGTTTCCCATTCAAATGCATGTAACAGTGAGAAACGCATTGTCTTGGCGAAATAAAGCGTTTTTGAACAACTTCATATAAATCGCTGTAACTTTTGATAGAAGACTCAGACAAACATGTTTATGGCTTTATCTTATAGAACTCAATATCCCTGTGCTGGGCAAACAGGTTTTGCAGCCGTTTGAGCTAAGACTTTAAAATTATTCACATAATGAAAACCTATACTTTGTCTCAGGCGAGTTTCCCATTCAAATGCATGTAACAGTGAGAAACGCACTGTCTTGGCGAAATAAAGCGTTTTTGTACAACTTCATATAAATCGCTGTAACCTTTGATAGAAGACTCAGACAAACATGTTTATGGCTTTATCTTATAGAACTCAATATCCCCGTGCTGGGCAAACAGGTTTTGCAGCCGTTTGAGCTAAGATTTTTAAATTATTCACATAATGAAAACCTATACTTCGTCTCAGGCGAGTTTCCCATTCAAATGCATGTAACAGTGAGAAACGCATTGTCTTGGCGAAATAAAGCGTTTTTGAACAACTTCATATAAATCGCTGTAACTTTTGATAGAAGACTCAGACAAACATGTTTATGGCTTTATCTTATAGAACTCAATATCCCTGTGCTGGGCAAACAGAACAGGTTTTGCAGCCGTTTGAGCTAAGATTTTAAAATTATTCACATAATGAAAACCTATACTTTGTCTCAGGCGAGTTTCCCATTCAAATGCATGTAACAGTGAGAAACACACTGTCTTGGCGAAATAAAGCGTTTTTGTACAACTTCATATAAATCGCTGCAACCTTTGATAGAAGACTCAGACAAACATGTTTATGGCTTTACTTTATAGAACTCAATATCCCCGTGCTGGGCAAACAGGTTTTGCAGCCGTTTGAGCTAAGATTTTAAAATTATTCACATAATGAAAACCTATACTTTGTTTCAGGCGAGTTTCCCATTCAAATGCATGTAACAGTGAGAAACGCATTGTCTTGGCGAAATAAAGCGTTTTTGAACAACTTCATATAAATCGCTGTAACTTTTGATAGAAGACTCAGACAAACATGTTTATGGCTTTATCTTATAGAACTCAATATCCCCGTGCTGGGCAAACAGGTTTTGCAGCCGTTTGAGCTAAGATTTTAAAATTATTCACATAATGAAAACCTATACTTTGTCTCAGGCGAATTTCCCATTCAAATGCATGTAACAGTGAGAAACGCATTGTCTTGGCGAAATAAAGCGTTTTTGAACAACTTCATATAAATCGCTGTAACTTTTGATAGAAGACTCAGACAAACATGTTTATGGCTTTATCTTATAGAACTCAATATCCCCGTGCTGGGCAAACAGAACAGGTTTTGCAGCCGTTTGAGCTAAGATTTTAAAATTATTCACATAATGAAAACCTATACTTTGTCTCAGGCGAGTTTCCCATTCAAATGCATGTAACAGTGAGAAACACACTGTCTTGGCGAAATAAAGCGTTTTTGTACAACTTCATATAAATCGCTGTAACCTTTGATAGAAGACTCAGACAAACATGTTTATGGCTTTATCTTATAGAACTCAATATCCCCGTGCTGGGCAAACAGGTTTTGCAGCCGTTTGAGCTAAGATTTTAAAATTATTCACATAATGAAAACCTATACTTTGTTTCAGGCGAGTTTCCCATTCAAATGCATGTAACAGTGAGAAACGCATTGTCTTGGCGAAATAAAGCGTTTTTGAACAACTTCATATAAATCGCTGTAACTTTTGATAGAAGACTCAGACAAACATGTTTATGGCTTTATCTTATAGAACTCAATATCCCCGTGCTGGGCAAACAGAACAGGTTTTGCAGCCGTTTGAGCTAAGATTTTAAAATTATTCACATAATGAAAACCTATACTTTGTCTCAGGCGAGTTTCCCATTCAAATGCATGTAACAGTGAGAAACGCATTGTCTTGGCGAAATAAAGCGTTTTTGAACAACTTCATATAAATCGCTGTAACTTTTGATAGAAGACTCAGACAAACATGTTTATGGCTTTATCTTATAGAACTCAATATCCCCGTGCTGGGCAAACAGGTTTTGCAGCCGTTTGAGCTAAGATTTTAAAATTATTCACATAATGAAAACCTATACTTTGTCTCAGGCGAGTTTCCCATTCAAATGCATGTAACAGTGAGAAACACACTGTCTTGGCGAAATAAAGCGTTTTTGTACAACTTCATATAAATCGCTGTAACCTTTGATAGAAGACTCAGACAAACATGTTTATGGCTTTATCTTATAGAACTCAATATCCCCGTGCTGGGCAAACAGGTTTTGCAGCCGTTTGAGCTAAGATTTTAAAATTATTCACATAATGAAAACCTATACTTTGTCTCAGGCGAGTTTCCCATTCAAATGCATGTAACAGTGAGAAACACACTGTCTTGGCGAAATAAAGCGTTTTTGTACAACTTCATATAAATCGCTGCAACCTTTGATAGAAGACTCAGACAAACATGTTTATGGCTTTATCTTATAGAACTCAATATCCCCGTGCTGGGCAAACAGGTTTTGCAGCCGTTTGAGCTAAGATTTTAAAATTATTCACATAATGAAAACCTATACTTTGTTTCAGGCGAGTTTCCCATTCAAATGCATGTAACAGTGAGAAACGCATTGTCTTGGCGAAATAAAGCGTTTTTGAACAACTTCATATAAATCGCTGTAACTTTTGATAGAAGACTCAGACAAACATGTTTATGGCTTTATCTTATAGAACTCAATATCCCCGTGCTGGGCAAACAGGTTTTGCAGCCGTTTGAGCTAAGATTTTAAAATTATTCACATAATGAAAACCTATACTTTGTCTCAGGCGAATTTCCCATTCAAATGCATGTAACAGTGAGAAACGCATTGTCTTGGCGAAATAAAGCGTTTTTGAACAACTTCATATAAATCGCTGTAACTTTTGATAGAAGACTCAGACAAACATGTTTATGGCTTTATCTTATAGAACTCAATATCCCCGTGCTGGGCAAACAGAACAGGTTTTGCAGCCGTTTGAGCTAAGATTTTAAAATTATTCACATAATGAAAACCTATACTTTGTCTCAGGCGAGTTTCCCATTCAAATGCATGTAACAGTGAGAAACGCATTGTCTTGGCGAAATAAAGCGTTTTTGAACAACTTCATATAAATCGCTGTAACTTTTGATAGAAGACTCAGACAAACATGTTTATGGCTTTATCTTATAGAACTCAATATCCCCGTGCTGGGCAAACAGGTTTTGCAGCCGTTTGAGCTAAGATTTTAAAATTATTCACATAATGAAAACCTATACTTTGTCTCAGGCGAGTTTCCCATTCAAATGCATGTAACAGTGAGAAACACACTGTCTTGGCGAAATAAAGCGTTTTTGTACAACTTCATATAAATCGCTGTAACCTTTGATAGAAGACTCAGACAAACATGTTTATGGCTTTATCTTATAGAACTCAATATCCCCGTGCTGGGCAAACAGAACAGGTTTTGCAGCCGTTTGAGCTAAGATTTTAAAATTATTCACATAATGAAAACCTATACTTTGTCTCAGGCGAGTTTCCCATTCAAATGCATGTAACAGTGAGAAACACACTGTCTTGGCGAAATAAAGCGTTTTTGTACAACTTCATATAAATCGCTGTAACCTTTGATAGAAGACTCAGACAAACATGTTTATGGCTTTATCTTATAGAACTCAATATCCCCGTGCTGGGCAAACAGGTTTTGCAGCCGTTTGAGCTAAGATTTTAAAATTATTCACATAATGAAAACCTATACTTTGTCTCAGGCGAGTTTCCCATTCAAATGCATGTAACAGTGAGAAACACACTGTCTTGGCGAAATAAAGCGTTTTTGTACAACTTCATATAAATCGCTGCAACCTTTGATAGAAGACTCAGACAAACATGTTTATGGCTTTATCTTATAGAACTCAATATCCCCGTGCTGGGCAAACAGGTTTTGCAGCCGTTTGAGCTAAGATTTTAAAATTATTCACATAATGAAAACCTATACTTTGTTTCAGGCGAGTTTCCCATTCAAATGCATGTAACAGTGAGAAACGCATTGTCTTGGCAAAATAAAGCGTTTTTGAACAACTTCATATAAATCGCTGTAACTTTTGATAGAAGACTCAGACAAACATGTTTATGGCTTTATCTTATAGAACTCAATATCCCCGTGCTGGGCAAACAGGTTTTGCAGCCGTTTGAGCTAAGATTTTAAAATTATTCACATAATGAAAACCTATACTTTGTCTCAGGCGAATTTCCCATTCAAATGCATGTAACAGTGAGAAACGCATTGTCTTGGCGAAATAAAGCGTTTTTGAACAACTTCATATAAATCGCTGTAACTTTTGATAGAAGACTCAGACAAACATGTTTATGGCTTTATCTTATAGAACTCAATATCCCCGTGCTGGGCAAACAGAACAGGTTTTGCAGCCGTTTGAGCTAAGATTTTAAAATTATTCACATAATGAAAACCTATACTTTGTCTCAGGCGAGTTTCCCATTCAAATGCATGTAACAGTGAGAAACGCATTGTCTTGGCGAAATAAAGCGTTTTTGAACAACTTCATATAAATCGCTGTAACTTTTGATAGAAGACTCAGACAAACATGTTTATGGCTTTATCTTATAGAACTCAATATCCCCGTGCTGGGCAAACAGGTTTTGCAGCCGTTTGAGCTAAGATTTTAAAATTATTCACATAATGAAAACCTATACTTTGTCTCAGGCGAGTTTCCCATTCAAATGCATGTAACAGTGAGAAACACACTGTCTTGGCGAAATAAAGCGTTTTTGTACAACTTCATATAAATCGCTGTAACCTTTGATAGAAGACTCAGACAAACATGTTTATGGCTTTATCTTATAGAACTCAATATCCCCGTGCTGGGCAAACAGGTTTTGCAGCCGTTTGAGCTAAGATTTTAAAATTATTCACATAATGAAAACCTATACTTTGTCTCAGGCGAGTTTCCCATTCAAATGCATGTAACAGTGAGAAACACACTGTCTTGGCGAAATAAAGCGTTTTTGTACAACTTCATATAAATCGCTGCAACCTTTGATAGAAGACTCAGACAAACATGTTTATGGCTTTATCTTATAGAACTCAATATCCCCGTGCTGGGCAAACAGGTTTTGCAGCCGTTTGAGCTAAGATTTTAAAATTATTCACATAATGAAAACCTATACTTTGTTTCAGGCGAGTTTCCCATTCAAATGCATGTAACAGTGAGAAACGCATTGTCTTGGCGAAATAAAGCGCTTTTGAACAACTTCATATAAATCGCTGTAACTTTTGATAGAAGACTCAGACAAACATGTTTATGGCTTTATCTTATAGAACTCAATATCCCCGTGCTGGGCAAACAGGTTTTGCAGCCGTTTGAGCTAAGATTTTAAAATTATTCACATAATGAAAACCTATACTTTGTCTCAGGCGAATTTCCCATTCAAATGCATGTAACAGTGAGAAACGCATTGTCTTGGCGAAATAAAGCGTTTTTGAACAACTTCATATAAATCGCTGTAACTTTTGATAGAAGACTCAGACAAACATGTTTATGGCTTTATCTTATAGAACTCAATATCCCCGTGCTGGGCAAACAGAACAGGTTTTGCAGCCGTTTGAGCTAAGATTTTAAAATTATTCACATAATGAAAACCTATACTTTGTCTCAGGCGAGTTTCCCATTCAAATGCATGTAACAGTGAGAAACGCATTGTCTTGGCGAAATAAAGCGTTTTTGAACAACTTCATATAAATCGCTGTAACTTTTGATAGAAGACTCAGACAAACATGTTTATGGCTTTATCTTATAGAACTCAATATCCCCGTGCTGGGCAAACAGGTTTTGCAGCCGTTTGAGCTAAGATTTTAAAATTATTCACATAATGAAAACCTATACTTTGTCTCAGGCGAGTTTCCCATTCAAATGCATGTAACAGTGAGAAACACACTGTCTTGGCGAAATAAAGCGTTTTTGTACAACTTCATATAAATCGCTGTAACCTTTGATAGAAGACTCAGACAAACATGTTTATGGCTTTATCTTATAGAACTCAATATCCCCGTGCTGGGCAAACAGAACAGGTTTTGCAGCCGTTTGAGCTAAGATTTTAAAATTATTCACATAATGAAAACCTATACTTTGTCTCAGGCGAGTTTCCCATTCAAATGCATGTAACAGTGAGAAACACACTGTCTTGGCGAAATAAAGCGTTTTTGTACAACTTCATATAAATCGCTGTAACCTTTGATAGAAGACTCAGACAAACATGTTTATGGCTTTATCTTATAGAACTCAATATCCCCGTGCTGGGCAAACAGGTTTTGCAGCCGTTTGAGCTAAGATTTTAAAATTATTCACATAATGAAAACCTATACTTTGTCTCAGGCGAGTTTCCCATTCAAATGCATGTAACAGTGAGAAACACACTGTCTTGGCGAAATAAAGCGTTTTTGTACAACTTCATATAAATCGCTGCAACCTTTGATAGAAGACTCAGACAAACATGTTTATGGCTTTATCTTATAGAACTCAATATCCCCGTGCTGGGCAAACAGGTTTTGCAGCCGTTTGAGCTAAGATTTTAAAATTATTCACATAATGAAAACCTATACTTTGTTTCAGGCGAGTTTCCCATTCAAATGCATGTAACAGTGAGAAACGCATTGTCTTGGCAAAATAAAGCGTTTTTGAACAACTTCATATAAATCGCTGTAACTTTTGATAGAAGACTCAGACAAACATGTTTATGGCTTTATCTTATAGAACTCAATATCCCCGTGCTGGGCAAACAGGTTTTGCAGCCGTTTGAGCTAAGATTTTAAAATTATTCACATAATGAAAACCTATACTTTGTCTCAGGCGAATTTCCCATTCAAATGCATGTAACAGTGAGAAACGCATTGTCTTGGCGAAATAAAGCGTTTTTGAACAACTTCATATAAATCGCTGTAACTTTTGATAGAAGACTCAGACAAACATGTTTATGGCTTTATCTTATAGAACTCAATATCCCCGTGCTGGGCAAACAGAACAGGTTTTGCAGCCGTTTGAGCTAAGATTTTAAAATTATTCACATAATGAAAACCTATACTTTGTCTCAGGCGAGTTTCCCATTCAAATGCATGTAACAGTGAGAAACGCATTGTCTTGGCGAAATAAAGCGTTTTTGAACAACTTCATATAAATCGCTGTAACTTTTGATAGAAGACTCAGACAAACATGTTTATGGCTTTATCTTATAGAACTCAATATCCCCGTGCTGGGCAAACAGAACAGGTTTTGCAGCCGTTTGAGCTAAGATTTTAAAATTATTCACATAATGAAAACCTATACTTTGTCTCAGGCGAGTTTCCCATTCAAATGCATGTAACAGTGAGAAACGCATTGTCTTGGCGAAATAAAGCGTTTTTGAACAACTTCATATAAATCGCTGTAACTTTTGATAGAAGACTCAGACAAACATGTTTATGGCTTTATCTTATAGAACTCAATATCCCCGTGCTGGGCAAACAGAACAGGTTTTGCAGCCGTTTGAGCTAAGATTTTAAAATTATTCACATAATGAAAACCTATACTTTGTCTCAGGCGAGTTTCCCATTCAAATGCATGTAACAGTGAGAAACGCATTGTCTTGGCGAAATAAAGCGTTTTTGAACAACTTCATATAAATCGCTGTAACTTTTGATAGAAGACTCAGACAAACATGTTTATGGCTTTATCTTATAGAACTCAATATCCCCGTGCTGGGCAAACAGGTTTTGCAGCCGTTTGAGCTAAGATTTTAAAATTATTCACATAATGAAAACCTATACTTTGTCTCAGGCGAGTTTCCCATTCAAATGCATGTAACAGTGAGAAACGCATTGTCTTGGCGAAATAAAGCGTTTTTGAACAACTTCATATAAATCGCTGTAACTTTTGATAGAAGACTCAGACAAACATGTTTATGGCTTTATCTTATAGAACTCAGTATCCCCGTGCTGGGCAAACAGAACAGGTTTTGCAGCCGTTTGAGCTAAGATTTTAAAATTATTCACATAATGAAAACCTATACTTTGTCTCAGGCGAGTTTCCCATTCAAATGCATGTAACAGTGAGAAACGCATTGTCTTGGCGAAATAAAGCATTTTTGAACAACTTCATATAAATCGCTGTAACTTTTGATAGAAGACTCAGACAAACATGTTTATGGCTTTATCTTATAGAACTCAATATCCCCGTGCTGGGCAAAGAGAACAGGTTTTGCAGCCGTTTGAGCTAAGATTTTAAAATTATTCACATAATGAAAACCTATACTTTGTCTCAGGTGAGTTTCCCATTCAAATGCATGTAACAGTGAGAAACGCACTGTCTTGGCGAAATAAAGCGTTTTTGTACAACTTCATATAAATCGCTGTAACCTTTGATAGAAGACTCAGACAAACATGTTTATGGCTTTATCTTATAGAACTCAATATCCCCGTGCTGGGCAAACAGGTTTTGCAGCCGTTTGAGCTAAGATTTTTAAATTATTCACATAATGAAAACCTATACTTTGTCTCAGGCGAGTTTCCCATTCAAATGCATGTAACAGTGAGAAACGCATTGTCTTGGCGAAATAAAGCGTTTTTGAACAACTTCATATAAATCGCTGTAACTTTTGATAGAAGACTCAAACAAACATGTTTATGGCTTTATCTTATAGAACTCAATATCCCCGTGCTGGGCAAACAGAACAGGTTTTGCAGCCGTTTGAGCTAAGATTTTAAAATTATTCACATAATGAAAACCTATACTTTGTCTCAGGCGAGTTTCCCATTCAAATGCATGTAACAGTGAGAAACGCATTGTCTTGGCGAAATAAAGCGTTTTTGAACAACTTCATATAAATCGCTGTAACTTTTGATAGAAGACTCAGACAAACATGTTTATGGCTTTATCTTATAGAACTCAATATCCCCGTGCTGGGCAAACAGAACAGGTTTTGCAGCCGTTTGAGCTAAGATTTTAAAATTATTCACATAATGAAAACCTATACTTTGTCTCAGGCGAGTTTCCCATTCAAATGCATGTAACAGTGAGAAACGCATTGTCTTGGCGAAATAAAGCGTTTTTGAACAACTTCATATAAATCGCTGTAACTTTTGATAGAAGACTCAGACAAACATGTTTATGGCTTTATCTTATAGAACTCAGTATCCCCGTGCTGGGCAAACAGAACAGGTTTTGCAGCCGTTTGAGCTAAGATTTTAAAATTATTCACATAATGAAAACCTATACTTTGTCTCAGGCGAGTTTCCCATTCAAATGCATGTAACAGTGAGAAACGCATTGTCTTGGCGAAATAAAGCGTTTTTGAACAACTTCATATAAATCGCTGTAACCTTTGATAGAAGACTCAGACAAACATGTTTATGGCTTTATCTTATAGAACTCAATATCCCCGTGCTGGGCAAACAGGTTTTGCAGCCGTTTGAGCTAAGATTTTAAAATTATTCACATAATGAAAACCTATACTTTGTCTCAGGCGAGTTTCCCATTCAAATGCATGTAACAGTGAGAAACGCATTGTCTTGGCGAAATAAAGCGTTTTTGAACAACTTCATATAAATCGCTGTAACTTTTGATAGAAGACTCAGACAAACATGTTTATGGCTTTATCTTATAGAACTCAATATCCCCGTGCTGGGCAAACAGAACAGGTTTTGCAGCCGTTTGAGCTAAGATTTTAAAATTATTCACATAATGAAAACCTATACTTTGTCTCAGGCGAGTTTCCCATTCAAATGCATGTAACAGTGAGAAACGCATTGTCTTGGCGAAATAAAGCGTTTTTGAACAACTTCATATAAATCGCTGTAACTTTTGATAGAAGACTCAGACAAACATGTTTATGGCTTTATCTTATAGAACTCAATATCCCCGTGCTGGGCAAACAGAACAGGTTTTGCAGCCGTTTGAGCTAAGATTTTAAAATTATTCACATAATGAAAACCTATACTTTGTCTCAGGCGAGTTTCCCATTCAAATGCATGTAACAGTGAGAAACACACTGTCTTGGCGAAATAAAGCGTTTTTGTACAACTTCATATAAATCGCTGTAACTTTTGATAGAAGACTCAGACAAACATGTTTATGGCTTTATCTTATAGAACTCAATATCCCTGTGCTGGGCAAACAGGTTTTGCAGCCGTTTGAGCTAAGACTTTAAAATTATTCACATAATGAAAACCTATACTTTGTCTCAGGCGAGTTTCCCATTCAAATGCATGTAACAGTGAGAAACGCATTGTCTTGGCGAAATAAAGCGTTTTTGAACAACTTCATATAAATCGCTGTAACTTTTGATAGAAGACTCAGACAAACATGTTTATGGCTTTATGTTATAGAACTCAATATCCCTGTGCTGGGCAAACAGGTTTTGCAGCCGTTTGAGCTAAGACTTTAAAATTATTCACATAATGAAAACCTATACTTTGTCTCAGGCGAGTTTCCCATTCAAATGCATGTAACAGTGAGAAACGCATTGTCTTGGCGAAATAAAGCATTTTTGAACAACTTCATATAAATCGCTGTAACTTTTGATAGAAGACTCAGACAAACATGTTTATGGCTTTATCTTATAGAACTCAATATCCCAGTGCTGGGCAAACAGGTTTTGCAGCCGTTTGAGCTAAGATTTTAAAATTATTCACATAATGAAAACCTATACTTTGTCTCAGGAGAGTTTCCCATTCAAATGCATGTAACAGTGAGAAACGCATTGTCTTGGCGAAATAAAGCGTTTTTGAACAACTTCATATAAATCGCTGTAACTTTTGATAGAAGACTCAGACAAACATGTTTATGGCTTTATCTTATAGAACTCAATATCCCTGTGCTGGGCAAACAGGTTTTGCAGCCGTTTGAGCTAAGACTTTAAAATTATTCACATAATGAAAACCTATACTTTGTCTCAGGCGAGTTTCCCATTCAAATGCATGTAACAGTGAGAAACGCATTGTCTTGGCGAAATAAAGCGTTTTTGAACAACTTCATATAAATCGCTGTAACTTTTGATAGAAGACTCAGACAAACATGTTTATGGCTTTATCTTATAGAACTCAATATCCCTGTGCTGGGCAAACAGGTTTTGCAGCCGTTTGAGCTAAGACTTTAAAATTATTCACATAATGAAAACCTATACTTTGTCTCAGGCGAGTTTCCCATTCAAATGCATGTAACAGTGAGAAACGCATTGTCTTGGCGAAATAAAGCGTTTTTGAACAACTTCATATAAATCGCTGTAACTTTTGATAGAAGACTCAGACAAACATGTTTATGGCTTTATCTTATAGAACTCAATATCCCTGTGCTGGGCAAACAGGTTTTGCAGCCGTTTGAGCTAAGACTTTAAAATTATTCACATAATGAAAACCTATACTTTGTTTCAGGCGAGTTTCCCATTCAAATGCATGTAACAGTGAGAAACGCATTGTCTTGGCGAAATAAAGCGTTTTTGAACAACTTCATATAAATCGCTGTAACTTTTGATAGAAGACTCAGACAAACATGTTTATGGCTTTATCTTATAGAACTCAATATCCCCGTGCTGGGCAAACAGAACAGGTTTTGCAGCCGTTTGAGCTAAGATTTTAAAATTATTCACATAATGAAAACCTATACTTTGTCTCAGGTGAGTTTCCCATTCAAATGCATGTAACAGTGAGAAACGCACTGTCTTGGCGAAATAAAGCGTTTTTGTACAACTTCATATAAATCGCTGTAACCTTTGATAGAAGACTCAGACAAACATGTTTATGGCTTTATCTTATAGAACTCAATATCCCCGTGCTGGGCAAACAGGTTTTGCAGCCGTTTGAGCTAAGATTTTTAAATTATTCACATAATGAAAACCTATACTTTGTCTCAGGCGAGTTTCCCATTCAAATGCATGTAACAGTGAGAAACGCATTGTCTTGGCGAAATAAAGCGTTTTTGAACAACTTCATATAAATCGCTGTAACTTTTGATAGAAGACTCAGACAAACATGTTTATGGCTTTATCTTATAGAACTCAATATCCCCGTGCTGGGCAAACAGAACAGGTTTTGCAGCCGTTTGAGCTAGGATTTTAAAATTATTCACATAATGAAAACCTATACTTTGTCTCAGGCGAGTTTCCCATTCAAATGCATGTAACAGTGAGAAACGCATTGTCTTGGCGAAATAAAGCGTTTTTGAACAACTTCATATAAATCGCTGTAACTTTTGATAGAAGACTCAGACAAACATGTTTATGGCTTTATCTTATAGAACTCAATATCCCCGTGCTGGGCAAACAGAACAGGTTTTGCAGCCGTTTGAGCTAAGATTTTAAAATTATTCACATAATGAAAACCTATACTTTGTCTCAGGCGAGTTTCCCATTCAAATGCATGTAACAGTGAGAAAGGCATTGTCTTGGCGAAATAAAGCGTTTTTGAACAACTTCATATAAATCGCTGTAACTTTTGATAGAAGACTCAGACAAACATGTTTATGGCTTTATCTTATAGAACTCAATATCCCCGTGCTGGGCAAACAGAACAGGTTTTGCAGCCGTTTGAGCTAAGATTTTAAAATTATTCACATAATGAAAACCTATACTATGTCTCAGGCGAGTTTCCCATTCAAATGCATGTAACAGTGAGAAACGCATTGTCTTGGCGAAATAAAGCGTTTTTGAACAACTTCATATAAATCGCTGTAACTTTTGATAGAAGACTCAGACAAACATGTTTATGGCTTTATCTTATAGAACTCAGTATCCCCGTGCTGGGCAAACAGAACAGGTTTTGCAGCCGTTTGAGCTAAGATTTTAAAATTATTCACATAATGAAAACCTATACTTTGTCTCAGGCGAGTTTCCCATTCAAATGCATGTAACAGTGAGAAACGCATTGTCTTGGCGAAATAAAGCGTTTTTGAACAACTTCATATAAATCGCTGTAACCTTTGATAGAAGACTCAGACAAACATGTTTATGGCTTTATCTTATAGAACTCAATATCCCCGTGCTGGGCAAACAGGTTTTGCAGCCGTTTGAGCTAAGATTTTAAAATTATTCACATAATGAAAACCTATACTTTGTCTCAGGCGAGTTTCCCATTCAAATGCATGTAACAGTGAGAAACGCATTGTCTTGGCGAAATAAAGCGTTTTTGAACAACTTCATATAAATCGCTGTAACTTTTGATAGAAGACTCAGACAAACATGTTTATGGCTTTATCTTATAGAACTCAATATCCCCGTGCTGGGCAAACAGAACAGGTTTTGCAGCCGTTTGAGCTAAGATTTTAAAATTATTCACATAATGAAAACCTATACTTTGTCTCAGGCGAGTTTCCCATTCAAATGCATGTAACAGTGAGAAACGCATTGTCTTGGCGAAATAAAGCGTTTTTGAACAACTTCATATAAATCGCTGTAACTTTTGATAGAAGACTCAGACAAACATGTTTATGGCTTTATCTTATAGAACTCAATATCCCCGTGCTGGGCAAACAGAACAGGTTTTGCAGCCGTTTGAGCTAAGATTTTAAAATTATTCACATAATGAAAACCTATACTTTGTCTCAGGCGAGTTTCCCATTCAAATGCATGTAACAGTGAGAAACACACTGTCTTGGCGAAATAAAGCGTTTTTGTACAACTTCATATAAATCGCTGTAACTTTTGATAGAAGACTCAGACAAACATGTTTATGGCTTTATCTTATAGAACTCAATATCCCTGTGCTGGGCAAACAGGTTTTGCAGCCGTTTGAGCTAAGACTTTAAAATTATTCACATAATGAAAACCTATACTTTGTCTCAGGCGAGTTTCCCATTCAAATGCATGTAACAGTGAGAAACGCATTGTCTTGGCGAAATAAAGCGTTTTTGAACAACTTCATATAAATCGCTGTAACTTTTGATAGAAGACTCAGACAAACATGTTTATGGCTTTATCTTATAGAACTCAATATCCCCGTGCTGGGCAAACAGGTTTTGCAGCCGTTTGAGCTAAGACTTTAAAATTATTCACATAATGAAAACCTATACTTTGTCTCAGGCGAGTTTCCCATTCAAATGCATGTAACAGTGAGAAACGCATTGTCTTGGCGAAATAAAGCGTTTTTGAACAACTTCATATAAATCGCTGTAACTTTTGATAGAAGACTCAGACAAACATGTTTATGGCTTTATCTTATAGAACTCAATATCCCAGTGCTGGGCAAACAGGTTTTGCAGCCGTTTGAGCTAAGATTTTAAAATTATTCACATAATGAAAACCTATACTTTGTCTCAGGAGAGTTTCCCATTCAAATGCATGTAACAGTGAGAAACGCATTGTCTTGGCGAAATAAAGCGTTTTTGAACAACTTCATATAAATCGCTGTAACTTTTGATAGAAGACTCAGACAAACATGTTTATGGCTTTATCTTATAGAACTCAATATCCCCGTGCTGGGCAAACAGAACAGGTTTTGCAGCCGTTTGAGCTAAGATTTTAAAATTATTCACATAATGAAAACCTATACTTTGTCTCAGGAGAGTTTCCCATTCAAATGCATGTAACAGTGAGAAAGGCATTGTCTTGGCGAAATAAAGCGTTTTTGAACAACTTCATATAAATCGCTGTAACTTTTGATAGAAGACTCAGACAAACATGTTTATGGCTTTATCTTATAGAACTCAATATCCCCGTGCTGGGCAAACAGAACAGGTTTTGCAGCCGTTTGAGCTAAGACTTTAAAATTATTCACATAATGAAAACCTATACTTTGTCTCAGGCGAGTTTCCCATTCAAATGCATGTAACAGTGAGAAACGCATTGTCTTGGCGAAATAAAGAGTTTTTGTACAACTTCATATAAATCGCTGTAACTTTTGATAGAAGACTCAGACAAACATGTTTATGGCTTTATCTTATAGAACTCAATATCCCTGTGCTGGGCAAACAGGTTTTGCAGCCGTTTGAGCTAAGACTTTAAAATTATTCACATAATGAAAACCTATACTTTGTCTCAGGCGAGTTTCCCATTCAAATGCATGTAACAGTGAGAAACACACTGTCTTGGCGAAATAAAGCGTTTTTGTACAACTTCATATAAATCGCTGTAACTTTTGATAGAAGACTCAGACAAACATGTTTATGGCTTTATCTTATAGAACTCAATATCCCTGTGCTGGGCAAACAGGTTTTGCAGCCGTTTGAGCTAAGACTTTAAAATTATTCACATAATGAAAACCTATACTTTGTCTCAGGCGAGTTTCCCATTCAAATGCATGTAACAGTGAGAAACGCATTGTCTTGGCGAAATAAAGCGTTTTTGTACAACTTCATATAAATCGCTGTAACCTTTGATAGAAGACTCAGACAAACATGTTTATGGCTTTATCTTATAGAACTCAATATCCCCGTGCTGGGCAAACAGGTTTTGCAGCCGTTTGAGCTAAGATTTTAAAATTATTCACATAATGAAAACCTATACTTTGTCTCAGGCGAGTTTCCCATTCAAATGCATGTAACAGTGAGAAACACACTGTCTTGGCGAAATAAAGCGTTTTTGTACAACTTCATATAAATCGCTGTAACCTTTGATAGAAGACTCAGACAAACATGTTTATGGCTTTATCTTATAGAACTCAATATCCCCGTGCTGGGCAAACAGGTTTTGCAGCCGTTTGAGCTAAGATTTTAAAATTATTCACATAATGAAAACCTATACTTTGTCTCAGGCGAGTTTCCCATTCAAATGCATGTAACAGTGAGAAACACACTGTCTTGGCGAAATAAAGCGTTTTTGTACAACTTCATATAAATCGCTGCAACCTTTGATAGAAGACTCAGACAAACATGTTTATGGCTTTATCTTATAGAACTCAATATCCCCGTGCTGGGCAAACAGGTTTTGCAGCCGTTTGAGCTAAGATTTTAAAATTATTCACATAATGAAAACCTATACTTTGTTTCAGGCGAGTTTCCCATTCAAATGCATGTAACAGTGAGAAACGCATTGTCTTGGCGAAATAAAGCGTTTTTGAACAACTTCATATAAATCGCTGTAACTTTTGATAGAAGACTCAGACAAACATGTTTATGGCTTTATCTTATAGAACTCAATATCCCCGTGCTGGGCAAACAGGTTTTGCAGCCGTTTGAGCTAAGATTTTAAAATTATTCACATAATGAAAACCTATACTTTGTCTCAGGCGAATTTCCCATTCAAATGCATGTAACAGTGAGAAACGCATTGTCTTGGCGAAATAAAGCGTTTTTGAACAACTTCATATAAATCGCTGTAACTTTTGATAGAAGACTCAGACAAACATGTTTATGGCTTTATCTTATAGAACTCAATATCCCCGTGCTGGGCAAACAGGTTTTGCAGCCGTTTGAGCTAAGATTTTAAAATTATTCACATAATGAAAACCTATACTTTGTCTCAGGCGAGTTTCCCATTCAAATGCATGTAACAGTGAGAAACACACTGTCTTGGCGAAATAAAGCGTTTTTGTACAACTTCATATAAATCGCTGCAACCTTTGATAGAAGACTCAGACAAACATGTTTATGGCTTTATCTTATAGAACTCAATATCCCCGTGCTGGGCAAACAGGTTTTGCAGCCGTTTGAGCTAAGATTTTAAAATTATTCACATAATGAAAACCTATACTTTGTTTCAGGCGAGTTTCCCATTCAAATGCATGTAACAGTGAGAAACGCATTGTCTTGGCAAAATAAAGCGTTTTTGAACAACTTCATATAAATCGCTGTAACTTTTGATAGAAGACTCAGACAAACATGTTTATGGCTTTATCTTATAGAACTCAATATCCCCGTGCTGGGCAAACAGGTTTTGCAGCCGTTTGAGCTAAGATTTTAAAATTATTCACATAATGAAAACCTATACTTTGTCTCAGGCGAATTTCCCATTCAAATGCATGTAACAGTGAGAAACGCATTGTCTTGGCGAAATAAAGCGTTTTTGAACAACTTCATATAAATCGCTGTAACTTTTGATAGAAGACTCAGACAAACATGTTTATGGCTTTATCTTATAGAACTCAATATCCCCGTGCTGGGCAAACAGAACAGGTTTTGCAGCCGTTTGAGCTAAGATTTTAAAATTATTCACATAATGAAAACCTATACTTTGTCTCAGGCGAGTTTCCCATTCAAATGCATGTAACAGTGAGAAACGCATTGTCTTGGCGAAATAAAGCGTTTTTGAACAACTTCATATAAATCGCTGTAACTTTTGATAGAAGACTCAGACAAACATGTTTATGGCTTTATCTTATAGAACTCAATATCCCCGTGCTGGGCAAACAGAACAGGTTTTGCAGCCGTTTGAGCTAAGATTTTAAAATTATTCACATAATGAAAACCTATACTTTGTCTCAGGCGAGTTTCCCATTCAAATGCATGTAACAGTGAGAAACGCATTGTCTTGGCGAAATAAAGCGTTTTTGAACAACTTCATATAAATCGCTGTAACTTTTGATAGAAGACTCAGACAAACATGTTTATGGCTTTATCTTATAGAACTCAATATCCCCGTGCTGGGCAAACAGAACAGGTTTTGCAGCCGTTTGAGCTAAGATTTTAAAATTATTCACATAATGAAAACCTATACTTTGTCTCAGGCGAGTTTCCCATTCAAATGCATGTAACAGTGAGAAACGCATTGTCTTGGCGAAATAAAGCGTTTTTGAACAACTTCATATAAATCGCTGTAACTTTTGATAGAAGACTCAGACAAACATGTTTATGGCTTTATCTTATAGAACTCAATATCCCCGTGCTGGGCAAACAGAACAGGTTTTGCAGCCGTTTGAGCTAAGATTTTAAAATTATTCACATAATGAAAACCTATACTTTGTCTCAGGCGAGTTTCCCATTCAAATGCATGTAACAGTGAGAAAGGCATTGTCTTGGCGAAATAAAGCGTTTTTGAACAACTTCATATAAATCGCTGTAACTTTTGATAGAAGACTCAGACAAACATGTTTATGGCTTTATCTTATAGAACTCAGTATCCCCGTGCTGGGCAAACAGAACAGGTTTTGCAGCCGTTTGAGCTAAGATTTTAAAATTATTCACATAATGAAAACCTATACTTTGTCTCAGGCGAGTTTCCCATTCAAATGCATGTAACAGTGAGAAACGCATTGTCTTGGCGAAATAAAGCGTTTTTGAACAACTTCATATAAATCGCTGTAACCTTTGATAGAAGACTCAGACAAACATGTTTATGGCTTTATCTTATAGAACTCAATATCCCCGTGCTGGGCAAACAGGTTTTGCAGCCGTTTGAGCTAAGATTTTAAAATTATTCACATAATGAAAACCTATACTTTGTCTCAGGCGAGTTTCCCATTCAAATGCATGTAACAGTGAGAAACGCATTGTCTTGGCGAAATAAAGCGTTTTTGAACAACTTCATATAAATCGCTGTAACTTTTGATAGAAGACTCAGACAAACATGTTTATGGCTTTATCTTATAGAACTCAATATCCCCGTGCTGGGCAAACAGAACAGGTTTTGCAGCCGTTTGAGCTAAGATTTTAAAATTATTCACATAATGAAAACCTATACTTTGTCTCAGGCGAGTTTCCCATTCAAATGCATGTAACAGTGAGAAACGCATTGTCTTGGCGAAATAAAGCGTTTTTGTACAACTTCATATAAATCGCTGTAACTTTTGATAGAAGACTCAGACAAACATGTTTATGGCTTTATCTTATAGAACTCAATATCCCCGTGCTGGGCAAACAGAACAGGTTTTGCAGCCGTTTGAGCTAAGATTTTAAAATTATTCACATAATGAAAACCTATACTTTGTCTCAGGCGAGTTTCCCATTCAAATGCATGTAACAGTGAGAAACACACTGTCTTGGCGAAATAAAGCGTTTTTGTACAACTTCATATAAATCGCTGTAACTTTTGATAGAAGACTCAGACAAACATGTTTATGGCTTTATCTTATAGAACTCAATATCCCTGTGCTGGGCAAACAGGTTTTGCAGCCGTTTGAGCTAAGACTTTAAAATTATTCACATAATGAAAACCTATACTTTGTCTCAGGCGAGTTTCCCATTCAAATGCATGTAACAGTGAGAAACGCATTGTCTTGGCGAAATAAAGCGTTTTTGAACAACTTCATATAAATCGCTGTAACTTTTGATAGAAGACTCAGACAAACATGTTTATGGCTTTATCTTATAGAACTCAATATCCCCGTGCTGGGCAAACAGGTTTTGCAGCCGTTTGAGCTAAGATTTTAAAATTATTCACATAATGAAAACCTATACTTTGTTTCGGTCGAGTTCCCCATTCAAATGCATGTAACAGTGAGAAACGCACTGTCTTGGCGAAAGAAAGCGTTTTTGTACAACTTCATATAAATAGCTGTAACTTTTGATAGAAGACTCAGACAAACATGTTTATGGCTTTATCTTATAGAACTCAATATCCCTGTGCTGGGCAAACAGGTTTTGCAGCCGTTTGAGCTAAGACTTTAAAATTATTCACATAATGAAAACCTATACTTTGTTTCAGGCGAGTTTCCCATTCAAATGCATGTAACAGTGAGAAACGCATTGTCTTGGCGAAATAAAGCGTTTTTGAACAACTTCATATAAATCGCTGTAACTTTTGATAGAAGACTCAGACAAACATGTTTATGGCTTTATCTTATAGAACTCAATATCCCCGTGCTGGGCAAACAGGTTTTGCAGCCGTTTGAGCTAAGACTTTAAAATTATTCACATAATGAAAACCTATACTTTGTCTCAGGCGAGTTTCCCATTCAAATGCATGTAACAGTGAGAAACGCATTGTCTTGGCGAAATAAAGCGTTTTTGAACAACTTCATATAAATCGCTGTAACTTTTGATAGAAGACTCAGACAAACATGTTTATGGCTTTATCTTATAGAACTCAATATCCCTGTGCTGGGCAAACAGGTTTTGCAGCCGTTTGAGCTAAGACTTTAAAATTATTCACATAATGAAAACCTATACTTTGTCTCAGGCGAGTTTCCCATTCAAATGCATGTAACAGTGAGAAACGCATTGTCTTGGCGAAATAAAGCGTTTTTGAACAACTTCATATAAATCGCTGTAACTTTTGATAGAAGACTCAGACAAACATGTTTATGGCTTTATCTTATAGAACTCAATATCCCCGTGCTGGGCAAACAGAACAGGTTTTGCAGCCGTTTGAGCTAAGATTTTAAAATTATTCACATAATGAAAACCTATACTTTGTCTCAGGCGAATTTCCCATTCAAATGCATGTAACAGTGAGAAACGCATTGTCTTGGCGAAATAAAGCGTTTTTGAACAACTTCATATAAATCGCTGTAACTTTTGATAGAAGACTCAGACAAACATGTTTATGGCTTTATCTTATAGAACTCAATATCCCCGTGCTGGGCAAACAGGTTTTGCAGCCGTTTGAGCTAAGATTTTAAAATTATTCACATAATGAAAACCTATACTTTGTCTCAGGCGAGTTTCCCATTCAAATGCATGTAACAGTGAGAAACACACTGTCTTGGCGAAATAAAGCGTTTTTGTACAACTTCATATAAATCGCTGCAACCTTTGATAGAAGACTCAGACAAACATGTTTATGGCTTTATCTTATAGAACTCAATATCCCCGTGCTGGGCAAACAGGTTTTGCAGCCGTTTGAGCTAAGATTTTAAAATTATTCACATAATGAAAACCTATACTTTGTTTCAGGCGAGTTTCCCATTCAAATGCATGTAACAGTGAGAAACGCATTGTCTTGGCAAAATAAAGCGTTTTTGAACAACTTCATATAAATCGCTGTAACTTTTGATAGAAGACTCAGACAAACATGTTTATGGCTTTATCTTATAGAACTCAATATCCCCGTGCTGGGCAAACAGGTTTTGCAGCCGTTTGAGCTAAGATTTTAAAATTATTCACATAATGAAAACCTATACTTTGTCTCAGGCGAATTTCCCATTCAAATGCATGTAACAGTGAGAAACGCATTGTCTTGGCGAAATAAAGCGTTTTTGAACAACTTCATATAAATCGCTGTAACTTTTGATAGAAGACTCAGACAAACATGTTTATGGCTTTATCTTATAGAACTCAATATCCCCGTGCTGGGCAAACAGGTTTTGCAGCCGTTTGAGCTAAGATTTTAAAATTATTCACATAATGAAAACCTATACTTTGTCTCAGGCGAATTTCCCATTCAAATGCATGTAACAGTGAGAAACGCATTGTCTTGGCGAAATAAAGCGTTTTTGAACAACTTCATATAAATCGCTGTAACTTTTGATAGAAGACTCAGACAAACATGTTTATGGCTTTATCTTATAGAACTCAATATCCCCGTGCTGGGCAAACAGAACAGGTTTTGCAGCCGTTTGAGCTAAGATTTTAAAATTATTCACATAATGAAAACCTATACTTTGTCTCAGGCGAGTTTCCCATTCAAATGCATGTAACAGTGAGAAACGCATTGTCTTGGCGAAATAAAGCGTTTTTGAACAACTTCATATAAATCGCTGTAACTTTTGATAGAAGACTCAGACAAACATGTTTATGGCTTTATCTTATAGAACTCAATATCCCCGTGCTGGGCAAACAGAACAGGTTTTGCAGCCGTTTGAGCTAAGATTTTAAAATTATTCACATAATGAAAACCTATACTTTGTCTCAGGCGAGTTTCCCATTCAAATGCATGTAACAGTGAGAAACGCATTGTCTTGGCGAAATAAAGCGTTTTTGAACAACTTCATATAAATCGCTGTAACTTTTGATAGAAGACTCAGACAAACATGTTTATGGCTTTATCTTATAGAACTCAATATCCCCGTGCTGGGCAAACAGAACAGGTTTTGCAGCCGTTTGAGCTAAGATTTTAAAATTATTCACATAATGAAAACCTATACTTTGTCTCAGGCGAGTTTCCCATTCAAATGCATGTAACAGTGAGAAACGCATTGTCTTGGCGAAATAAAGCGTTTTTGAACAACTTCATATAAATCGCTGTAACTTTTGATAGAAGACTCAGACAAACATGTTTATGGCTTTATCTTATAGAACTCAATATCCCCGTGCTGGGCAAACAGAACAGGTTTTGCAGCCGTTTGAGCTAAGATTTTAAAATTATTCACATAATGAAAACCTATACTTTGTCTCAGGCGAGTTTCCCATTCAAATGCATGTAACAGTGAGAAAGGCATTGTCTTGGCGAAATAAAGCGTTTTTGAACAACTTCATATAAATCGCTGTAACTTTTGATAGAAGACTCAGACAAACATGTTTATGGCTTTATCTTATAGAACTCAGTATCCCCGTGCTGGGCAAACAGAACAGGTTTTGCAGCCGTTTGAGCTAAGATTTTAAAATTATTCACATAATGAAAACCTATACTTTGTCTCAGGCGAGTTTCCCATTCAAATGCATGTAACAGTGAGAAACGCATTGTCTTGGCGAAATAAAGCGTTTTTGAACAACTTCATATAAATCGCTGTAACCTTTGATAGAAGACTCAGACAAACATGTTTATGGCTTTATCTTATAGAACTCAATATCCCCGTGCTGGGCAAACAGGTTTTGCAGCCGTTTGAGCTAAGATTTTAAAATTATTCACATAATGAAAACCTATACTTTGTCTCAGGCGAGTTTCCCATTCAAATGCATGTAACAGTGAGAAACGCATTGTCTTGGCGAAATAAAGCGTTTTTGAACAACTTCATATAAATCGCTGTAACTTTTGATAGAAGACTCAGACAAACATGTTTATGGCTTTATCTTATAGAACTCAATATCCCCGTGCTGGGCAAACAGAACAGGTTTTGCAGCCGTTTGAGCTAAGATTTTAAAATTATTCACATAATGAAAACCTATACTTTGTCTCAGGCGAGTTTCCCATTCAAATGCATGTAACAGTGAGAAACGCATTGTCTTGGCGAAATAAAGCGTTTTTGTACAACTTCATATAAATCGCTGTAACTTTTGATAGAAGACTCAGACAAACATGTTTATGGCTTTATCTTATAGAACTCAATATCCCCGTGCTGGGCAAACAGAACAGGTTTTGCAGCCGTTTGAGCTAAGATTTTAAAATTATTCACATAATGAAAACCTATACTTTGTCTCAGGCGAGTTTCCCATTCAAATGCATGTAACAGTGAGAAACACACTGTCTTGGCGAAATAAAGCGTTTTTGTACAACTTCATATAAATCGCTGTAACTTTTGATAGAAGACTCAGACAAACATGTTTATGGCTTTATCTTATAGAACTCAATATCCCTGTGCTGGGCAAACAGGTTTTGCAGCCGTTTGAGCTAAGACTTTAAAATTATTCACATAATGAAAACCTATACTTTGTTTCAGGCGAGTTTCCCATTCAAATGCATGTAACAGTGAGAAACGCATTGTCTTGGCGAAATAAAGCGTTTTTGAACAACTTCATATAAATCGCTGTAACTTTTGATAGAAGACTCAGACAAACATGTTTATGGCTTTATCTTATAGAACTCAATATCCCCGTGCTGGGCAAACAGAACAGGTTTTGCAGCCGTTTGAGCTAAGATTTTAAAATTATTCACATAATGAAAACCTATACTTTGTCTCAGGCGAGTTTCCCATTCAAATGCATGTAACAGTGAGAAACGCATTGTCTTGGCGAAATAAAGCGTTTTTGAACAACTTCATATAAATCGCTGTAACTTTTGATAGAAGACTCAGACAAACATGTTTATGGCTTTATCTTATAGAACTCAATATCCCCGTGCTGGGCAAACAGAACAGGTTTTGCAGCCGTTTGAGCTAAGATTTTAAAATTATTCACATAATGAAAACCTATACTTTGTCTCAGGCGAGTTTCCCATTCAAATGCATGTAACAGTGAGAAACGCATTGTCTTGGCGAAATAAAGCGTTTTTGAACAACTTCATATAAATCGCTGTAACTTTTGATAGAAGACTCAGACAAACATGTTTATGGCTTTATCTTATAGAACTCAATATCCCCGTGCTGGGCAAACAGAACAGGTTTTGCAGCCGTTTGAGCTAAGATTTTAAAATTATTCACATAATGAAAACCTATACTTTGTCTCAGGCGAGTTTCCCATTCAAATGCATGTAACAGTGAGAAACGCATTGTCTTGGCGAAATAAAGCGTTTTTGAACAACTTCATATAAATCGCTGTAACTTTTGATAGAAGACTCAGACAAACATGTTTATGGCTTTATCTTATAGAACTCAATATCCCCGTGCTGGGCAAACAGAACAGGTTTTGCAGCCGTTTGAGCTAAGATTTTAAAATTATTCACATAATGAAAACCTATACTTTGTCTCAGGCGAGTTTCCCATTCAAATGCATGTAACAGTGAGAAAGGCATTGTCTTGGCGAAATAAAGCGTTTTTGAACAACTTCATATAAATCGCTGTAACTTTTGATAGAAGACTCAGACAAACATGTTTATGGCTTTATCTTATAGAACTCAGTATCCCCGTGCTGGGCAAACAGAACAGGTTTTGCAGCCGTTTGAGCTAAGATTTTAAAATTATTCACATAATGAAAACCTATACTTTGTCTCAGGCGAGTTTCCCATTCAAATGCATGTAACAGTGAGAAACGCATTGTCTTGGCGAAATAAAGCGTTTTTGAACAACTTCATATAAATCGCTGTAACCTTTGATAGAAGACTCAGACAAACATGTTTATGGCTTTATCTTATAGAACTCAATATCCCCGTGCTGGGCAAACAGGTTTTGCAGCCGTTTGAGCTAAGATTTTAAAATTATTCACATAATGAAAACCTATACTTTGTCTCAGGCGAGTTTCCCATTCAAATGCATGTAACAGTGAGAAACGCATTGTCTTGGCGAAATAAAGCGTTTTTGAACAACTTCATATAAATCGCTGTAACTTTTGATAGAAGACTCAGACAAACATGTTTATGGCTTTATCTTATAGAACTCAATATCCCCGTGCTGGGCAAACAGAACAGGTTTTGCAGCCGTTTGAGCTAAGATTTTAAAATTATTCACATAATGAAAACCTATACTTTGTCTCAGGCGAGTTTCCCATTCAAATGCATGTAACAGTGAGAAACGCATTGTCTTGGCGAAATAAAGCGTTTTTGTACAACTTCATATAAATCGCTGTAACTTTTGATAGAAGACTCAGACAAACATGTTTATGGCTTTATCTTATAGAACTCAATATCCCCGTGCTGGGCAAACAGAACAGGTTTTGCAGCCGTTTGAGCTAAGATTTTAAAATTATTCACATAATGAAAACCTATACTTTGTCTCAGGCGAGTTTCCCATTCAAATGCATGTAACAGTGAGAAACACACTGTCTTGGCGAAATAAAGCGTTTTTGTACAACTTCATATAAATCGCTGTAACTTTTGATAGAAGACTCAGACAAACATGTTTATGGCTTTATCTTATAGAACTCAATATCCCTGTGCTGGGCAAACAGGTTTTGCAGCCGTTTGAGCTAAGACTTTAAAATTATTCACATAATGAAAACCTATACTTTGTTTCAGGCGAGTTTCCCATTCAAATGCATGTAACAGTGAGAAACGCATTGTCTTGGCGAAATAAAGCGTTTTTGAACAACTTCATATAAATCGCTGTAACTTTTGATAGAAGACTCAGACAAACATGTTTATGGCTTTATCTTATAGAACTCAATATCCCCGTGCTGGGCAAACAGAACAGGTTTTGCAGCCGTTTGAGCTAAGATTTTAAAATTATTCACATAATGAAAACCTATACTTTGTCTCAGGCGAGTTTCCCATTCAAATGCATGTAACAGTGAGAAACGCATTGTCTTGGCGAAATAAAGCGTTTTTGAACAACTTCATATAAATCGCTGTAACTTTTGATAGAAGACTCAGACAAACATGTTTATGGCTTTATCTTATAGAACTCAATATCCCCGTGCTGGGCAAACAGGTTTTGCAGCCGTTTGAGCTAAGATTTTAAAATTATTCACATAATGAAAACCTATACTTTGTTTCGGTCGAGTTCCCCATTCAAATGCATGTAACAGTGAGAAACGCACTGTCTTGGCGAAAGAAAGCGTTTTTGTACAACTTCATATAAATAGCTGTAACTTTTGATAGAAGACTCAGACAAACATGTTTATGGCTTTATCTTATAGAACTCAATATCCCTGTGCTGGGCAAACAGGTTTTGCAGCCGTTTGAGCTAAGACTTTAAAATTATTCACATAATGAAAACCTATACTTTGTTTCAGGCGAGTTTCCCATTCAAATGCATGTAACAGTGAGAAACGCATTGTCTTGGCGAAATAAAGCGTTTTTGAACAACTTCATATAAATCGCTGTAACTTTTGATAGAAGACTCAGACAAACATGTTTATGGCTTTATCTTATAGAACTCAATATCCCCGTGCTGGGCAAACAGGTTTTGCAGCCGTTTGAGCTAAGACTTTAAAATTATTCACATAATGAAAACCTATACTTTGTCTCAGGCGAGTTTCCCATTCAAATGCATGTAACAGTGAGAAACGCATTGTCTTGGCGAAATAAAGCGTTTTTGAACAACTTCATATAAATCGCTGTAACTTTTGATAGAAGACTCAGACAAACATGTTTATGGCTTTATCTTATAGAACTCAATATCCCTGTGCTGGGCAAACAGGTTTTGCAGCCGTTTGAGCTAAGACTTTAAAATTATTCACATAATGAAAACCTATACTTTGTCTCAGGCGAGTTTCCCATTCAAATGCATGTAACAGTGAGAAACGCATTGTCTTGGCGAAATAAAGCGTTTTTGAACAACTTCATATAAATCGCTGTAACTTTTGATAGAAGACTCAGACAAACATGTTTATGGCTTTATCTTATAGAACTCAATATCCCCGTGCTGGGCAAACAGAACAGGTTTTGCAGCCGTTTGAGCTAAGATTTTAAAATTATTCACATAATGAAAACCTATACTTTGTCTCAGGCGAGTTTCCCATTCAAATGCATGTAACAGTGAGAAACACACTGTCTTGGCGAAATAAAGCGTTTTTGTACAACTTCATATAAATCGCTGTAACCTTTGATAGAAGACTCAGACAAACATGTTTATGGCTTTATCTTATAGAACTCAATATCCCCGTGCTGGGCAAACAGGTTTTGCAGCCGTTTGAGCTAAGATTTTAAAATTATTCACATAATGAAAACCTATACTTTGTCTCAGGCGAGTTTCCCATTCAAATGCATGTAACAGTGAGAAACGCATTGTCTTGGCGAAATAAAGCGTTTTTGAACAACTTCATATAAATCGCTGTAACTTTTGATAGAAGACTCAGACAAACATGTTTATGGCTTTATCTTATAGAACTCAATATCCCCGTGCTGGGCAAACAGAACAGGTTTTGCAGCCGTTTGAGCTAAGATTTTAAAATTATTCACATAATGAAAACCTATACTTTGTCTCAGGCGAGTTTCCCATTCAAATGCATGTAACAGTGAGAAACGCATTGTCTTGGCGAAATAAAGCGTTTTTGAACAACTTCATATAAATCGCTGTAACTTTTGATAGAAGACTCAGACAAACATGTTTATGGCTTTATCTTATAGAACTCAATATCCCCGTGCTGGGCAAACAGAACAGGTTTTGCAGCCGTTTGAGCTAAGATTTTAAAATTATTCACATAATGAAAACCTATACTTTGTCTCAGGCGAGTTTCCCATTCAAATGCATGTAACAGTGAGAAACGCATTGTCTTGGCGAAATAAAGCGTTTTTGAACAACTTCATATAAATCGCTGTAACTTTTGATAGAAGACTCAGACAAACATGTTTATGGCTTTATCTTATAGAACTCAATATCCCCGTGCTGGGCAAACAGAACAGGTTTTGCAGCCGTTTGAGCTAAGATTTTAAAATTATTCACATAATGAAAACCTATACTTTGTCTCAGGCGAGTTTCCCATTCAAATGCATGTAACAGTGAGAAACACACTGTCTTGGCGAAATAAAGCGTTTTTGTACAACTTCATATAAATCGCTGCAACCTTTGATAGAAGACTCAGACAAACATGTTTATGGCTTTATCTTATAGAACTCAATATCCCCGTGCTGGGCAAACAGGTTTTGCAGCCGTTTGAGCTAAGATTTTAAAATTATTCACATAATGAAAACCTATACTTTGTTTCAGGCGAGTTTCCCATTCAAATGCATGTAACAGTGAGAAACGCATTGTCTTGGCAAAATAAAGCGTTTTTGAACAACTTCATATAAATCGCTGTAACTTTTGATAGAAGACTCAGACAAACATGTTTATGGCTTTATCTTATAGAACTCAATATCCCCGTGCTGGGCAAACAGGTTTTGCAGCCGTTTGAGCTAAGATTTTAAAATTATTCACATAATGAAAACCTATACTTTGTCTCAGGCGAATTTCCCATTCAAATGCATGTAACAGTGAGAAACGCATTGTCTTGGCGAAATAAAGCGTTTTTGAACAACTTCATATAAATCGCTGTAACTTTTGATAGAAGACTCAGACAAACATGTTTATGGCTTTATCTTATAGAACTCAATATCCCCGTGCTGGGCAAACAGGTTTTGCAGCCGTTTGAGCTAAGATTTTAAAATTATTCACATAATGAAAACCTATACTTTGTCTCAGGCGAGTTTCCCATTCAAATGCATGTAACAGTGAGAAACGCATTGTCTTGGCGAAATAAAGCGTTTTTGAACAACTTCATATAAATCGCTGTAACTTTTGATAGAAGACTCAGACAAACATGTTTATGGCTTTATCTTATAGAACTCAATATCCCCGTGCTGGGCAAACAGAACAGGTTTTGCAGCCGTTTGAGCTAAGATTTTAAAATTATTCACATAATGAAAACCTATACTTTGTCTCAGGCGAGTTTCCCATTCAAATGCATGTAACAGTGAGAAACGCATTGTCTTGGCGAAATAAAGCGTTTTTGTACAACTTCATATAAATCGCTGTAACTTTTGATAGAAGACTCAGACAAACATGTTTATGGCTTTATCTTATAGAACTCAATATCCCCGTGCTGGGCAAACAGAACAGGTTTTGCAGCCGTTTGAGCTAAGATTTTAAAATTATTCACATAATGAAAACCTATACTTTGTCTCAGGCGAGTTTCCCATTCAAATGCATGTAACAGTGAGAAACACACTGTCTTGGCGAAATAAAGCGTTTTTGTACAACTTCATATAAATCGCTGTAACTTTTGATAGAAGACTCAGACAAACATGTTTATGGCTTTATCTTATAGAACTCAATATCCCTGTGCTGGGCAAACAGGTTTTGCAGCCGTTTGAGCTAAGACTTTAAAATTATTCACATAATGAAAACCTATACTTTGTTTCAGGCGAGTTTCCCATTCAAATGCATGTAACAGTGAGAAACGCATTGTCTTGGCGAAATAAAGCGTTTTTGAACAACTTCATATAAATCGCTGTAACTTTTGATAGAAGACTCAGACAAACATGTTTATGGCTTTATCTTATAGAACTCAATATCCCCGTGCTGGGCAAACAGAACAGGTTTTGCAGCCGTTTGAGCTAAGATTTTAAAATTATTCACATAATGAAAACCTATACTTTGTCTCAGGCGAGTTTCCCATTCAAATGCATGTAACAGTGAGAAACGCATTGTCTTGGCGAAATAAAGCGTTTTTGAACAACTTCATATAAATCGCTGTAACTTTTGATAGAAGACTCAGACAAACATGTTTATGGCTTTATCTTATAGAACTCAATATCCCCGTGCTGGGCAAACAGGTTTTGCAGCCGTTTGAGCTAAGATTTTAAAATTATTCACATAATGAAAACCTATACTTTGTTTCGGTCGAGTTCCCCATTCAAATGCATGTAACAGTGAGAAACGCACTGTCTTGGCGAAAGAAAGCGTTTTTGTACAACTTCATATAAATAGCTGTAACTTTTGATAGAAGACTCAGACAAACATGTTTATGGCTTTATCTTATAGAACTCAATATCCCTGTGCTGGGCAAACAGGTTTTGCAGCCGTTTGAGCTAAGACTTTAAAATTATTCACATAATGAAAACCTATACTTTGTTTCAGGCGAGTTTCCCATTCAAATGCATGTAACAGTGAGAAACGCATTGTCTTGGCGAAATAAAGCGTTTTTGAACAACTTCATATAAATCGCTGTAACTTTTGATAGAAGACTCAGACAAACATGTTTATGGCTTTATCTTATAGAACTCAATATCCCCGTGCTGGGCAAACAGGTTTTGCAGCCGTTTGAGCTAAGACTTTAAAATTATTCACATAATGAAAACCTATACTTTGTCTCAGGCGAGTTTCCCATTCAAATGCATGTAACAGTGAGAAACGCATTGTCTTGGCGAAATAAAGCGTTTTTGAACAACTTCATATAAATCGCTGTAACTTTTGATAGAAGACTCAGACAAACATGTTTATGGCTTTATCTTATAGAACTCAATATCCCTGTGCTGGGCAAACAGGTTTTGCAGCCGTTTGAGCTAAGATTTTAAAATTATTCACATAATGAAAACCTATACTTTGTCTCAGGAGAGTTTCCCATTCAAATGCATGTAACAGTGAGAAACGCATTGTCTTGGCGAAATAAAGCGTTTTTGAACAACTTCATATAAATCGCTGTAACTTTTGATAGAAGACTCAGACAAACATGTTTATGGCTTTATCTTATAGAACTCAATATCCCCGTGCTGGGCAAACAGAACAGGTTTTGCAGCCGTTTGAGCTAAGATTTTAAAATTATTCACATAATGAAAACCTATACTTTGTCTCAGGAGAGTTTCCCATTCAAATGCATGTAACAGTGAGAAACGCATTGTCTTGGCGAAATAAAGCGTTTTTGAACAACTTCATATAAATCGCTGTAACTTTTGATAGAAGACTCAGACAAACATGTTTATGGCTTTATCTTATAGAACTCAATATCCCCGTGCTGGGCAAACAGAACAGGTTTTGCAGCCGTTTGAGCTAAGATTTTAAAATTATTCACATAATGAAAACCTATACTTTGTCTCAGGAGAGTTTCCCATTCAAATGCATGTAACAGTGAGAAAGGCATTGTCTTGGCGAAATAAAGCGTTTTTGAACAACTTCATATAAATCGCTGTAACTTTTGATAGAAGACTCAGACAAACATGTTTATGGCTTTATCTTATAGAACTCAATATCCCCGTGCTGGGCAAACAGAACAGGTTTTGCAGCCGTTTGAGCTAAGACTTTAAAATTATTCACATAATGAAAACCTATACTTTGTCTCAGGCGAGTTTCCCATTCAAATGCATGTAACAGTGAGAAACGCATTGTCTTGGCGAAATAAAGCGTTTTTGTACAACTTCATATAAATCGCTGTAACTTTTGATAGAAGACTCAGACAAACATGTTTATGGCTTTATCTTATAGAACTCAATATCCCTGTGCTGGGCAAACAGGTTTTGCAGCCGTTTGAGCTAAGACTTTAAAATTATTCACATAATGAAAACCTATACTTTGTCTCAGGCGAGTTTCCCATTCAAATGCATGTAACAGTGAGAAACACACTGTCTTGGCGAAATAAAGCGTTTTTGTACAACTTCATATAAATCGCTGTAACTTTTGATAGAAGACTCAGACAAACATGTTTATGGCTTTATCTTATAGAACTCAATATCCCTGTGCTGGGCAAACAGGTTTTGCAGCCGTTTGAGCTAAGACTTTAAAATTATTCACATAATGAAAACCTATACTTTGTCTCAGGCGAGTTTCCCATTCAAATGCATGTAACAGTGAGAAACGCATTGTCTTGGCGAAATAAAGCGTTTTTGAACAACTTCATATAAATCGCTGTAACTTTTGATAGAAGACTCAGACAAACATGTTTATGGCTTTATCTTATAGAACTCAATATCCCTGTGCTGGGCAAACAGGTTTTGCAGCCGTTTGAGCTAAGACTTTAAAATTATTCACATAATGAAAACCTATACTTTGTCTCAGGCGAGTTTCCCATTCAAATGCATGTAACAGTGAGAAACGCATTGTCTTGGCGAAATAAAGCGTTTTTGAACAACTTCATATAAATCGCTGTAACTTTTGATAGAAGACTCAGACAAACATGTTTATGGCTTTATCTTATAGAACTCAATATCCCCGTGCTGGGCAAACAGAACAGGTTTTGCAGCCGTTTGAGCTAAGATTTTAAAATTATTCACATAATGAAAACCTATACTTTGTCTCAGGAGAGTTTCCCATTCAAATGCATGTAACAGTGAGAAACGCATTGTCTTGGCGAAATAAAGCGTTTTTGAACAACTTCATATAAATCGCTGTAACTTTTGATAGAAGACTCAGACAAACATGTTTATGGCTTTATCTTATAGAACTCAGTATCCCCGTGCTGGGCAAACAGAACAGGTTTTGCAGCCGTTTGAGCTAAGATTTTAAAATTATTCACATAATGAAAACCTATACTTTGTCTCAGGCGAGTTTCCCATTCAAATGCATGTAACAGTGAGAAACGCATTGTCTTGGCGAAATAAAGCGTTTTTGAACAACTTCATATAAATCGCTGTAACTTTTGATAGAAGACTCAGACAAACATGTTTATGGCTTTATCTTATAGAACTCAATATCCCCGTGCTGGGCAAACAGAACAGGTTTTGCAGCCGTTTGAGCTAAGATTTTAAAATTATTCACATAATGAAAACCTATACTTTGTCTCAGGCGAGTTTCCCATTCAAATGCATGTAACAGTGAGAAACACACTGTCTTGGCGAAATAAAGCGTTTTTGTACAACTTCATATAAATCGCTGTAACCTTTGATAGAAGACTCAGACAAACATGTTTATGGCTTTATCTTATAGAACTCAATATCCCCGTGCTGGGCAAACAGGTTTTGCAGCCGTTTGAGCTAAGATTTTTAAATTATTCACATAATGAAAACCTATACTTTGTCTCAGGCGAGTTTCCCATTCAAATGCATGTAACAGTGAGAAACGCATTGTCTTGGCGAAATAAAGCGTTTTTGAACAACTTCATATAAATCGCTGTAACTTTTGATAGAAGACTCAGACAAACATGTTTATGGCTTTATCTTATAGAACTCAATATCCCCGTGCTGGGCAAACAGAACAGGTTTTGCAGCCGTTTGAGCTAAGATTTTAAAATTATTCACATAATGAAAACCTATACTTTGTCTCAGGCGAGTTTCCCATTCAAATGCATGTAACAGTGAGAAACGCATTGTCTTGGCGAAATAAAGCGTTTTTGAACAACTTCATATAAATCGCTGTAACTTTTGATAGAAGACTCAGACAAACATGTTTATGGCTTTATCTTATAGAACTCAATATCCCCGTGCTGGGCAAACAGAACAGGTTTTGCAGCCGTTTGAGCTAAGATTTTAAAATTATTCACATAATGAAAACCTATACTTTGTCTCAGGCGAGTTTCCCATTCAAATGCATGTAACAGTGAGAAACGCATTGTCTTGGCGAAATAAAGCGTTTTTGAACAACTTCATATAAATCGCTGTAACTTTTGATAGAAGACTCAGACAAACATGTTTATGGCTTTATCTTATAGAACTCAATATCCCCGTGCTGGGCAAACAGAACAGGTTTTGCAGCCGTTTGAGCTAAGACTTTAAAATTATTCACATAATGAAAACCTATACTTTGTCTCAGGCGAGTTTCCCATTCAAATGCATGTAACAGTGAGAAACGCATTGTCTTGGCGAAATAAAGCGTTTTTGAACAACTTCATATAAATCGCTGTAACTTTTGATAGAAGACTCAGACAAACATGTTTATGGCTTTATCTTATAGAACTCAATATCCCAGTGCTGGGCAAACAGGTTTTGCAGCCGTTTGAGCTAAGATTTTAAAATTATTCACATAATGAAAACCTATACTTTGTCTCAGGAGAGTTTCCCATTCAAATGCATGTAACAGTGAGAAAGGCATTGTCTTGGCGAAATAAAGCGTTTTTGAACAACTTCATATAAATCGCTGTAACTTTTGATAGAAGACTCAGACAAACATGTTTATGGCTTTATCTTATAGAACTCAATATCCCCGTGCTGGGCAAACAGAACAGGTTTTGCAGCCGTTTGAGCTAAGATTTTAAAATTATTCACATAATGAAAACCTATACTTTGTCTCAGGAGAGTTTCCCATTCAAATGCATGTAACAGTGAGAAACGCATTGTCTTGGCGAAATAAAGCGTTTTTGTACAACTTCATATAAATCGCTGTAACTTTTGATAGAAGACTCAGACAAACATGTTTATGGCTTTATCTTATAGAACTCAATATCCCCGTGCTGGGCAAACAGAACAGGTTTTGCAGCCGTTTGAGCTAAGATTTTAAAATTATTCACATAATGAAAACCTATACTTTGTCTCAGGCGAGTTTCCCATTCAAATGCATGTAACAGTGAGAAACACACTGTCTTGGCGAAATAAAGCGTTTTTGTACAACTTCATATAAATCGCTGTAACCTTTGATAGAAGACTCAGACAAACATGTTTATGGCTTTATCTTATAGAACTCAGTATCCCCGTGCTGGGCAAACAGAACAGGTTTTGCAGCCGTTTGAGCTAAGATTTTAAAATTATTCACATAATGAAAACCTATACTTTGTCTCAGGCGAGTTTCCCATTCAAATGCATGTAACAGTGAGAAACGCATTGTCTTGGCGAAATAAAGCGTTTTTGAACAACTTCATATAAATCGCTGTAACTTTTGATAGAAGACTCAGACAAACATGTTTATGGCTTTATCTTATAGAACTCAATATCCCCGTGCTGGGCAAACAGGTTTTGCAGCCGTTTGAGCTAAGACTTTAAAATTATTCACATAATGAAAACCTATACTTTGTCTCAGGCGAGTTTCCCATTCAAATGCATGTAACAGTGAGAAACGCATTGTCTTGGCGAAATAAAGCGTTTTTGAACAACTTCATATAAATCGCTGTAACTTTTGATAGAAGACTCAGACAAACATGTTTATGGCTTTATCTTATAGAACTCAATATCCCTGTGCTGGGCAAACAGGTTTTGCAGCCGTTTGAGCTAAGATTTTAAAATTATTCACATAATGAAAACCTATACTTTGTCTCAGGAGAGTTTCCCATTCAAATGCATGTAACAGTGAGAAACGCATTGTCTTGGCGAAATAAAGCGTTTTTGAACAACTTCATATAAATCGCTGTAACTTTTGATAGAAGACTCAGACAAACATGTTTATGGCTTTATCTTATAGAACTCAATATCCCCGTGCTGGGCAAACAGAACAGGTTTTGCAGCCGTTTGAGCTAAGATTTTAAAATTATTCACATAATGAAAACCTATACTTTGTCTCAGGAGAGTTTCCCATTCAAATGCATGTAACAGTGAGAAACGCATTGTCTTGGCGAAATAAAGCGTTTTTGAACAACTTCATATAAATCGCTGTAACTTTTGATAGAAGACTCAGACAAACATGTTTATGGCTTTATCTTATAGAACTCAATATCCCCGTGCTGGGCAAACAGAACAGGTTTTGCAGCCGTTTGAGCTAAGATTTTAAAATTATTCACATAATGAAAACCTATACTTTGTCTCAGGAGAGTTTCCCATTCAAATGCATGTAACAGTGAGAAAGGCATTGTCTTGGCGAAATAAAGCGTTTTTGAACAACTTCATATAAATCGCTGTAACTTTTGATAGAAGACTCAGACAAACATGTTTATGGCTTTATCTTATAGAACTCAATATCCCCGTGCTGGGCAAACAGAACAGGTTTTGCAGCCGTTTGAGCTAAGACTTTAAAATTATTCACATAATGAAAACCTATACTTTGTCTCAGGCGAGTTTCCCATTCAAATGCATGTAACAGTGAGAAACGCATTGTCTTGGCGAAATAAAGCGTTTTTGTACAACTTCATATAAATCGCTGTAACTTTTGATAGAAGACTCAGACAAACATGTTTATGGCTTTATCTTATAGAACTCAATATCCCTGTGCTGGGCAAACAGGTTTTGCAGCCGTTTGAGCTAAGACTTTAAAATTATTCACATAATGAAAACCTATACTTTGTCTCAGGCGAGTTTCCCATTCAAATGCATGTAACAGTGAGAAACACACTGTCTTGGCGAAATAAAGCGTTTTTGTACAACTTCATATAAATCGCTGTAACTTTTGATAGAAGACTCAGACAAACATGTTTATGGCTTTATCTTATAGAACTCAATATCCCTGTGCTGGGCAAACAGGTTTTGCAGCCGTTTGAGCTAAGACTTTAAAATTATTCACATAATGAAAACCTATACTTTGTCTCAGGCGAGTTTCCCATTCAAATGCATGTAACAGTGAGAAACGCATTGTCTTGGCGAAATAAAGCGTTTTTGAACAACTTCATATAAATCGCTGTAACTTTTGATAGAAGACTCAGACAAACATGTTTATGGCTTTATCTTATAGAACTCAATATCCCTGTGCTGGGCAAACAGGTTTTGCAGCCGTTTGAGCTAAGACTTTAAAATTATTCACATAATGAAAACCTATACTTTGTCTCAGGCGAGTTTCCCATTCAAATGCATGTAACAGTGAGAAACGCATTGTCTTGGCGAAATAAAGCGTTTTTGAACAACTTCATATAAATCGCTGTAACTTTTGATAGAAGACTCAGACAAACATGTTTATGGCTTTATCTTATAGAACTCAATATCCCCGTGCTGGGCAAACAGAACAGGTTTTGCAGCCGTTTGAGCTAAGATTTTAAAATTATTCACATAATGAAAACCTATACTTTGTCTCAGGAGAGTTTCCCATTCAAATGCATGTAACAGTGAGAAACGCATTGTCTTGGCGAAATAAAGCGTTTTTGAACAACTTCATATAAATCGCTGTAACTTTTGATAGAAGACTCAGACAAACATGTTTATGGCTTTATCTTATAGAACTCAGTATCCCCGTGCTGGGCAAACAGAACAGGTTTTGCAGCCGTTTGAGCTAAGATTTTAAAATTATTCACATAATGAAAACCTATACTTTGTCTCAGGCGAGTTTCCCATTCAAATGCATGTAACAGTGAGAAACGCATTGTCTTGGCGAAATAAAGCGTTTTTGAACAACTTCATATAAATCGCTGTAACTTTTGATAGAAGACTCAGACAAACATGTTTATGGCTTTATCTTATAGAACTCAATATCCCCGTGCTGGGCAAACAGAACAGGTTTTGCAGCCGTTTGAGCTAAGATTTTAAAATTATTCACATAATGAAAACCTATACTTTGTCTCAGGCGAGTTTCCCATTCAAATGCATGTAACAGTGAGAAACACACTGTCTTGGCGAAATAAAGCGTTTTTGTACAACTTCATATAAATCGCTGTAACCTTTGATAGAAGACTCAGACAAACATGTTTATGGCTTTATCTTATAGAACTCAATATCCCCGTGCTGGGCAAACAGGTTTTGCAGCCGTTTGAGCTAAGATTTTTAAATTATTCACATAATGAAAACCTATACTTTGTCTCAGGCGAGTTTCCCATTCAAATGCATGTAACAGTGAGAAACGCATTGTCTTGGCGAAATAAAGCGTTTTTGAACAACTTCATATAAATCGCTGTAACTTTTGATAGAAGACTCAGACAAACATGTTTATGGCTTTATCTTATAGAACTCAATATCCCCGTGCTGGGCAAACAGAACAGGTTTTGCAGCCGTTTGAGCTAAGATTTTAAAATTATTCACATAATGAAAACCTATACTTTGTCTCAGGCGAGTTTCCCATTCAAATGCATGTAACAGTGAGAAACGCATTGTCTTGGCGAAATAAAGCGTTTTTGAACAACTTCATATAAATCGCTGTAACTTTTGATAGAAGACTCAGACAAACATGTTTATGGCTTTATCTTATAGAACTCAATATCCCCGTGCTGGGCAAACAGAACAGGTTTTGCAGCCGTTTGAGCTAAGATTTTAAAATTATTCACATAATGAAAACCTATACTTTGTCTCAGGCGAGTTTCCCATTCAAATGCATGTAACAGTGAGAAACGCATTGTCTTGGCGAAATAAAGCGTTTTTGAACAACTTCATATAAATCGCTGTAACTTTTGATAGAAGACTCAGACAAACATGTTTATGGCTTTATCTTATAGAACTCAATATCCCCGTGCTGGGCAAACAGAACAGGTTTTGCAGCCGTTTGAGCTAAGACTTTAAAATTATTCACATAATGAAAACCTATACTTTGTCTCAGGCGAGTTTCCCATTCAAATGCATGTAACAGTGAGAAACGCATTGTCTTGGCGAAATAAAGCGTTTTTGAACAACTTCATATAAATCGCTGTAACTTTTGATAGAAGACTCAGACAAACATGTTTATGGCTTTATCTTATAGAACTCAATATCCCAGTGCTGGGCAAACAGGTTTTGCAGCCGTTTGAGCTAAGATTTTAAAATTATTCACATAATGAAAACCTATACTTTGTCTCAGGAGAGTTTCCCATTCAAATGCATGTAACAGTGAGAAAGGCATTGTCTTGGCGAAATAAAGCGTTTTTGAACAACTTCATATAAATCGCTGTAACTTTTGATAGAAGACTCAGACAAACATGTTTATGGCTTTATCTTATAGAACTCAATATCCCCGTGCTGGGCAAACAGAACAGGTTTTGCAGCCGTTTGAGCTAAGATTTTAAAATTATTCACATAATGAAAACCTATACTTTGTCTCAGGAGAGTTTCCCATTCAAATGCATGTAACAGTGAGAAACGCATTGTCTTGGCGAAATAAAGCGTTTTTGTACAACTTCATATAAATCGCTGTAACTTTTGATAGAAGACTCAGACAAACATGTTTATGGCTTTATCTTATAGAACTCAATATCCCCGTGCTGGGCAAACAGAACAGGTTTTGCAGCCGTTTGAGCTAAGATTTTAAAATTATTCACATAATGAAAACCTATACTTTGTCTCAGGCGAGTTTCCCATTCAAATGCATGTAACAGTGAGAAACACACTGTCTTGGCGAAATAAAGCGTTTTTGTACAACTTCATATAAATCGCTGTAACCTTTGATAGAAGACTCAGACAAACATGTTTATGGCTTTATCTTATAGAACTCAGTATCCCCGTGCTGGGCAAACAGAACAGGTTTTGCAGCCGTTTGAGCTAAGATTTTAAAATTATTCACATAATGAAAACCTATACTTTGTCTCAGGCGAGTTTCCCATTCAAATGCATGTAACAGTGAGAAACGCATTGTCTTGGCGAAATAAAGCGTTTTTGAACAACTTCATATAAATCGCTGTAACTTTTGATAGAAGACTCAGACAAACATGTTTATGGCTTTATCTTATAGAACTCAATATCCCCGTGCTGGGCAAACAGGTTTTGCAGCCGTTTGAGCTAAGATTTTAAAATTATTCACATAATGAAAACCTATACTTTGTCTCAGGCGAGTTTCCCATTCAAATGCATGTAACAGTGAGAAATGCATTGTCTTGGCGAAATAAAGCGTTTTTGAACAACTTCATATAAATCGCTGTAACTTTTGATAGAAGACTCAGACAAACATGTTTATGGCTTTATCTTATAGAACTCAATATCCCCGTGCTGGGCAAACAGAACAGGTTTTGCAGCCGTTTGAGCTAAGATTTTAAAATTATTCACATAATGAAAACCTATACTTTGTCTCAGGCGAGTTTCCCATTCAAATGCATGTAACAGTGAGAAACACACTGTCTTGGCGAAATAAAGCGTTTTTGTACAACTTCATATAAATCGCTGTAACCTTTGATAGAAGACTCAGACAAACATGTTTATGGCTTTATCTTATAGAACTCAATATCCCCGTGCTGGGCAAACAGGTTTTGCAGCCGTTTGAGCTAAGATTTTAAAATTATTCACATAATGAAAACCTATACTTTGTCTCAGGCGAGTTTCCCATTCAAATGCATGTAACAGTGAGAAACACACTGTCTTGGCGAAATAAAGCGTTTTTGTACAACTTCATATAAATCGCTGTAACCTTTGATAGAAGACTCAGACAAACATGTTTATGGCTTTATCTTATAGAACTCAATATCCCCGTGCTGGGCAAACAGAACAGGTTTTGCAGCCGTTTGAGCTAAGATTTTAAAATTATTCACATAATGAAAACCTATACTTTGTCTCAGGCGAGTTTCCCATTCAAATGCATGTAACAGTGAGAAACACACTGTCTTGGCGAAATAAAGCGTTTTTGTACAACTTCATATAAATCGCTGTAACCTTTGATAGAAGACTCAGACAAACATGTTTATGGCTTTATCTTATAGAACTCAATATCCCCGTGCTGGGCAAACAGGTTTTGCAGCCGTTTGAGCTAAGATTTTAAAATTATTCACATAATGAAAACCTATACTTTGTCTCAGGCGAGTTTCCCATTCAAATGCATGTAACAGTGAGAAACGCATTGTCTTGGCGAAATAAAGCGTTTTTGAACAACTTCATATAAATCGCTGTAACTTTTGATAGAAGACTCAGACAAACATGTTTATGGCTTTATCTTATAGAACTCAATATCCCCGTGCTGGGCAAACAGAACAGGTTTTGCAGCCGTTTGAGCTAAGATTTTAAACTTATTCACATAATGAAAACCTATACTTTGTCTCAGGCGAGTTTCCCATTCAAATGCATGTAACAGTGAGAAACGCATTGTCTTGGCGAAATAAAGCGTTTTTGAACAACTTCATATAAATCGCTGTAACTTTTGATAGAAGACTCAGACAAACATGTTTATGGCTTTATCTTATAGAACTCAATATCCCCGTGCTGGGCAAACAGAACAGGTTTTGCAGCCGTTTGAGCTAAGATTTTAAAATTATTCACATAATGAAAACCTATACTTTGTCTCAGGCGAGTTTCCCATTCAAATGCATGTAACAGTGAGAAACGCATTGTCTTGGCGAAATAAAGCGTTTTTGAACAACTTCATATAAATCGCTGTAACTTTTGATAGAAGACTCAGACAAACATGTTTATGGCTTTATCTTATAGAACTCAATATCCCCGTGCTGGGCAAACAGGTTTTGTAGCCGTTTGAGCTAAGATTTTAAAATTATTCACATAATGAAAACCTATACTTTGTCTCAGGCGAGTTTCCCATTCAAATGCATGTAACAGTGAGAAACGCATTGTCTTGGCGAAATAAAGCGTTTTTGAACAACTTCATATAAATCGCTGTAACTTTTGATAGAAGACTCAGACAAACATGTTTATGGCTTTATCTTATAGAACTCAATATCCCCGTGCTGGGCAAACAGGTTTTGTAGCCGTTTGAGCTAAGATTTTAAAATTATTCACATAATGAAAACCTATACTTTGTCTCAGGCGAGTTTCCCATTCAAATGCATGTAACAGTGAGAAACGCATTGTCTTGGCGAAATAAAGCGTTTTTGTACAACATCATATAAATCGCTGTAACCTTTGATAGAAGACTCAGACAAACATGTTTATGGCTTTATCTTATAGAACTCAATATCCCCGTGCTGGGCAAACAGGTTTTGCAGCCGTTTGAGCTAAGATTTTAAAATTATTCACATAATGAAAACCTATACTTTGTCTCAGGCGAGTTTCCCATTCAAATGCATGTAACAGTGAGAAACGCATTGTCTTGGCGAAATAAAGCGTTTTTGAACAACTTCATATAAATCGCTGTAACTTTTGATAGAAGACTCAGACAAACATGTTTATGGCTTTATCTTATAGAACTCAATATCCCCGTGCTGGGCAAACAGGTTTTGTAGCCGTTTGAGCTAAGATTTTAAAATTATTCACATAATGAAAACCTATACTTTGTCTCAGGCGAGTTTCCCATTCAAATGCATGTAACAGTGAGAAACGCATTGTCTTGGCGAAATAAAGCGTTTTTGTACAACTTCATATAAATCGCTGTAACCTTTGATAGAAGACTCAGCTCAAACAGCTGCAAAACCTGTTTTCCCAGCACGGGGACCTTGAGTTCTATAAGATAAAGCCATAAACATGTGTGTCTAAGATTTCCAAGTTATTTACATAATGAAAACCTATACTTTGTTTCGGTCGAGTTTCCCATTCAAATGCATGTAACAGTGAGAAACGCACTGTCTTGGTGAAAGAAAGCGTTTTTGTACAACTTCATATAAATAGCTGTAACTGTTGATAGAAGACTCTGATACACATGTTTATGGCTTTATCTTATAGAACTCAAGGTCCCCATGCTGGGAAAACAGGTTTTGCAGCTGTTTGAGCTAAGATTTCCAAGTTATTCACATAATGAAAACCTATACTTTGTTTCGGTCGAGTTTCCCATTCAAATGCATGTAACAGTGAGAAACGCACTGTCTTGGTGAAAGAAAGCTTTTTTGTACAACTTCATATAAATAGCTGTAACTTTTGATAGAAGACTCAGACAAACATGTTTATGGCTTTATCTTATAGAACTCAAGGTCCCCGTGCTAGGAAAACAGGTTTTGCAGCTGTTTGAGCTAAGATATCCAAGTTATTTACATAATGAAAACCTATACTTTGTTTCGGTCGAGTTTCCCATTCAAATGCATGTAACAGTGAGAAACGCACTGTCTTGGTGAAAGAAAGCGTTTTTGTACAACTTCATATAAATAGCGGTAACTTTTGATAGAAGACTCAGACAAACATGTTTATGGCTTTATCTTATAGAACTCAAGGTCCCCGTGCTGGGAAAACAGGTTTTGCAGCTGTTTGAGCTAAGATTTCCAAGTTATTTACATAATGAAAACCTATACTTTGTTTCGGTCGAGTTCCCCATTCAAATGCATGTAACAGTGAGAAACGCACTGTCTTGGCGAAAGAAAGCGTTTTTGTACAACTTCATATAAATAGCGGTAACTTTTGATAGAAGACTCAGACAAACATGTTTATGGCTTTATCTTATAGAACTCAAGGTCCCCGTGCTGGGAAAACGGGTTTTGCAGCTGTTTGAGCTAAGATTTCCAAGTTATTCACATAATGAAAACCTATACTTTGTTTCGGTCGAGTTCCCCATTCAAATGCATGTAATCGTCAGAAACACACTGTCTTGGCGAAATAAAGCGTTTTTGTACAACTTCATATAAATAGGTGTAGTTTTTGATAGAAGGCTCAGACACACATATGGCTTTATCTTGTAGACTTCAATATCCCCGTGCTGGGCAAACAGGTTTTGCAGCTGTGTGAGCTAAGATGTTAAAGTTATTCACATAATGAAAACCTATACTTTGTGTCGGGCGAGAACTCCATTCAAATGCATGTAACAGTGAAGAACGCACTGTCTTGACGAAATAAAGCGTTTTTGTACAACTTCATATGAATAGCTGTAACTTTTGATAGAAGATTCAGATATACGTATTCATGGCTTTATCTTATAGAATTCAATATCCCCGTGCTGGACAAACAGGTTTTGAAGCTGTGTGAGCTAAGATTTTGAAGTTATTCACAAAATGAAAACTACTTTATGTCCGGCGAGAACTCCATTCAAATGCATGTAATAGCGAGAAACGCACTAACGTGGTGAAATAAAGCGTTTCTCATGGTCTTCTTAAAGACAGCTGTAACTTTTGATAGAAGAATCAGAAATACATATTTATGGTTTTATCTTTTCTGACGCAACACAGGCCCTTGGGTAATGTGGATAGTATCAGCCAGGACCACAGGCCCTGGTGTGGTGATGATGGCCTCACAGGAAGCACTGTCCCCGGTGTAATTTGGATGGCCTCAGCCAAGAACAGGCGAGATCTTGAACGCACACCTCCGGCAGAGCTTCAACAGCATTCAGAGGGAGACTGGGGACATTGAGTCCGAATGGTGAAATGTGGATTATATTGGCCAGCACCACAGGCTCTGGTGTAATGTGAATATCCTCAGCCAGTAGTAAAGGCCCTTGTGTTTTGTGGAACGCATCATCTAGCAACACAATCCCTGGTGAAATGTGGATGGCCTCATCCAGCACCACAGGCCCTGGTGTGTTGATGATGGCCTCAATCGAAGCACTGGCAGTGGTGTAAGGTGGATGGCCTCATCCAACAACACTGGCCCTGGTGAAATGTGGATGGTTTCGGACAGCACCACTTGCCCTGGTATAATGTGGATGGCATCAATGACTAGCACAGGCCCTGGTGAAATGTAGTTGGCCTAGGCCAGTAGCACAGGCTCTGTTGTTATGTGGATGGTAGAAGCCGGCATCACAGGCCCTGGTGTAATGTGGATGGCCTCAGCCAGTAGTACAGAAAGCTTGTATATTGTGGATCACATCAGAAAGCTACACAAGCCATGGTGTGGTGATGATGGCCTCACAGGAAGCACTGGAAGTGGTGTAATGTGGATGGCCTAAGCCAACAACACTGGCACTGGTGAAATGTGGATGGTATTGGCCAGCACCAAAGGCCCAGGTGTAATGTGAATGTCCTCAGCCAAAACCACTGGCCCTGGTTTAATGTGGATGGAATCAACCAGTATCACAGGCCCTGGTGTGGTGAAGATGGCCTCACAGGGAATATTAGCCCTGGTGCAATGTGAATGGCCTCAGCCAGCAACGCAGGCCCTGGTGTGGTGATGATGGCCTCACAGGAAACACTGGAAGTGGTGTAATGTGGATGGTCTCATCCAGCAACACTGGCCCTGGTGTAAAGTGGATGGCATCAGCCAGTAGCACAGGCCTTTGTATATTGTGGATGGGATCAGCCACCAATACAGGCCTGGTGAAATGTACTTGGCCTCAGCCAAGACCACACACCCTGGTGTAATGTAAATGTCCTAAGCCAGTAGCAAAGGCCCTGGTGTAATGTGCATGACCTTAGCCAACACCACTGGCCCTGGTGAAATGTGCATGATATCGGTCAGCACCACAGGTCCAAGTGTAATGTGGATGGCATCAACGAGCAGCAGAGGCCCTGGTCGGGTGAAGATGGCCTCACAGGAAGCACTGTCCTTGGTGTAATGTGGATGGTAGAAGCCTGCATCACAGGCAGTGATGTAATGTGGATGGCCTCAGCCAAAAGCACAGACCCTGGTGTGGTGAAGATGGCCTCACAGGAAGCACTGTCCCTGGTGTAAAGTGTATGGCCTAAGCCAACAACAGTGGCCCTGGTGAAATGTGGATGGCATCAGCCAGTATCACAGGCCCTTGTGTTTTGTGGATGTCATCAGCCAGCAACACAAGCCCTGGGGAAATGTGGATGGTTTCGGACATCACCACAGGCCCAGGGGTAATGTGGATGGCATCAACGAGCAGCACAGGCCCTGATGTAATGTGGATGGCATCAGCCAGCAACGCTGGCCCTGGTGAAATGAGGATGGTATCAGCCATTATCACAGGCCCTTGTGTTTTGTGGATGTCATCAGCCAGCAACACAAGCCCTGGGGAAATGTGGATGGTTTCGGACATCACCACAGGCCCAGGGGTAATGTGGATGGCATCAACGAGCCTTGAGGTGAAGATGCCCTCACAGGAAGCACTGTCCCTGATGTAAAGTTTATGGCCTCAGCCAACAACAGTGGCCCTGGTGAAATATCGATGGTATTGGCCAGCACTACAAGCCCTGGTGTAATGTGAATGTCTTCAGCCAGTAGCAGAGGCCCTTGTGTATTGTGGATCGCATCAGCCAGCAACACAAGCCCTGGTGAAATGTGGATGGTATCAAAGAGCAGCACAGGCCCTGATGTGGTGATGATGGCATCACAGGAAGCATTGGCAGTGGTGTAATCTGGATGGCCTAAGCCAACAACACTGGCCCTGGTGAAATGTGGATGGTATTGGCCAGCACCACAGGCCCTGGTGTAATGTGAATGGAATCAACGAGTAGCACAGGCACTGGTGTAATGTGGATGGCCTCATCCAACAACACTGGCCCTGGTGAAATGTGGATGGTCTTGGCACAGGCCCTGGTGTAATGTGAATGTCCTCAGCCAACACCACTGGCCCTGGTGTAATGTGGATGGCATCAGCCAGTATCAAAGGCCCTTGTGTTTTGTGAATGTCATCAGCCAGCAACACAAGCCCTGGTGAAATGTGGATGGTTTCGGACAGCAAAACTGGCCCGGGTGTAATGTGGATGCAATCAATGAGTAGCACAGTCCCTGGTCAAATGTAGTTGTCCTCAGCCAGAAACGCAGGCCCTGGTGAAAGGAGGATGGTATAAGCCAGCAGCACAGGCCCTTGTGTGGTGAATATGGTCTCACAGGGAGCACTGGCCCAGGCTTAATGTGGATGGGATCAGCCAGTAGCACAGGCCTTTGTATATTGTGGATGGGATCAGCCACCAAGACAGGCACTGGTGAAATGTAGTTGGCCTCATCTAACAACACTGTCCTTGGTGAAATATGGATGGTTTTGGTCAGCATCACACACCCTGGTGTAGTGTGAATGGCCTTTGCCAACACCACTGGCCGTGGTGAAATGTGTATGATATCCAGCACCACACGCCCAGGTTTAATGTGGTTGGCATCACCGAGAAGGAGAGGCCCTGGTGGCGTGAAGATTGCCTCAAGGGAAGCACTGTCCCTGGTGTAACTTATCCACATTACACCAGGATACATTACACCAGGCTTCTACCGGCCTGTGATACCGGTAGAAGCCGGCATCAAAGGCCCAGGTGTAATGTGGATGGCATCAACGAGCAGCAGAGGCCCTGGTTGGGTGAAGATGGCCTCACAGGAAGCACTGTCCCTGGTGTAATGTGGATGGCCTCATCAAAAAACACTGGCCCTGGTGAAATGTGGATGGTATTGGCCAGCACCACAGGCCCTGGTGTAATGTGAATCTCCTCGGCCAACACCACTGTTGGATGGCCCTGGTGAAATGTGGATGGTATCAACAAGTAGCACAGGCCCTGGTGTAATGTGGATGGCCTCATCCAGCACCACAGGCCCTGGTGTGTTGATGATGGCCTCAATGGAAGCACTGGCAGTGGTGTAATGTGGATGGCCTCAGCCAACAACACTGGCCCTGGTGAAATGTGAATGGAATCAACGAGTAGCACAGGCACTGGTGTAATGTGGATGGCCTCATCCAACAACACTGGCACTGGTGAAATGTGGATGGTATTGGCACAGGCCCTGGTGTAATGTGAATGTCCTCAGCCAACACCACTGGCCCTGGTGTAATGTGGATGGCATCAGCCAGTATCAAAGTCCCTGTTGTAATGTTGATGGCCTCATCTAACAACACTGTCCTTGGTGAAATATGGATGGTATTGGTCAGCATCACACACCCTGGTGTAGTGTGAATGGCCTTTGCCAACACCACTGGCCCTGGTGAAATGTGCATGATATCCAGCACCACACGCCCAGGTTTAATGTGGTTGGCATCAACGAGAAGGAGAGGCCCTGGTGGAGTGAAGATTGCCTCAAGGGAAGCACTGTCCCTGGTGTAACTTATCCACATTACACCAGGATACATTACGCCAGGCTTCTACCGGCCTGTGATACCGGTAGAAGCCGGCATCAAAGGCCCAGGTGTAATGTGGATGGCATCAACGAGCAGCAGAGGCCCTGGTTGGGTGAAGATGGCCTCACAGGAAGCACTGTCCCTCGTGTAATGCGGATGGTAGAAGCCGGGATCACAAGCCCTGGTGTAATGTGGATGGCCTTACCCACAGCAAAGGCCCTGGTGTGGTGAAGATGGCCTCACTGTCCCTGGTGTAATGTGGATGGTAGAAGCCGGCATCACAGGCCCTGGTGTAATGTGGATGGCCTCATCCAACAACACTGGCCCTGGTGAAATGTGGATGGTATTTGCCGGCACCACAGGCCCTGGTGTAATGTGAATGTCCTCGGCCAACACCACTGTTGGATGGCCCTGGTGAAATGTGGATGGTATCAACAAGTAGCACAGGCCCTGGTGTAATGCGGATGGTAGAAGCCTGGATCACAAGCCCTGGTGTAATGTGGATGGCCTCAGTCCACAGCAAAGGCCCTGGTGTGGTGAAGATGGCCTCACTGTCCCTGGTGTGATGTGGATGGTAGAAGCCGGCATCACAGGCCCTGGTGTAATGTGGATGGCCTCATCCAACAACACTGGCCCTGGTGAAATGTGGATGGTATTGGCCAGCACCACAGGCCCTGGTGTAATGTGAATGTCCTCGGCAAACACCACTGTTGGATGGCCCTGGTGAAATGTGGATGGTATCAACAAGTACCACAGGCCCTGGTGTAATGTGGATTGCCTCATCCAGCACCACAGGCCCTGGTGTGTTGATGATGGCCTCAATGGAAGCACTGGCAGTGGTGTAATGTGGATGGCCTCATTCAACAACACAACCCCTGTGAAATGTGGATGGTTTCGGACATCACCACAGGCCCGGGGGTAATGTGGATGGCATCAACGAGCAGCAAAGGCCCTGATGTAATGTGGATGGCATGAGCCAGCAACGCAGGGCAAGGTGAAATGAGAATGGCATCAGCCAGCAGCACAGGCCCTGGTGTGGTGAATATGGCCTCACAGGGAGCACTGGCCCAGGTGTAATGTGGATGGGATCAGCCAATAGCACTAGCCTTTGTATATTGTGGATGGGATCAGCCACCAAGACAGGCACTGGTGAAATGTATTTGGCCTCAGCCAGTAGAAAAGGCCCTGTTGTAATGTTGATGGCCTCATCTAACAACACTGTCCTTGGTGAAATATGGATGATATTGGTCAGCATCACACACCCTGGTGTAGTGTGAATGGCCTTTGGCAACACCACTGGCCCTGGTGAAATGTGCATGATATCCAGCACCACACGCCCAGGTTTAATGTGGTTGGCATCAACGAGAAGGAGAGGCCCTGGTGGCGTGAAGATTGCCTCAAGGGAAGCACTGTCCCTGGTGTAATTTATCCACATTACACCAGGATACATTACACCAGGCTTCTACCAGCCTGTGATACCGGTAGAAGCCGGCATCAAAGGCCCAGGTGTAATGTGGATGGCATCAACGAGCAGCAGAGGCCCTGGTTGGGTGAAGATGGCCTCACAGGAAGCACTGTCCCTGGTGTAATGTGGATTTTAGAAGCCGGGATCACAAGCCCTGGTGTAATGTGGTTGGCCTCAGCCCACAGCAAAGGCCCTGGTGTGGTGAAGATGGCCTCACTGTCCCTGGTGTAATGTGGATGGCATCAGCCAGCAGCATAGGCCCTGGTGTGGTGAATATGGCCTCACAGGGAGCAATGTCTTCTGATGTAATGTCGATGGCCTCATCCAACAGTACAGTCCCTGGTGTGGTTAAGATGGCCTCACAGGAAGCCCTGTCCCCGGTGTAATGTGTATGGCCTCAGCCAACAACAGTGGCCCTGGTGAAATATGGATGGTACTGGTCAGCACCACACTCCCTGGTGTAATGTGAATGGCCTTAGCCAGTAGCACAGGCCCTTGTGTATTGTGGATCGCATCAGCCAGCAAGGCAGGCCCTGGTGAAATGAGGATGGCCTCAGCCAGCAACGCAGGCCCTGGTGTGGTGAGTATGGCCTCACAGGGAGCACTGGCCCTGGTGTAATGTGGATGGCATCAGCCAGTAGCACATGATCTGGTGTAATGTGGATGGCATGAGACAGCAACGCAGGCCCTGTTGCAATGTGGATGGCATCATCCAGTAGAACAGGCCTTTTTATATTGTGGATGAGATCAGCCACCAACACAGGCCGTGGTGAAATGTAAATGTCCTCACCCAGTAGGACAGGCCCTGTTGTAATATGGATGACCTCAGCGAACAGCAAAGAACCTTGTGTGGTGAAGATCGCCTCACAGGAAGCACTCTCCCTGGTGTAGAATGTACGGCCTCAGCCAACAACAGTGGCCCTGGTGAAATGTGGATGGTATTGGCCAGCACCAAAGGCCCTGGTGTAATGTGAATGTCTTCAGCCAGTAGCAGAGGCCCTTGTGTATTGTGGATCGCATCAGCCAGCAACACAAGCCCTGGTGAAATGTGGATGGTATCAACGAGCAGCACAGGCCCTGATGTGGTGATGATGGCATCACAGGAAGCACTGGCAGTGGTGTAATGTGGATGGCCTCAGCCAACAACACTGGCCCTGGTGAAATGTGGATTGTATTGGCCAGCACCACAGGCCCTGGTGTAATGTGGATGGCCTCATCCAACAACACAGGCCCGGGGGTAATGTGGATGGCATCAATGAGCAGCACAGGCCCTGATGTAATGTGGATGGCATGAGCCAGCAATGCAGGGCCTGGTGAAACGAGGATGGTATCAGCCAGCAACACAGGCCCTGGTGTGGTGAATATGGCCTCACAGGGAGCAATGTCCCTGGTGTAATTTCCATGGCCTCATCCTACAGTACAGTCCCTGGTGTGGTGAAGATGGCCTCACAGGAAGCCCTGTGCCTGGTGTAATGTGTATGGACTCAGCCACCAACACAGGCCCTAGTTAAATGTAAATGTCCTCACCCAGTAGGATAGGCCCTGTTGTAATATGGATGGCCTCAGCGAACAGCAAAGAACCTTGTGTGGTGAAGATCGCCTCACAGGAAGCACTCTCCCTGGTGTAGAATGTACGGCCTCAGCCAGCAACGCTGGCCCTGGTGAAATGAGGATGGTATCAGCCATTATCACAGGCCCTTGTGTTTTGTGGATGTCATCAGCCAGCAACACAAGCCCTGGGGAAATGTGGATGGTTTCGGACATCACCACAGGCCCAGGGGTAATGTGGATGGCATCAACGAGCCTTGAGGTGAAGATGCCCTCACAGGAAGCACTGTCCCTGATGTAAAGTTTATGGCCTCAGCCAACAACAGTGGCCCTGGTGAAATATCGATGGTATTGGCCAGCACTACAAGCCCTGGTGTAATGTGAATGTCTTCAGCCAGTAGCAGAGGCCCTTGTGTATTGTGGATCGCATCAGCCAGCAACACAAGCCCTGGTGAAATGTGGATGGTATCAAAGAGCAGCACAGGCCCTGATGTGGTGATGATGGCATCACAGGAAGCATTGGCAGTGGTGTAATCTGGATGGCCTAAGCCAACAACACTGGCCCTGGTGAAATGTGGATGGTATTGGCCAGCACCACAGGCCCTGGTGTAATGTGAATGGAATCAACGAGTAGCACAGGCACTGGTGTAATGTGGATGGCCTCATCCAACAACACTGGCCCTGGTGAAATGTGGATGGTCTTGGCACAGGCCCTGGTGTAATGTGAATGTCCTCAGCCAACACCACTGGCCCTGGTGTAATGTGGATGGCATCAGCCAGTATCAAAGGCCCTTGTGTTTTGTGAATGTCATCAGCCAGCAACACAAGCCCTGGTGAAATGTGGATGGTTTCGGACAGCAAAACTGGCCCGGGTGTAATGTGGATGCAATCAATGAGTAGCACAGTCCCTGGTCAAATGTAGTTGTCCTCAGCCAGAAACGCAGGCCCTGGTGAAAGGAGGATGGTATAAGCCAGCAGCACAGGCCCTTGTGTGGTGAATATGGTCTCACAGGGAGCACTGGCCCAGGCTTAATGTGGATGGGATCAGCCAGTAGCACAGGCCTTTGTATATTGTGGATGGGATCAGCCACCAAGACAGGCACTGGTGAAATGTAGTTGGCCTCATCTAACAACACTGTCCTTGGTGAAATATGGATGGTTTTGGTCAGCATCACACACCCTGGTGTAGTGTGAATGGCCTTTGCCAACACCACTGGCCGTGGTGAAATGTGTATGATATCCAGCACCATACGCCCAGGTTTAATGTGGTTGGCATCACCGAGAAGGAGAGGCCCTGGTGGCGTGAAGATTGCCTCAAGGGAAGCACTGTCCCTGGTGTAACTTATCCACATTACACCAGGATACATTACACCAGGCTTCTACCGGCCTGTGATACCGGTAGAAGCCGGCATCAAAGGCCCAGGTGTAATGTGGATGGCATCAACGAGCAGCAGAGGCCCTGGTTGGGTGAAGATGGCCTCACAGGAAGCACTGTCCCTGGTGTAATGTGGATGGCCTCATCAAAAAACACTGGCCCTGGTGAAATGTGGATGGTATTGGCCAGCACCACAGGCCCTGGTGTAATGTGAATCTCCTCGGCCAACACCACTGTTGGATGGCCCTGGTGAAATGTGGATGGTATCAACAAGTAGCACAGGCCCTGGTGTAATGTGGATGGCCTCATCCAGCACCACAGGCCCTGGTGTGTTGATGATGGCCTCAATGGAAGCACTGGCAGTGGTGTAATGTGGATGGCCTCAGCCAACAACACTGGCCCTGGTGAAATGTGAATGGAATCAACGAGTAGCACAGGCACTGGTGTAATGTGGATGGCCTCATCCAACAACACTGGCACTGGTGAAATGTGGATGGTATTGGCACAGGCCCTGGTGTAATGTGAATGTCCTCAGCCAACACCACTGGCCCTGGTGTAATGTGGATGGCATCAGCCAGTATCAAAGTCCCTGTTGTAATGTTGATGGCCTCATCTAACAACACTGTCCTTGGTGAAATATGGATGGTATTGGTCAGCATCACACACCCTGGTGTAGTGTGAATGGCCTTTGCCAACACCACTGGCCCTGGTGAAATGTGCATGATATCCAGCACCACACGCCCAGGTTTAATGTGGTTGGCATCAACGAGAAGGAGAGGCCCTGGTGGAGTGAAGATTGCCTCAAGGGAAGCACTGTCCCTGGTGTAACTTATCCACATTACACCAGGATACATTACGCCAGGCTTCTACCGGCCTGTGATACCGGTAGAAGCCGGCATCAAAGGCCCAGGTGTAATGTGGATGGCATCAACGAGCAGCAGAGGCCCTGGTTGGGTGAAGATGGCCTCACAGGAAGCACTGTCCCTCGTGTAATGCGGATGGTAGAAGCCGGGATCACAAGCCCTGGTGTAATGTGGATGGCCTTACCCACAGCAAAGGCCCTGGTGTGGTGAAGATGGCCTCACTGTCCCTGGTGTGATGTGGATGGTAGAAGCCGGCATCACAGGCCCTGGTGTAATGTGGATGGCCTCATCCAACAACACTGGCCCTGGTGAAATGTGGATGGTATTGGCCAGCACCACAGGCCCTGGTGTAATGTGAATGTCCTCGGCAAACACCACTGTTGGATGGCCCTGGTGAAATGTGGATGGTATCAACAAGTACCACAGGCCCTGGTGTAATGTGGATTGCCTCATCCAGCACCACAGGCCCTGGTGTGTTGATGATGGCCTCAATGGAAGCACTGGCAGTGGTGTAATGTGGATGGCCTCATTCAACAACACAACCCCTGTGAAATGTGGATGGTTTCGGACATCACCACAGGCCCGGGGGTAATGTGGATGGCATCAACGAGCAGCAAAGGCCCTGATGTAATGTGGATGGCATGAGCCAGCAACGCAGGGCCTGGTGAAATGAGAATGGCATCAGCCAGCAGCACAGGCCCTGGTGTGGTGAATATGGCCTCACAGGGAGCACTGGCCCAGGTGTAATGTGGATGGGATCAGCCAATAGCACTAGCCTTTGTATATTGTGGATGGGATCAGCCACCAAGACAGGCACTGGTGAAATGTATTTGGCCTCAGCCAGTAGAAAAGGCCCTGTTGTAATGTTGATGGCCTCATCTAACAACACTGTCCTTGGTGAAATATGGATGATATTGGTCAGCATCACACACCCTGGTGTAGTGTGAATGGCCTTTGGCAACACCACTGGCCCTGGTGAAATGTGCATGATATCCAGCACCACACGCCCAGGTTTAATGTGGTTGGCATCAACGAGAAGGAGAGGCCCTGGTGGCGTGAAGATTGCCTCAAGGGAAGCACTGTCCCTGGTGTAATTTATCCACATTACACCAGGATACATTACACCAGGCTTCTACCAGCCTGTGATACCGGTAGAAGCCGGCATCAAAGGCCCAGGTGTAATGTGGATGGCATCAACGAGCAGCAGAGGCCCTGGTTGGGTGAAGATGGCCTCACAGGAAGCACTGTCCCTGGTGTAATGTGGATTTTAGAAGCCGGGATCACAAGCCCTGGTGTAATGTGGTTGGCCTCAGCCCACAGCAAAGGCCCTGGTGTGGTGAAGATGGCCTCACTGTCCCTGGTGTAATGTGGATGGCATGAGCCAGCAACGCAGGGCCTGGTGAAATGAGAATGGCATCAGCCAGCAGCATAGGCCCTGGTGTGGTGAATATGGCCTCACAGGGAGCAATGTCTTCTGATGTAATGTCGATGGCCTCATCCAACAGTACAGTCCCTGGTGTGGTTAAGATGGCCTCACAGGAAGCCCTGTCCCTGGTGTAATGTGTATGGCCTCAGCCAACAACAGTGGCCCTGGTGAAATATGGATGGTACTGGTCAGCACCACACTCCCTGGTGTAATGTGAATGGCCTTAGCCAGTAGCACAGGCCCTTGTGTATTGTGGATCGCATCAGCCAGCAAGGCAGGCCCTGGTGAAATGAGGATGGCCTCAGCCAGCAACGCAGGCCCTGGTGTGGTGAGTATGGCCTCACAGGGAGCACTGGCCCTGGTGTAATGTGGATGGCATGAGACAGCAACGCAGGCCCTGTTGCAATGTGGATGGCATCATCCAGTAGAACAGGCCTTTTTATATTGTGGATGAGATCAGCCACCAACACAGGCCCTGGTGAAATGTAGTTGACCTCAGCCATCACCACAGGCCGTGGTGAAATGTAAATGTCCTCACCCAGTAGGACAGGCCCTGTTGTAATATGGATGGCCTCAGCGAACAGCAAAGAACCTTGTGTGGTGAAGATCGCCTCACAGGAAGCACTCTCCCTGGTGTAGAATGTACGGCCTCAGCCAACAACAGTGGCCCTGGTGAAATGTGGATGGTATTGGCCAGCACCAAAGGCCCTGGTGTAATGTGAATGTCTTCAGCCAGTAGCAGAGGCCCTTGTGTATTGTGGATAGCATCAGCCAGCAACACAAGCCCTGATGAAATGTGAATGGTATCAACGAGCAGCACAGGCCCTGATGTGGTGATGATGGCATCACAGGAAGCACTGGCAGTGGTGTAATGTGGATGGCCTCAGCCAACAACACTGGCCCTGGTGAAATGTGGATTGTATTGGCCAGCACCACAGGCCCTGGTGTAATGTGAATGGAATCAACAAGTAGCACAGGCACTGGTGTAATGTGGATGGCCTCATCCAACAACACAGGCCCGGGGGTAATGTGGATGGCATCAATGAGCAGCACAGGCCCTGATGTAATGTGGATGGCATGAGCCAGCAATGCAGGGCCTGGTGAAACGAGGATGGTATCAGCCAGCAACACAGGCCCTGGTGTGGTGAATATGGCCTCACAGGGAGCAATGTCCCTGGTGTAATTTCCATGGCCTCATCCTACAGTACAGTCCCTGGTGTGGTGAAGATGGCCTCACAGGAAGCCCTGTGCCTGGTGTAATGTGTATGGACTCAGCCACCAACACAGGCCCTAGTTAAATGTAAATGTCCTCACCCAGTAGGATAGGCCCTGTTGTAATATGGATGGCCTCAGCGAACAGCAAAGAACCTTGTGTGGTGAAGATCGCCTCACAGGAAGCACTCTCCCTGGTGTAAAATGTACGGCCTCAGCCAACAACAGTGGCCCTGGTGAAATGTGGATGGTATTGGCCAGCACCAAAGGCCCTGGTGAAATGTGGATGGTATTGGCACAGCAAAACAGGCCCGGGTGTAATGTGGATGCAATCAACGAGTTGCACAGTCACTGGTCAAATGTAGTTTGCCTCAGCCAGCAACGCAGGCCTTGGTGAAAGGAGAATGGTATAAGCCAGCAGCACAGGCCCTGGTGTGGTGAATATGGTCTTACAGGGAGCACTGGCCCAGGTGGAATGTGGATTGGATCAGCCACCAAGCCAGGGACTGGTGAAATGTAGTTGGCCTCAGCTAGTAGAAAAGGCCCTGTTGTAATGTTGATGCCCTCATCTAACAACACTATCCTTGGTGAAATATGGATGGTTTTGGTCAGCATCACACACCCTGGTGTAGTGTGAATGGCCTTTGCCAACACCACTGGCCCTGGTGAAATGTGCAAGATATCCAGCACCACACGCCCAGGTTTAATGTGGTTGGCATCAACGAGAAGGAGAGGCCCTGGTGGCGTGAAGATTGCCTCAAGGGAAGCACTGTCCCTGGTGTAACTTATCCACATTACACCAGGATACATTACACCAGGCTTCTACCGGCCTGTGATACCGGTAGAAGCCGGCATCAAAGGCCCAGGTGTAATGTGGATGGTAGAAGCCGGGATCACAAGCCCTGGTGTAATGTGGATGGCCTCAGCCCACAGCAAAGGCCCTGGTGTGGTGAAGATGGCCTCACTGTCCCTGGTGTAATGTGGATGGCCTCATCCAACAACACTGGCCCTGGTGAAATGTGGATGGTATTGGCCAGCACCACAAGCCCTGGTGTAATGTAAATGTCCTCGGCCAACACCACTGTTGGATGGCCCTGGTGTAATGTGGATGGCCTCATCCAACAACACAAGCCCTGGGGAAATGTGGATGGTTTCGGACATAACCACAGGCCCGGGGGTAATGTGGATGGCATGAGCCAGCAACACAAGCCCTGGTGAAATGTGGATGGTATCAACGAGCAGCACAGGCCCTGATGTGGTGATGATGGCCTCACAGGGAGCACTGGCCCAGGTGTAATGTGGATGGCATCAGCCAGTAGCACATGATCTGGTGTAATGTGGATGGCATGAGCCAGCAACACAGGCCCTGGTGAAATGAGGATGGTATCAGCAAGCAGCACAGGCCCTGGTGTTGTGAATATGGCCTAACAGGGAGCCGTGGCCCTGTTGCAATGTGGATGGCATCATCCAGTAGCACAGGCCTTTTTATATTGTGGATGGGATCAGCCACCAACACAGGCCCTGGTGAAATGTAAATGTCCTCACCCAATAGGATAGGCCCTGTTGTAATATGGATGGCCTCAGCAAACAGCAAAGAACCTTGTGTGGTGAAGATCGCCTCACAGGAAGCACTCTCCCTGGTGTAAAATGTACGGCCTCAGCCAACAACAGTGGCCCTGGTGAAATGTGGATGGTATTGGCCAGCACCAAAGGCCCTGGTGTGATGTGGATGGCCTCAGCCAACAGTACAGGCCCTGGTGTGGTGAAGATGCCCTCACAGGAAGCACTGTCCCTGATGTAAAGTTTATGGCCTCAGCCAACGACAGTGGCCCTGGTGAAATATCGATGGTATTGGCCAGCACCACAGGCCCTGGTGTAATGTGAATGTCTTCAGCCAGTAGCAGAGGCCCTTGTGTATTGTGGATCGCATCAGCCAGCAACACAAGCCCTGGTGAAATGTGGATGGTATCAACGAGCAGCACAGGCCCTGATGTGGTGATGATGGCATCACAGGAAGCACTGGCAGTGGTGTAATCTGGATGGCCTCAGCCAACAACACTGGCCCTGGTGAAATGTGGATGGTATTGGCCAGCACCACAGGCCCTGGTGTAATGTGAATGGAATCAACGAGTAGCACAGGCACTGGTGTAATGTGGATGGCCTCATCCAACAACACTGTCCCTGGTGAAATGTGGATGGTATTGGCACAGGCCCTGGTGTAATGTGAATGTGCTCAACCAACACCACTGGCCCTGGTGTAATGTGGATGTCACCAGCCAGCAACACAAGCCCTGGTGAAATGTGGATGGTTTCGGACAGCAAAACAGGCCCGGGTGTAATGTGGATGGAATCAACGAGTTGCAGAGTCCCTGGTCAAATGTAGTTGTCCTCAGCCGGCAACGCAGGCCCTGGTGAAAGGAGGATGGTATAAGCCAGCAGCACAGGCCCTGGTGTGGTGAATATGGTCTCACAAGGAGCACTGGCCCAGGTGTAATGTGGATGGGATCAGCCAGTAGCACTAGCCTTTGTATATTGTGGATGGGATCAGCCACCAAGACAGGCACTGGTGAAATGTAGTTGGCCTCATCTAACAACACTGTCCTTGGTGAAATATGGATGGTATTGGTCAGCATCACACACCCTGGTGTAGTGTGAATGGCCTTTACCAACACCACTGTCCCTGGTGTAATGTGGATGGTAGAAGCCGGGATCACAAGCCCTGGTGTAATGTGGATGGCCTCAGCCCACAGCAAAGGCCCTGGTGTGGTGAAGATGGCCTCACTGTCCCTGGTGTAATGTGGATGGTAGAAGCCGGCATCACAGGCCCTGGTGTAATGTGGATGGCCTCATCCAACAACACTGGCCCTGGTGAAATGTGGATGGTATTGGCCAGCACCACAGGCCCTGGTGTAATGTGAATGTCCTCGGCCAACACCACTGTTGGATGGCCCTGGTGAAATGTGGATGGTATCAACAAGTAGCACAGGCCCTAGTGTAATGTTGATGGCCTCATCCAGCACCACAGGCCCTGGTGTGTTGATGATGGCCTCAATGGAAGCACTGGCAGTGGTGTAATGTGGATGGCCTCATCCAACAACACAAGCCCTAGGGAAATGTGGATGGTTTCGGACATCACCACAGGCCCGGGGTTAATGTGGATGGCAACAACGAGCAGCAGAGGCCCTGATGTAATGTGGATGGCATGAGCCAGCAACGCAGGGCCTGGTGAAATGTAGTTGACCTCAGCCATCACCACAGGCCGTGGTGAAATGTAAATGTCCTCACCCAGTAGGACAGGCCCTGTTGTAATATGGATGGCCTCAGCGAACAGCAAAGAACCTTGTATGGTGAAGATCGACGGGCGACCGTGGCTCAGGGGGTTGGGAATCGCATCTGTAACCGGAAGGTCGCCGGTTCAATCCCTGGGCTCTCTGTCCTGGTCGTTGTGTCCCTGGGCAGGACACTTTACCCTACTTGCCTACTGGTGTTGGCCAGAGGGGCCGATGGCGCGATATGGCAGCCTCGCTTCTGTCAGTCTGCCCCAGGGCAGCTGTGGCTACAACCGTAGCTTGCCTCCACCAGTGTGTGAATGTGAGAGTGAATGAATAGTGGCATTGTAAAGCGCTTTGGGTGCCTTGAAAAGCGCTATATAAATCCAATCCATTATTATTATTATTATTATCGCCTCACAGGAAGCACTGTCCCTGATGTAAAGTTTATGGCCTCAGCCAACAACAGTGGCCCTGGTGAAATATCGATGATATTGGCCAGCACCACAGGCCCTGTTGTAATGTGAATGTCTTCAGCCAGTAGCAGAGGCCCTTGTGTATTGTGGATCGCATCAGCCAGCAACACAAGCCCTGGTGAAATGTGGATGGTATCAACGAGCAGCACAGGCCCTGATGTGGTGATGATGGCATCACAGGAAGCACTGGCAGTGGTGTGATCTGGATGGCCTCAGCCAACAACACTGGCCCTGGTGAAATGTGGATGGTATTGGCCAGCACCACAGGCCCTGGTGTAATGTGAATGGAATCAACGAGTAGCACAGGCACTGGTGTAATGTGGATGGCCTCATCCAACAACACTGGCCCTGGTGAAATGTGGATGGTCTTGGCACAGGCCCTGGTGTAATGTGAATGTCCTCAGCCAACACCACTGGCCCTGGTGTAATGTGGATGGCATCAGCCAGTATCAAAGGCCCTTGTGTATTGTGGATCGCATCAGCCAGCAACACAAGCCCTGGTGAAATGTGGATGGTATCAACGAGCAGCACAGGCCCTGATGTGGTGATGATGGCATCACAGGAAGCACTGGCAGTGGTGTGATCTGGATGGCCTCAGCCAACAACACTGGCCCTGGTGAAATGTGGATGGTATTGGCCAGCACCACAGGCCCTGGTGTAATGTGAATGTCTTCAGCCAGTAGCAGAGGCCCTTGTGTATTGTGGATTGCATCAGCCAGCAATACAAGCCCTAGTCTAATGTGGATTGCCTCATCCAACAACACTGTTGGATGGCCCTGGTGAAATGTAGATGGTATCAACAAGTAGCACAGGCCCTGGTGTAATGTGGATGGCCTCATCCAGCAACACCACAGGCCCTGGTGAAATGTGGTTGTTTTCGGCCAGCAACACAGTCCTTTGGGTAATTTGGATGGCTAGCAGCACAGGCCCTGGTCTGGTGAAGATGGCCTCACAGGAATCACTGGCCTTGCTGTATTTTCGATGTCATCAGCAAGCAGCACAGACCCTAGTGAAGATGGCCTCACAGAAATCACTGGCCCTGGTGTATTGTGGATGGCATCAGCCATCAATACAGGCCCTCGTGAAATATAGGTGGCCTCAGCCAGCAACACAGTCCCTGCTCCAATGTTAATGTCCTCAGCCAACACCATTGGAACTGGTGTAATGTGGATGGTATTGGCCAACACCACAGGCCCTTGTATAACGTGAATGGCCTCATCCAAAAACACTGGCCCTGGTGAAATGTGGATGGTATCGGCCAGCACCACAGGCCCTGGTGTAATGTGAATGTCCTCAGCCAGTAGCACAGGCCCTGGTGTAATGTGGATGGCCTCATCTAACAACTCTGTCGCTGGTGAAATATGGATGTTATTGGTCACCACCACACACCCTGGTGAAATGTGCATGATATCGGTCAGCACCACAGGCCCAGTTGTAATCTGGATGGCATCAACGAGCAGCAGAGGCCCTGGTGTGGTGAAGATGGCCTCACAGGAAGCACTGTCCCTGGTGTAAAATGTACGGCCTCAGCCAACAACAGTGGCCCTGGTGAAATGTGGATGGTATCATCGAGTAGCACAGGCCCTAGTGTAATGTGGATGGCCTCATCCAACAGTACAGTCCCTGGTGTGGTGAAGATCGCCTCACAGGAAGCAGTGTCCCTGGTGTAAAGTGTACGGCCTAAGCCAACAACAGTGGCCCTGATGAAATATGGATGGTATTGGCCAGCACCACAGGCCCTGGTGTAATGTGAATGTCCTCAGCCAGAAGCACAGGCTCTTGTGTATTGTGGATCGCATCAGCCAGCAAAACAAGCCCTGGTGAAATGTGGTTGGTATCAACGAGTAGCACAGGCCCTGGTGTAATGTGGATGGCCTCAGCAAGCACCACAGGCCCTGGTTTGGTGATGATGGCATCACAGGAAGCACTGGCAGTGGTGTAATGTGGATGGCCTGAGCCAACAACACTGGCCCTGTTGAAATGTGGATGGTATTGGCCAGCACCAAAGGCCCTGGTGTAATGTGGATGGCATCAACGAGTAGCACAGGCCCTGGTGTAATGTTGATGGCATCATCCAGCACCACAGGCCCTGGTGTGCTGATGATGGCCTTACAGGAAGCACTGTCCTTGATGTTGTTACGGCCCTAGCTGGGCCTCCTCCTGAAGGTGCCTGTGTGGGCGTGTCCCACCACCTCTTCTGCCTGAGGTGCCACCTTACCCTCCTGTAGCTGACTCCCATCAGCAATTAAAGGTATTTAAGCCCAGAGCAGGGTGAGCTCTGGGCCTGAGTGCCATGAGTGTGGTTACAGCTAGTGAGCTGTGTAGTGTGTTGTCCAGCTAGTGAGCTGTGTAGTGTGTTGTCCAGCTAGTGAGCTGTGTAGTGTGTTGTCCCGCTAGTGAGCTGCGCTTTCCTTTTGACTTTTTGCTTTATTTTGACCAACGCCTGAGTTTTGTTTGTGTTTTATGGTGATAACGGCTTGTCCGTCTCTTTTAGTTGAATTACTTCAATAAAACTGTTTTATTTAACTGTTTTGCCTCCCTGACTCCTTTTTCTGACCTGGTCACTTTTGTTGCTTCCCCCTTAACGCCTAGACCCCCCCCAGGGGAACGTAACAGATGTAAAGTGTATGGCCTCAGCGTAATGTGTAATGTGGATGGTATTGGCTAGCACCACAGGCCCTTGTGTAATGTGAATGGCCCCATCCAACAACACTGGCTCTGGTGTAATGTGGATGGTATTGGCCAGTACCACAGGCCCGTTGATACCATCCACATTAAACCAGGGCCTGTGGTGCAGGCCCAAACCATCCACATTTCATCAGGGCTTGTGTTGCTGGCTGATGCCATCCCCATTACACCAGGGCCAGTGTTGTTGGCTGAGGAAATACACATTACACCAGGGACAGTGCTTCCTGTGAGGCCATCTTCACCACAACAGGGCCTGTGCTACTGGCTGAGGCAGACTACCTTTCACCAGAGCGCATGTTGCCGGCTGAGGCCATCTACATTTCACCAGGGCCTGTACTGTTGGATGAGGCCAATTACATTACACCAGGTACGGTTCTTCCTGTGTGGCAATCATCACCAAACCAGGACCTGTGGTGCTGGATGAGGCCATCCACATTTCACCAGGGAATGTGTTGCTGGCTGATGCGTTCCACAAAACACAAGGGCCTTTACTACTGGCTGAGGATATTCACATTACACCAGGGCCTGTGGTGCTGGCCAATATAATCCACATTTCACCAGGGCCACTGTTTTTGGCAAAGGCCATACACATTATGGACAGTGCTTCCTGTGAGGCCATCTTCACCACACCAGGGCCTCTGTTGCTCGTTGATGCCATCCACATTACACCAGGGTGTGTGGTGCTGACCAATACCATCCATATTTCACCAGGGCCACTGTTGTTGGCTTCTACCTTCCACATTACACCAGGGACAGTGCTTCCTGTGAGGCCATCTTCACCACACCACTGCCTGTGTTACTGTCAGGGGTAATCCACATTACACGCGGGCCTGTGGTGTTGTCCGAAACCATCCACATTTCACCAGGGCTTGTGTTTCTGTCTGATGACATCCACAAAACACGGGGGCCTGTGGTGCTGGATGAGGCCATCCACATTACACCAGGGCCTGTGGTGCTGGCCAATACCATCCACATTTCACCAGGGCCAGTATTGTTGGCTGAGGCCATCCACATTACACCACTGCCAGTGCTTCCTTTGATTCATTCATCACCACACCAGGGCCTGTGGTGCTGGCCAATACCATCCACATTTCACCAGGGCCACTGTTGTTGGCTGAGGCCATACACTTTACACCAGCCACAGTGCTTCCTGTGAGGCCATCTTCACCACACCGGGGCCTGTACTGTTGGATGAGGACATCCACATTACACCAGGGACAGTTCTTCTTGTGCGGCCATCATCACCACACCAGGGCCTGTACTACCTACTGATGCCATCCACAATACACCTGGGCCTGTGGTGCTGACCAATATCATGCACAATTCACCAGGGCCAGTGGTTTTGGCTAAGGCTATTCACATTACACCAGGGTGTGTGGTGCTGACCAATACCATCCACATTTCACCAGGGCCAGTGTTTTTGGCTGGGGCCATCCACATTACACCAGGGACAGTGCTTCCTGTGATTCCATCATCACCACACCAGGGCCTGTGGTGCTGGCCAATACCATCCACATTTCACCAGGGCCACTGTGTTCTGTTATTTTACAGTCAGCCATAATGCTTTAATTTAGACATTGCTGGTGTAACTTCTCTTAACACACAATATCCCGGGTTTTGTTTGTGGTAACAGTAGTTACATTCTTTACATCCATGCATGTGTTTTAAAGCAAACACTACTAACCATCAGATCATCTGAATTCTCTTCTGTTTACAGGCACATGTCTAGTAAATTATGTTTCTTTATGTTGCTTTGGTTATACTTACCATGGTGTCCATGTTGTGCTTGCAGGTCCTATATGTGAGACAGGTGTATGGGAAGGGCCGCCCACTACTTCCTGTTTATATAGGGTCATGAGGTCAATGATTGGATCACTGGGTGTAACCAAATGGAGGGTTTTTCATTTTGTATAGTATCATTTGTTTTCTTTAAAGTAGCCTTTTGAGTTATATTGTATGCAGTGTTTTACTTTACAAACTATTTAGTTGAGTAAATGAGTTTGTCAGTTTCATGCATGACTTTATTCCTGTTCTTTGTTTAGAATTGTATTATTTGGTTTGACATATTTTGTTCAATGGTAGGGACTAACGAGGTCAGGTGTGGGCAAAGTCTTGTATAAAGCCAGTGGGATTTTTGCATGCCTGATTGATTGTTTTATGGTAAAAGAGAGATGCTAGCAATAAAGTATGCTTAAAAAGAACTTCAATTGTCTGCTAATGCTATTTACTTATCACCTTCCTTGCTGCTTAAGCTATGCTACATCACAAATGGTGGCAGCAGTGGCTCCAGGCCAATAGGTTATAGCAATGCAGAAATCAGCCAAGTCAAGGAAACCTCAAGGGCCAACAGATTTTCCCCCAGAGGAGGCCCAAGATGATGGCAACCTGCCAGAAGCTACGGGTGAGCACAGCACGGAAGCACAAAGTCTCTCAGAGCTCTCAACTTTATTAAAAGGCCTGATGCAACAGCATGCTGACCGTGAGGCAAAATGGGAGCAGGACAGACAACGCCAGGATGAACGGTGGCATAGAATGCAACACCAGTTCAGCCAACTGCAGCAGGAGGTCCAGTCGGAGCGCCGGGAGCATCAGATGCTGTGGGAAGGTGCAGTAGCTGATTCCGGAGTGCCTCTGAGTTCCTCAGTGCGGCAAAAGGTGCAGCAACCTGTTCAACAGCGAGGAAACCCCCCCTGAATCTTCCACAGCACCACATTCATCCAATCTGGGCAGAGTAAGCGGTTGGAAAGGCCCGAAGATGCAGCCCTATGGTGAGGATGAAGATATTGAACATTATTTAACCACTTTTGAGAGGATTGCAACAGGATGTCAGTGGCCACAAGAAGAATGGGCACTGCATCTGGCTCCACTTCTTAGTGGTAAAGCACGTGCGGCATATGTTGCTATGGACACTGAAGAAACAATGGACTATGATAAGGTAAAAACCGCCGTTCTTGAAAAATTTGAAATAAGTGCTGAGACTTACCGAACCAGATTCCGCAACATGACGGTGAAGGACGATGAGACACCCAAAGAGCTGCGAACCCGCCTTAAAGACCTATATGAAAAGTGGATGCTTCCAAAGGAGAAGACAAAGGACCAAATAGGAGATGTCATAGTGATGGAACAGTTTCTCAGAGTTCTTAACCCAGAGCTGAGGACCTGGGTGAAAGAGCGCAACCCCATCACTTCAAAAGAAGCTGCAGAGATGGCAGAGGCTTTTCTTGCAGCCCGACGCCCACAAAAAGGGTACATGGTAGGAAAACCCAGTTCAGCCAATGTTTTTGTGGGTAGGTCAGGGGGTGGGAATGGGTACAAAGCTAAAAGCCCTAAACAAAGTTCCCCAATCACTAGCAGTAGCCGCGCTAGAGAAGTAAAGCAGAGAGGCCCGTTGGTGTGTCATGCCTGTGGTCAAGCAGGTCACTTTAAGGCAGATTGCCCAGGTCAGCAAGTCAGTAAGACTTACATGTGTCTTTCACCACAGTATTTTGACTTGCTAGAGGAAGAAACAGAGTCTCTAGTACCCTCCAGTGATCAGGAGCACACCATCTGTGTTTTCATTGAGGGAAAACCGTGTGTTGCCCTCTTGGATTCAGGCAGTAGCCGCACACTTGTCAGGCAAGATTGCCTCCCTAGCGACACCACATTTTGTGGTAAAGTTAAAGTCTGGTGTGTTCATGGTGATAATGTTGATTATCCTATTGCCAATGTTTGCCTGCAAGTTAATGAAAAGGAGTACGTACTTACAGTTGGAGTAATGGATAAACTTCCCTACCAGATTGTGTTGGGCCGGGACATGCCAATTCTTGGGGAGTTATTAGCAAAGACAGAGAAGGACAGAGAAGAGAAGAATCTGCATGTTGCATGTGAAGGTCTGCTAGTAGTCACTAGGTCTGGTAATAAAGCTTCTCAGTCAGAGCCAGGTTTGAGTGAGTTGCCCTATGCAGACAGTGAAATTCCAGATATTGACAGACCAAGTAGGCCGCATATAAAGAAAAGTAAAATGCAGAGAAGACAGGAAAAAGTGAGGGGGACAGAAATTGCTGAGTCACTTCCTGAACCAGAGATCGATGAGCTCCTGGTTGTCCCGAGCAATATTGTCCAACTCCAAAGGGAGGACCCCTCTTTAGCACCCCTGTTTGCTAAGAGCACCCAAGAATCAGCACAGATTACAGACAGAGTACGGGAAGTATTCATTGTTAAGAATGAACGACTATATCGTCGTAGCAAAGTTGGTGACCAGTTGGTTGTTCCCAAAAGCTTAAGGCCTGTAGTCTTGCAGTTGGCTCATTCAGTTCCTTGGGCAGGCCACTTAGGACATCTTAAAACCTTTTCCAGAATGGTAACTCGTTTTTTTTGGCCACAGCAATTTTCAGACACTGCCCAGTTTTGCAAATCATGTCCACAGTGTCAGTTGACAGCCCCAAGTAGGAAAGGAGACAGAGCCCCACTCATTCCTATGCCTGTAATAGATGTCCCCTTTTCTCGTGTTGCCATGGATATTGTCGGCCCATTGGAGAGAAGTGGTTCAGGGCATAGGTACATTCTAGTGATTTGTGACTATGCAACAAGGTATCCTGAAGCTTTCCCATTGAGAAGGGTCAAAGCCCGCCAAATAACTAATTGTCTGATACAGATGTTTTCAAGGGTGGGTATTCCCAAAGAAATCTTGACAGACCAAGGCTCAAACTTCACTTCCAACCTGTTGAAAGAAGTCTACAAACTTCTGGGAATTACCGGAATCAAAACGAGCCCTTATCATCCACAAACTGATGGACTTGTTGAGAGGTTTAATAAAACCCTGAAATCAATGCTGAAGAGGTTCGTAAGAGAATCGGGAAAAGACTGGGACCAATGGCTTCCATTTTTGCTTTTCGCCTATAGAGAGGTACCACAAGCATCAACTGGATTTTCTCCGTTTCAGCTCTTGTACGGCCATAATGTCAGAGGTCCACTGGATGTACTTCGGGAAGCTTGGGAGGAAGCTAGCCCTGAAAAACAGTGCTCTTCCCTCTCTTATGTGTTGAAAATGAGGGACAAGCTTGAACAGTTTCAGGAACTGGCTCATTGTCACCTAGTAAGTGCCCAGCGACGTCAAAAACAGAACTATGATAAGACAGCTCGCAGGAGGACCTTTAAAGAAGGACAAAAAGTGTTGCTCCTTTTGCCAACCACTGAAAGCAGTCTCTTAGCCAAATGGCAGGGGCCATTTGTGATAAACAGGAAAGCAGGTCCTGTCACTTATGAGCTCAACATGCCGAATCGTCGGAAAAAGCAACAGGTGTTTCATGTCAACATGTTGAGGGAGTGGATTGAGAAGCCAGAGCAATCACTTCAGTTGTGAGCTCGTGTTGTACTGCAGGAAGAAGAGCCTCAAGAGCAATTCTTTCCCACCAGTACTGAAGAAAAGCTATTTCCGGATTTGAGCCATCTATCACCAGAACAGCAGGAGGAGCTCGCGGCCATAATGCCACAGGAGCTTTTCAGCACAAAGCCAGGCTACACCCATCTTATTCAGCATGACATACACCTGCGTTGTTCGAATCAACCACCCATCAGGGATACCACCTCCAGAGTTCCAGCAAAGCTAATGCCAGCATTGAAACAGGAGGTGGAAGAAATGCTTGCAACAGGGATTATAGAGCCATCTAGAGGTGAGTGGTGTAGCCCTGTGGTACTCGTCCCCAAGAAAAATGATGCAAGACAGAGATTTTGTGTTGACTTCTCAAAACTTAATGCTGTCTCTGTTTTTGATGCATATCCTATGCCAAGAGTGGATGAATTGATTGAGCGCTTGGGTAATGCCAAGTACCTCACAACACTTGACCTTTGTAAAGGTTATTGGCAAGTCCCCCTAACAGAGTCCTCAAGGGATTTAACTACATTCAGGGTTCCCAGCGGACTTTATCGTTTCAGAACTATGCCTTTCGGACTACATGGAGCTCCAGCCACGTTCCAGAGGCTGGTGGACTTGGTTCTGAAAGGAGCTGATGGCTATGCAGCAGCGTATATTGACGACATTGTGGTGTTCAGCGAGACATGGTAGGACCATGTGAAACATCTGGCTGATGTCCTGCAACGCATCAGAACAGCTGGACTAGTCATCAACCCTGGGAAGTGCCACATTGCACAGACCGAGGTGGAGTACCTGGGTTACGTCATTGGGGGTGGGGTCATCCGCCCTCAGGTGAGTAAGGTCGAGAACCTTGTCTCTTGTCCTCCTCCAGCTACAAAGAAAAAGTTGAGATCCTTCCTGGGTTTAGCTGGCTGGTATCGTCGTTTCATCCCTAATTTCTCTACCAGATCAGCTATTCTTAGTGATTTAACTCGTAAATCATGCCCCAACAAAATTAAATGGACTCCAGAGTGTGAGGCTGCATTCGTGGATTTGAAAAACTGTTTGTGTAATGAGCCTGTGTTGCAGTGTCCAGACTTTACGTGCCCGTTTATTGTACAGACTGATGCTTCAGGAGTTGGGCTGGGAGCTGTGTTGCTGCAAGGTGATGGAGAGGACCAAAGACCTGTGCCGTAAGCTCTTCCCCAGAGAAATGAAGTATTCCACAATTGAAAAAGAAGCTTTGGCAATAAAATGGGCTTTGGACACTCTGAGATACTATCTACTGGGAGGTGAATTTGTGCTTGAAACCGATCATCGAGCTTTACAGTGGATGAGCAGAATGAGAGACACCAACGCAAGAATCACGAGGTGGTATCTTTCACTGCAGCCATATTGTTTTAAGATTCTGTATAGAGCAGGGAAAAAGAATGTTGTGGCAGACTTTCTTTCCCGTTCCTATGAAGAGTAACGGACTTAAGGGGGGGGAGAATGTGACAAAGTGGCTAGGACAGAATTCATTTGCCATTTGTCACTTGCGTATATTGTTATTCTGTGTTCTGTTATTTTACAGTCAGCCATAATGCTTTAATTTAGACATTGCTGGTGTAACTTCTCTTAACACACAATATCCCGGGTTTTGTTTGTGGTAACAGTAGTTACATTCTTTACATCCATGCATGTGTTTTAAAGCAAACACTACTAACCAACAGAATTCTCTTCTGTTTACAGGCACATGTCTAGTAAATTATGTTTCTTTATGTTGCTTTGGTTATACTTACCATGGTGTCCATGTTGTGCTTGCAGGTCCTATATGTGAGACAGGTGTATGGGACGGGCCGCCCACTACTTCCTGTTTATATAGGGTCATGAGGTCAATGATTGGATCACTGGGTGTAACCAAATGGAGGGTTTTTCATTTTGTATAGTATTGTTTGTTTTCTTTAAAGTAGCCATTTGAGTTATATTGTATGCAGTGTTTTACTTTACAAACTATTTAGTTGAGTAAATGAGTTTGTCAGTTTCATGCATGACTTTATTCCTGTTCTTTGTTTAGAATTGTATTATTTGGTTTGACCTATTTTGTTCAATGGTAGGGACTAACGAGGTCAGGTGTGGGCAAAGTCTTGTATAAAGCCAGTGGGATTTTTGCATGCCTGATTGATTGTTTTATGGTAAAAGGGAGATGCTAGCAATAAAGTATGCTTAAAAAGAACTTCAATTGTCTGCTAATGCTATTTACTTATCACCTTCCTTGCTGCTTAAGTTATGCTACATCACAAGGCCATACACATTACACCAGGGACAGTGCTTCCTGTGAGGCTGTCAGGGTCCTGGGTCTCCTGACCCAGCGTTTTAGTTCTTTGTGATTTTTGTATTATTGTACTTGGTGTGAGTTATTCTATAGTTTCTAGTTTCGATCCCTTGCCCTTCTCGTTTCTCTGTGTACCCTCTGCTCTGTAAGTCTGTGTCTGCATGTTTGAGTTCCCCTCCGTGTCTATCGGTTCTTAGAGTCCTCTGCCTTATGGTTTATGTCTCTATGTTTCTTAGTTGCTGTCTCCACGGTGTCAAGTTCGCGTCTCTGTGTGATCCTTCCTGTTTTACTTTGAAGGTCCGTGACTTATGTGAATGTGTCCTGCTTTGCTTGTCTCGTCAGTTCTAATTTCCCCCAGCTGTGCTCTCCTTCTGTGTCTCATTCTCCTCATTACTTCCCAGTGTATTTAGACCCTGTGTTTCTCTGAGTCAGTGTTGCGTCGTACCCTCAACAAGCTGTGTGTGTTTTGCCTCCGTGTTGCCAGTGTTTTGTTTCCAGTTCCAGTTCAGTGTTTTCTGCTTCAGTGTTTTAGTCCACCAGCGTTTTTGTTTGTCTTTTGATGCCTTTAGTTAGTAAGAGGGTTTCCAGCAATAAAGCTGCGCTTTAAGTTGAACTTCTGTGTCTGAGTCCTGCATTTTGGATCCACCACTCCTGCTTGCCCGCCTGCCACACAGCCAACCATGACAGAACGACGCAACCATCAAATGGATCCTGCGGACTCACAGTCTCAGTATCTCGCGCAGTTGTGGAATTACTGCCGGGGCATAATCCACGCTGAGGACACCCCCAAGAGACTCATTCAGGTGGTCTTTTTCGACAACTTTTTGTCTTCCACCCTCTGCACAGCTGGTTTTTTGGACATTAACAGATTAAAACAACTAATAACAGCTCTGAGGGCCAGGATTTGCTTCGAACTGTTTGGCATGGGTGGTCCAGGCAAGGAAGGGTCAGCTACCCTCCTGGAAGCCCTCGCTGCCTGGTATTCTCAGCATCAGCATCCTTTCCCATCAAGATTTATCACTAAATCATTCGATCCTCCCTTAAGAGAGAAACTGCATCCTCGCTGCCTTCACCCCAGTACACCTGTGTCTCCAGTAGCTCAGCTCCCAGTGTCACCTGCCCCGCAGCCTCCCTCAGCTCGGTTAGCCGCCCCGCAGCCACTCTCAGCTCGGTTAGCCGCCCCGCAGCCACTCTCAGCTCGGTTAGCCGCCCCGCAGCCACTCTCAGCTCGGTTAGCCGCCCCGCAGCCACTCTCAGCTCGGTTAGCCGCCCCGCAGCCTCCCTCAGCTCGGTTAGCCGCCCCGCAGCCACTCTCAGCTCGGTTAGCTACCCCGCAGCCACTCTCAGCTCGGTTAGCTACCCCGCAGCCACTCTCAGCTCAGTCTCCAGAGTCACCAGTGTCACTGTCAGTTCAGTCTCCAGAGTCACCCTCAGTTCAGTCTCCAGTGTCACCCTCAGTTCAGCCTCATGACAGAGGCCATCTTCACCACACCAGGGAGTGTGCTTTTGGATGAGGCCATACACATTACACCTGGGCCTGTGGTGCTGACCAATATCATGCACATTTCATCAGGGCCAGTGGTGTTGGCTAAGGTTATTCACATTAGACCAGGGTGTGTGGTGCTGGCCAATACCATCCACATTTCACCAGGGCCACTGTTGTTGGCTGAGGCCATACACATAACACCAGGGACAGTGCTTCCTGTGAGGCCATCTTCAACACAAAAGGGGCCTGTACTGTTGGCTGAGGCCATCCACATAACACCAGGGACGGTGCTTCCTGTGAGGCCATCTTCACCCGACCAGGGCCTCTGCTGCTTGTTGATGCCATCCACATTACACCAGGGCCTGTGCTACTGGCTGATGCCATCCACAATACACAAGGGCTGGTGCTACTGGCTGATGCCATCCATATTTCACCAGGGACAGTGTTGTTTGATCAGGCCATCCACATTACAACAGGGCCTGTGATACTGGCTGAGGACATTTACATTTCACCAGGGCCTGTGGTCAAGGCTGAGGCCAACTACATTTCACCAGGGCCTGTGTTGTTGGCTGATCCCATCCAAAATATACAAAGGCCTGTGCTACTGGCTGATGCCATCCACATTACACCAGGGCCAGTGCTGCCTGTGAGGCCATCTTCACCACATCAGGGCCTGCGTTGCTGGCTGATGTGATCCACAATTCAAAAGGCCTGTGCTACTGGCTAAGGCCATTCACATTAAACCAGGGTGTGTGATGGTGACCAATACGATCAATATTTCACCAGGGCCACTGTTGTTGGCTGAGTCCATACACATAACACCAGGGACAGTGCTTTTTGCTGAGGCCATCATCACTACATCATGGCGTGTGGTGCTGGATGATGCCATCCACAATACACAAGGGCCTGTGCTACTGGCTGATGCCATCCACATTACAAAAAGGCCAGTGGTGTTGACTGAGGACATTCACATTACACCTGGGCCTGTGGTGCTGAACGATATCATCCACATTTCACCAGATCAAGTGGTGTTGGCTATGGCCATTCACATTACACCAGGGCCAGTGCTCCCTGTGAAGCCATCTTCACCACACCACTGTCTGTGTTGCTGGCAGAGGGCATACACATTGCAACAGGGCCAATGCTCCCTGCGAGGCCATATTCACCACACCAGGGCCTGTGCTGCTGGCTGATACCATCCACATTTTACCAGGGCCTGTGCTTTTGGCTGATGCCATTCACATTACACCAGGGCCAGTGGTGTTGGTTGAGGACATTCACATTACACCTGGGCCTGTGGTACTGAACCATTTCATGCACATTTCACTAGATCAAGTAGTGTTGGCTAGGGACAGTGCTCCCTATGAGGCCATATTCACCACACCAGGGCCTGTACTGTTGGCTGAGGCCATCCACATTACACCAGGGCCTTTGGTGCTGGCCAATACCATCCACATTTCACCAGGGCCTGCGTTGCTGGGTCATGCCATCCACATTACACCAGGGCCTGTGCTACTGGCTGAGGCCAATCACATTTCACCAGGGCCAGTGCTCCCTGTGAAGCCATCTTCACCACACCACTGCCTGTGTTGCTGGCAGAGGCCATACACATTGCACCAGGGCCAATGCTCCCTGTCAGGCTATCTTCACCACACCAGGGCCCGCGTTGCTGGCTTATGTGATCCACAATTCACAACGGCCTGTGCTACTGGCTAAGGCCATTCACATTACACCAGGGCCAGTGGTGTTGGCTGAGGACATTCACATTACACCTGGGCCTCTGGTGCTGAACGATATCATGCACATTTCACCAGATCAAGTGGTGTTGGCTATGGCCATTCACATTACACCAGGGTGTGTGGTGCTGACCAATACCATCCATATTTCACCAGGGACTGTGTTGTTAGATCAGGCCATCCACATTGCAACAGGGCCTGTGATACTGGCTGAGGACATTTACAGTTCACCAGGGCCTGTGGTCATGGCTGAGGCCAACTACATTTCACCAGGGCCTGTGTTGGTGGCTGATCCCATCCACAATATACAAAGGCCTGTGCTACTGGCTGATGCCATCCACATTACACCAGGGCCAGTGCTCCCTATGAGGCCATCTTTACCACACCACTACCTGCGTTGCTGGCTGATGTGATCCACAAGTCACAAGGGCCTGTGCTACTGGCTAAGGCCATTCACATTAAACCAGGGCTTGTGTTACTCGTTGATGCCATCCACATTACACCAGGGCCTGTTATGCTGGCCAATACCATCCACATTTCACCAGGGCCAATGTTGTTGGCAGACGCCATACACTTTACACCAGGGACGGTGCTACTGGCTGATGCCATCCACAATACACAAGGGCCTGTGCTACTGGCTGATGCCATCCACAATACACAAGGGCCTGTGCTACTGGCTGATGCCATCCACATTACACCAGGGGCAGTGGTGGTGGACAATATAATCCACATTTCACCAGGGCCACTGTTGTTGGATGAGGCCATCCACATTACACCAGGGGCAGTGGTTTCGGCTGAGGACATTCACATTACACCTGGGCCTGTGGTGCTGAACGATATCATCCATATTTCACCAGATCAAGTGGTGTTGGATGAGGCCATTCACATTACACCAGGGTGTGTGCTACTCGTTGATACCATCCACATTTCACCAGGGTTTGTGTTGCTGGCTGATGCGATCCACATTTCACCAGGGCCAGTGTTGTTGGCTGAGGCCATCCACATTACACCAGGGCCAGTGCTCCCTGTGAAGCCATCTTCACCACACCACTGTCTGTGTTGCTGGCAGAGGCCATAAACATTGCACCAGGGCCAATCTCCCAGTGAGGCCATATTCACCACACCAGGGCCTGTTCTGCTGGCTGATACCATCCACATTTTACCAGGGCCTGTGCTTTTGGCTGATGCCATTCACATTACACCAGGGCCAGTGGTGTTGGTTGAGGACATTCACATTACACCTGGAGCTGTGGTGCTGAACCATTTCATGCACATTTCACCAGATCAAGTGGTGTTGGTTATGGCCATTCACATTACATCAGTGTGTGTGGTGCTGTCCAATACCATCCATATTTCACCAGGGACAGTGTTGTTAGATCAGGCCATCCACATTGCAACAGGGCCTGTGATACTGGCTGAGGACATTTACAGTTCACCAGGGCCTGTGGTCATGGCTGAGGCCAACTACATTTCACCAGGGCTTGTGTTGGTGGCTGATCCCATCCACATTACACCAGGGCCAGTGCTCCCTATGAGGCCATCTTCACCACACCACTGTCTGTGTTGCTGGCAGATGCCATACACATTGCACCAGGGCCAATGCTCCCTGTGAGGCCATCTTCACCACACCAGGGCCTGCGTTGCTGGCTGATGTGATCCACAATTCACAACGGCCTGTGCTACTGGCTAAGGCCATTCACATTAAACCAGGGTGTGTGGTGCTGACCAATACGATCCATATTTCGCCAGGGCCACTGTTGTTGGCTGAGGCCATACACATAACACCAGGGACAGTGCTTTTGGCTGAGGCCATCATCACCACACCAGGGCGTGGGGTGCTGGATTAGGCCATCCACATTACACCAGGGCCTGTGGTGCTGGCCCATACCATCCACATTTCACCAGGGCCACTGTTGTTGGCTGAGGCAATACACTTTACACCAGGGCCAGTGTTACTGGCTGATGCCATCAACAATACACAAGGGCCTGTGCTACTGGCTGATGCCATCCACATTACACCTGAGCCAGTGGTTTTGGCTGAGGACATTCACATTACACCTGGGCCTGTGGTGCTGAACGATATCATCCACATTTCACCAGATCAAGTGGTGTTGGCTAAGGCCATCCACATTACACCAAGGTCTGTGGTTCTGGCCATTACCATCCACATTTCACCTAGGCCAGTGTTGGTAGATGAGGCCATCCACATTACAACAGGACCTGTGCTACTGGCTGAGGCCATCCACATTATACCACGGCATGTGCTCCCTGTGAGGCTATCGTCACCACACCAGGGCCTGTATTGCTGGCTTAGACCATCCACATTGCACCAGGGCTAGTGCTCCCTGTGAGGCCAACTTCACGACAGCAGGGCCTGCGCTGATTTCTGAGGTCATCTACATTTCACCAGAGCCTGTGTTGCTGGCTGATGTGATCCAAAATACACAAGGGCCTGTGCTACTGGCTGAGGACATTCACATTAAACCAGGGCCTTTGGTGCTGGCTAATACCATCCACATTTCACCAGGGCCAGTGTTGTTTGCAGAGGCCATCCACATTACACCAGGGACAGTGCTTCCTGTGAGGCCATCTTCACCACACCAGGAACTGTGCTGTTGGCTGAAACCATCCACATTACATCAGGGCCATTGGTCCTTCCCGATGTCATCCACATTTCACCAGGGCCAGTGGTGTTGGCTAAGGCCATCCACATTACACCAAGGTCTGTGGTGCTGGCCATTACCATCCACATTTCATCTGGGACAGTGTTGGTAGATAAGGCCATTCACATTACAACAGGGCCTTTGCTACTGAATGAGACCACCCACATTATACCATAGCTAGTGCTCCCTCTGAGGCCCACTTCACGACAGCAGGGCCTGCGCAGGGCCTCACGAGGGCTTGTGTTATTGGCTGATGCCATCCCCATTACACCAGGGCCAGTGGTGTTGGCTGAGGACATTCACATTACGCCAGGGCCTGTGGTGTTGGCCAATACCATCCACATTTCACCAGGGCCAGTGTTGTTGCCTGAGGATATACACATTACACCAGGGACAGTGCTTCCTGTGAGGCAATCTTCACCACAACAGGGCCTGTGCTACTGGCTGAGGCAGACTACATTTCACCAGAGCGCATGTTGCCGGCTGTGGCCATCTACATTTCACCAGGGCCTGGCTGCTGTCTGAGGCCATCCACATTGCACCATGGCCTGTGCTTCCTGTGAGGCCATCTTCACAACACTAGGGCCTGTACTGTTGGATGAGGCCATCCTCATTACACCAGGTACAGTTCTTCCTGTGTGGCAATCATCACCAAAACAGGGCCTGTGGTGCTGGATTAGGCCATCCACATTTCACCAGGAATTGTGTTGCCAGCTGATGCGTTCCAGAAAATGCAAGGGCCTTTACTACTGGCTGAGGATATTCACATTACACCAGGGCCTCTGGTGCTGGCCAATATAATCCACATTTCACCAGGGCCACTGTTGTTGGCTGAGGCCATACACATTACACAAGGGACAGTACTTCCTGTGAGGCTAATCTTCACGACACAAGGGCCTGTGCTTCTGGCTGAGGCGATCCACATTACATCACGGCCTGTGATGTCGGTTTCTACCATCCACATTACACCAGCGACAGTGATTGCTGTGAGGCCAACTTCACCCCACCAGGGCCTCTGCTGCTCATTGATGCGGTCCACATTACACCAAGGTCTGTGGTTCTGGCCATTACCATCCACATTTCACCTAGGCCAGTGTTGGTAGATGAGGCCTACCACAGAGGCCTAGGCCTCTGCTACTCGATGATACCATCCACATTTCACCAGGGATTGTGTTGCCGGCTGATGCGTTCCAGAAAACGCAAGGGCCTTTACTACTGGCTGAGGATATTCACATTACACCAGGGCCTCTGGTGCTGGCCAATATAATCCACATTTCACCAGGGCCACTGTTCGTGGCTGAGGCCATACACATTACACAAGGGACAGTGCTTCCTGTGAGGGCATCTTCACCACACCAGTTCCTGTACTGTTGGCTGAGGCCATCCACATCACACCAGGGCCTTTGGTGCTGGCCAATACCATCCACATTTCACCAGGGCCACTGTTGTTGGCTGAGGCCGTACATTTTACACCAGGGAGAGTGCTTCCTGTGAGGCGATCTTCACCACACAAGGTTCTTTGCTGTTCGCTGAGGCCATCCATATTACAAAAGGGCCTGTCCTACTGGGTGAGGACATTTACATTTCACCAGGGCCTGTGGTGATGGCTGAGGTCAACTACATTTCACCAGGGCCTGTGTTGGTGGCTGATCCCATCCACAATATAAAAAGGCCTGTGCTACTGGATGATGCCATCCACATTGCAACAGGGCCACTGCTCCCTGTGAGGCCATACCACACAAGCGTCTGTGCTTTTGGCTGAGGCGATCCACATTACATCACGGCCTGTGATGCCGGCTTCTACCATCTACATTACACCAGGGACAGTGATTGCTGTGAGGCCAACTTCACCCCACCAGGGCCTCTGCTGCTCGTTAATGCCATCCACATTACACCTGGGCCTCTGGTGCTGACTGATATCATGCACATTTCACCAGGGCCAGTGGTGTTGGCTAAGGCCATTCACATTACACCAGGGTGTGTGGTGCTGACCAATACCATCCATATTTCACCAGGGACAGAGTTGTTGGATGAGGTCATTCACATTTCACCAGGGCCTGTGGTCATGGATGAGTACATTCACATTACACCAGGGCCTGTGGTGCTGGCCAATACGATCCACATTTCACCAGGGCCAGTGTTGTTGGATGAGGTCATTCACATTACACCAGGCCATTGGTGCTGGCCAATACCATCCACATTACACCAGGGCCAGTGGTGTTAGCTGAGGACATTCACATTACACCAGGGCCTTTGGTGCCTGCTAATACCATCCACATATCCCCAGGGCCAGTGTTGTTGGATTAGGCCATCCAAATTACACCAGGGATTGTGTTGCTGGGTGATACATCCTCATTTCACAAGGGCCAGTGGTGTGTCTGGCTGATGCCATTCACAATAATCAAGGGCCTGTGTTGCTGGCCGAAACCATCCACATTTCACAAGGGCCAGTGGTGTGTCTGGCTGATGCCATTCACAATACTCAAGGGCCTGTGCTACTGGCTGATGCCATCTACATTAAACCGGGGCCTGTACTGTTGGATGAGGCCATCCACATTACACCAGGTACAGGTCTTCCTGTGTGGCAATCATCACCAAACCAGGGCCCGTGGTGCTGGATGAGGCCATCCACATTTCACCAGTGATTGTGTTGCTGGCTGATGCGTTCCACAAAACACAAGGGCCTTTACAACTGGCTGAGGATATTCACATTCCACCAGGGCCTGTGGTGCTGGCCAATATAATCCACATTTCACCAAGGCCACTGTTGTTGGCTGAGGCCATACACATTACACAAGGGACAGTGCTTCCTATGAGGCCATCTTCACCACACAAGGGCCTGTGCTTTTGGCTGAGGCAGACTACATTTCACCAGGGCCTGGCTGCTGTCTGAGGCCATCCACATTACACCATGGCCTGTGCTTCCTGTGAGGCCATCTTCACCACACCAGGGCCTGTACTGTTGGATGAGGCCATCCTCATTACACCAGGTACAGTTCTTCCTGTGTGGCAATCATCACCAAACCAGGGCGTGTGGTGCTGGATTAGGCCATCCACATTTCACCAGGGATTGTGTTGCTGGCTGATGCGTTCCACAAAACACAAGGGCCTTTACTACTGGCTGAGGATATTCACATTACACCAGGGCCTGTGGTGCTGGCCAATATAATCCACATTTCACCAGGGCCACTGTTGTTGGCTGAGTCCATCCAAATTACACCAGGGACAGTGCTTCCTGTGAGGCCATCATCACCACACCAGGGCCTGTGCTGCTGGGTGATACATCCTCATTTCACAAGGGCCAGTGGTGTGTCTGGCTGATGCCATTCACAATACTCAAGGGCCTGTGCTACTGGCTGATGCCATCTACATTAAACCAGGGCCTTTACTGTTGGATGAGGCCATCCACATTACACCAGGTACAGGTCTTCCTGTGTGGCCATCATCACCAAACCAGGGCCCGTGGTGCTGGATGAGGCCATCCACATTTCACCAGGGATTGTGTTGCTGGCTGATGCGTTCCACAAAACACAAGGGCCTTTACAACTGGCTGAGGATATTCACATTCCACCAGGGCCTGTGGTGCTGGCCAATATAATCCACATTTCACCAAGTCCACTGTTGTTGGCTGAGGCCATACACATTACACAAGGGACAGTGCTTCCTGTGAGGCCATCTTCACCACACCAGGTCCTCTGCTGCTCGTTGATGCCATCCAGATTACACCTGGGCCTGTGGTGCTGACCGATATCATGCACATTTCACCAGGGTGTGTGGTGCTGACCAATCCCATACATATTTCACCAGCGACAGAGTTGTTAGTTGAGGCCTTCCACATTAACACAGGGCCTGTGCTACTGGCTGAGGACATTTACATTTCACCAGGGCCTGTGGTCATGGCTGTGGCCAACTACATTTCATCAGGGCACGTGGTCATGGCTGAGGACATTCACATTACACCAGGGCTTGTGGTGCTGGCCAATACCATCCACATTTCACCAGGGCTAATGGTGTTGGCTGAGGACATTCACATTACACCAGGGCCTGTGGTGCTGGCTAATACCATCCACATTTCACCAGGGCCAGTGTTGTTGGATGAGGCCATCCAAATTACACCAGGGACAGTGCTTCCTGTGAGGCTATCATCACCACACCAGGGCCTGTGGTGCTGGCTGATACCATCCACATTACACAAGGGCCAGTGCTGCTAGCCTTCCACATTACACAAGGGCCGTATTGCTGGCCGAAACAATCCACATTTCACATGGGCCAGTGGTATTGCTGGCTGATGCCTTTCAAAATACACAAGGGCCTGTGCTGCTGGCTGATGCCATCTACATTAAACCAGGGCCTGTGGTGCTGGCCAATACCACCGACATTTCACCAGGGCCAGTGTTGTTTGCTGAGGCCATCCACATTACACCAGTGACAGTGCTTCTTGTGAGGCCATCTTCACCACACCAGGGACTGTGCTGTTGGCTGAAACCATCCACATTACATCAGGGCCATTGGTCCTTGCCGATGTCATCCACATTTCACCAGGGCCAGTGGTGTTGGCTAAGGCCATCCACATTACACCAAGGTCTGTGGTGCTGGCCATTACCATCCACATTTCACCTGGGCCAGTGTTGGTAGATGAGGCCATCCAAATTACAACAGGGCCTGTGCTACTGGCTGAGGCCATCCACATTATACCACGGCATGTGCTCCTTGTGAGGCTATCGTCAACACACCAGGGCCTGTATTGCTGGCTTAGGCCATCCACATTGCACCAGGGCTAGTGCTCCCTCTGAGGCCAACTTCACGACAGCAGGGCCTGCGCTGCTGTCTGAGGTCATCTACATTTCACAAGAGCCTGTGTTGCTGGCTGATGTGATCCACATTGGAAGGGAGACTCGGCTTCGCACCCTTCATTCACCCGTAGCTAGCCAGGCCCCTGTAACTGGTGCAGCCGAAGATAGCGTAGGCCCCGCTAGCTGTTCCCCGGCAGACCCCAAGCAGCTGGGGACAGAGGGCGGCTGGGTGACGGTGAGGAGGAAGCATAGTCCTAAACAGAAGCCCCAGGTACACCACCAACCCGTTCATGTGTCTAACTGTTTTTCCCCACTCGGCGACACGCCCGCCGGGGGTCAAACTCTGGTAATTGGTGATTCTGTTCTCAGACATGTGAAGCTAGAGACACCGGCAACCATAGTCAATTGTCTTCCAGGGGCCAGAGCAGGCTACATTGAAGGAAATGCAAAACTGCTGGCTAAGGATAAACGTAAATTCAGTAAAATCATAATTCACGTCGGCAGTAATGACACCCGGTTACGCCAATTGGAGGTCACTAAAAGCAATATTGAATCGGTGTACAACTTTGCCAAAACAATGTCAGATTCTGTAGTTTTCTCTGGTCCCCTCCCCAATCAGACCAGGAGTGACATGTTTAGCCGCATGTTCTCCTTAAATTGCTGGCTGTCTGAGTGGTGTCCCAGAAACGATGTGGAATTCATAGATAATTGGCAAACCTTCTGGAGGAAACCTGATCTTGTTAGGAGAGACGGCATCCATCCCACTTTGGATGGAGCAGCTCTCATTTCTAGAAATATGGACAAATTTATTAAACCCCCCAAAATATGACTATCCAGAGTTGGGACCAGGAAGCAGAGTTGCAGTCTTACACGCATCTCTGCAGCTTCTCTCCTCCTGCTACCCCCCCCCCCCCCCCCATCTCCTTACACAGAGTTTCTGTCTGATTTCTCAGACTTTTTATCTGATTTAGTGCTCAGCTCAGATAAAATAATTATTGTGGGTGATTTTAACATCCATGTAGATGCTAAAAATGACAGCCTCAACATGGCATTTAATCTGTTATTAGACTCAATTGGCTTTTCATAAAAAGGAAAAGAACCCACCCACCACTTTAATAATCACACTCTAAATCTTGTTTTAACATGTGGCATAGAAACTGAACATTTAACAGTGTTTCCTGAAAACCCTCTCCTGTCTGATCATTTCCTGATAACATTTACATTTAAAATAATTGATTACACAGCAGTGGAAAGTAGACTTTATCAAAGTAGATGTCTTTCTGAAAGTGCTGTAACTAAGTTTAAGAATATAATCCAACCACTGTTATCATCTTCAATGCCCTGTACCAACATAGAGTAGAGCAGCTATCTGAATACTACTCCAACAGAGGTCGATTATCTTGTTAATAATTTCACCTCCTCACTACATACGACTCTGGATACTGTAGCTCCTGTGAAAACTAAGGTCTCAAATCAGAAGTACCTGACTCCGTGGTATAATTCTCAAACACGTAGCTTAAAGCAGATGACTCGTAAGCTGGAGAGGAAATGGCGTGTCACAAATTTAGAGGATCATCATTTAGCCTCGAGAAATAGTGTGTTGCTTTATAAGAAAGTCCTCCGCAAAGCCAGAACATCTTACTATTCGTCACTGATTGAAGAAAATAAGAATAACCCACGGTTTTTCTTCAGCACTGTAGCCAGGCTGACAAAAAGTCAGAGCTCTTTTGAGCCAACCATCCCTTTAACGTTAACTAGTAATGACTTCATGAACTTCTTCACAAATAAAATTTTTATCATTAGAGAAAAAATTACCAATAATCATCCCACAGATGTAATATTATCTACAGCTACTCTTAGTACCATTGATGTTATATTAGACTCTTTTTCTCCAATTGATCTGTCTGAGTTAACTTCAATAATTACTTCCTCCAAACCATCAACGTGTCTTTTAGACCCCATTCCTACAAAACTGCTCAAAGAAGTCCTGCCATTAATTAATTCTTCAATCTTAAATATGATCAACCTATCTCTAATAATCGGCTATGTACCACAGGCCTTCAAGCTGGCTGTAGTTAAACCTTTACTCAAAAAGCATCTCTAGACCCAGCAGTCTTAGCTAATTATAGGCCAATCTCCAACCTTCCTTTCATATCAAACATCCTTGAAAGAGTAGCTGTCAAACAGCTAACAGATCATCTGCAGAGGAATGGCTTATTTGAAGAGTTTCAGTCAGGTTTCAGAGCTCATCACAGCACAGAAACAGCTTTAGTGAAGGTTACAAATGATCTTCTTATGGCCTCTGACAGTGGACTTATCTCTGTGCTTGTCCTGCTAGACCTTAGTGCAGCATTCGATACTGTCGACCATAATATCCTATTAGAGCGATTAGAACATGCTGTAGGTATTACAGGTACTGCACTGCAGTGGTTTGTATCATATCTATCTAATAGACTCCAATTTGTACATGTAAATGGAGAGTCCTCTTCACACACTGAGGTTAATTATGGAGTTCCACAGGTTCAGTGCTAGGACCAATTCTGTTTACACTATACATGCATCCCCTAGGCAGCATCATTAAAAGACATAGCATACAATTTCACTGCCATGCAGATGACACCCAGCTCTATCTGTCCATGAAGCCAGATAACACACACCAATTAGTTAAACTGCAGGAATGTCTTAAAGACATAAAGACCTGGATGGCCGCTAACTTTCTGCTTCTTAATTCAGATAAAACTGAGGTTATTGTACTCGGCCCTGAAAAGCCTAGAAATATGGTATCTAACCAGATTCTTACTCTGGATGGCATTACCTTGGCCTCCAGTAACGCTGTGAGGAACCTTGGAGTAATTTTTGACCAGGATATGTCCTTCAACGCACGTATTAAACAAATATGTAAGACTGCGTTCTTCCATTTGCGCAACATCTCTAAAGTTAGAAAGATCCTGTCTCAGAGTGACGCTGAAAAACTAGTTCATGCTTTTATTACTTCCAGGCTGGACTACTGCAATTCATTATTATCAGGATGTCCAAAAAAACTCGCTGAAAAGCCTTCAGCTAATCCAAAATGCTGCAGCAAGAGTCCTGACAGGGACTAGAAAGAGAGAGCATATTTCTCCTGTTTTGGCTTCCCTTCAAACCCAGAATTGAATTCAAAATCCTGCTCCTCACATACAAGGTCTTGAATAATCAGGCCCCATCTTATCTTAATGACCTTGTAGTACCATATCACCCCATTAGAGCACTTAGAGCACTGATCCTGAATCCTCCCGTAGTTATGCTGCGATAGACGTAGGCTGCCGGGGATTCCCATGATGCATTGAGTTTTTCCTTTCCAGTCACCTTTCTCACTCACTATGTATTAATACAGCGGTCCCCAACCCCCGGGCCTCGGTACCGGTCCGTGAGTCGTTTGGTACCGGGCCACGAGAGTTGAGAGTTGAGGCTCAGGTGTGAAATGTATGGTTTTCAGGATTTTTATCGGTTTTTTAGCGTTATTTTGTTATCGTTTTTATCGTTAACTCTGTTTTCCTGGGTCTTTTCACGTGTGTTATGAATAAATCTTCTTTTTTACGGTACCGGTACTAGGCCGGTCCGTAAAAATATTGTCGGGCATGAACCGGTCCGTGGCGCTTAGGGACCGCTGTGTTAATAGACCTCTCTGCATTGAATCATATCTGTTATTAACCTCTGGCTCTCTTCCACAGCATGTCTTTTATCCTGTCTTCCTTCTCTCACCCCAACCGGTCGCAGCAGATGGCCCCGCCCCTCCCTGAGCCTGATTCTGCTGGAGGTTTCTTCCTGTTAAAAGGGAGTTTTTCCTTCCCACTGTCACCAAAGTGCTTGCTCATAGGGGGTCATATGATTGTTGGGTTTTTCTCTGTATCTATGAAGCCCCTTGAGGCGACTTTTGTTGTGATTTGGCGCTATATAAATAAAATTGAATTGAATTGAATTACGGACTAAACCTGGGACATTTGTGGCCCCAGTGCATGTGCCCTATCTGCCTTGTTGGTGTCCTTGATTTTTTAAAAGTAAAATGTCTTATTATGCTATAAATAAAGCCAGAGAGTGAAATCTGTGCTGATCCTAATACAAATACCTGAAGACAAAGTGCCTTGGTTGTTTTCGATTGTTCTTTTCATCAGACATAATAACTACTCAGATCTCCTGGACTTCTTTCTTTCTTTCTTTCTTTCTTTCTTTCTTTCTTTCTTTCTTTCTTTCTTTCTTTCTTTTCATTCCTCAAGACATGCACATCTTCAGGAACAAAGCTACTGTCATGATATGAGTGAACAGTTGTTGTTTAAGGTGCAGTTCATGTGGAAGCCACCGGAGGGTGGTGTGGAGATAATAAAAAAGTGATGGCTAAAACCCAAGACGGTGTCATGTCTGCTCCCTGAAGTAATATCGTAACATGGTGTCAGAAGTGAACTGATAAGGCTATAGAAGAGTGTCGCACACATGGAAGGGCTTAAGCCGCCAGCTGGACTTGATTTGCTGCAAGGGAACCTCTCGGAAAATTGGAGACAGTTTCGGCAACGGTTCGAGCTGTATCTCGCGGCTACAGGAGGTGCTAGCAAGCCACCCAAGGTACAGTCTTCACTATTTCTTCACGTTGCTGGAGAGGAAGCGGTTGAAGTGTATAATACCTTCACGTTTGCGGAAAATGGTGATGAGCATAAGCTGACGAAAATAATCGAGAAATTTGAGGAATACTGTAGCCCAAAGAAGAACATAACCTATGAAAGGTACAAGTTTTTCACGTGTGTGCAAGGGGATATGCCAATTAGCCAGTACATCACGGAGCTAAAGCTAAGTGCCAAGTCATGTGAATTTGGACAACTGCAAGAATCCCTCATCAGAGATCGCGTAGTGTGTGGAATTACATCGGATGCAATGAGAGAAAGGCTGTTAAGAGAAGATGATATTACTCTCGAAAAAGTAGTTCAGCTTTGCATTGCAGCTGAGACCACAAAAGCTCAAATCAAGCAAATGCATGAGGAGGATCACAATGCTCAAGTCTCTGCACATGAAAGTAAAGATGTAGATGCAGTGAGACATAAGCAGACATGCAAAAAAGACAGACAAAGTAAGATGAAACTGAACGACAAAGACCAAGCAAGCACGTTTAATTGCAAACGATGTGGAACTAAGCATGCATTACGCCAATGCCCTGCTTATGGCAAACAGTGCAAGAACTGCGGGAAAATGAATCACTTTGCCAGAATGTGTAGATCGAGAAAAGTGCACACTGTCGCCGATGAAGCTACGGATCAGCAGGCAAGTCTGTTCATTGGAGCTGTAAATGCAAAAACACAGACACGAACAGATGAATGGACTGTAGAAATAAAAGTTGGCCACAAACCTGTGAAATTCAAACTTGATACTGGTGCACAAGCCAATGTGGTTCCCTACAGTCTACTACGAAGAATAGGAAATAAGCAAATGCTTAGACCCACAAATGTCAGGTTGTCAACATACACTGGAGACAAAATAGCAGTTAAAGGAAAGTGCACTTGGGCAGTGAAATACAAAAAGAAAAGTTTTGCTTTGGAGTTCATTGTCGTAAAATCAGAAACCAAGCCAATTCTGGGAATTCAAACGTGAAGAAATGGGACTCATCAAGAGAGTGATGGCACTGAATAAAAGTGATGAAATGGATATCTTCAAAGAATTTGCTGATGTGTTTGAGGGGATAGGTTGCCTTGAGGGGGAACACACCATTCAAATTAATGATGGTGTGGCACCAAAAGTTCATCCACCGAGAAAAATCCCTGTCACTTTGAGAGAAAAACTCAAAGTAGAACTGGACAGAATGGAAAAAATGGAGGTGATTACAAAAATTGAAGAGCCTACCCAGTGGGTAAATCCAATCATCATTGTGGAAAAGGCTACTGGACGACTGAGAGTCTGCCTAGATCCACGTGATCTCAATACAGCAGTCATGAGAGAGCACTACCAGTTGCCAACAGTTGAAGAGATAACGAGCCGACTGGCAAAGGCCAAATACTTCACTGTGCTGGACGCAAGCTCAGGATTTTGGCAACTTAAATTGGATGAAGCCAGCTCTCGTCTCTGTACATTCAACACACCTTTTGGTCGTTACAGATTCCTTCGCCTGCCTTTTGGAATTAATTCAGCTCCAGAAGTATTCCACAGGACGGTGAGGCAGCTGTTTGAGGGGATTGATGGCGTCGAGACATACATAGACGACCTTTTGATCTGGGGAGAGACTAAAGTACAGCATGACGACAGACTGAGGCAAGTGCTGGAGAGAGCAAGAGCAAAAAATTTTAAGCTGAACAAGGACAAATGCAAGGTAGGCCTGGAGGAAATTAAATACCTTGGTCACATCTTCTCGGCAGATGGTTTGAAAACAGATCAGAGCAAGATAGAGGCAGTAAAGAAAATGCCTACACCAGAGTGCAAAAAAGATGTGGAGCGATTTCTGGGTATGGTGACATACCTAGCAAAGTTCATTCCAAACATGTCACAACACACAGCGCCATTACGCGGCCTTACCAGAGATGATGCTGCATGGCAGTGGGAAGGTGAGCATCAGCACGCATTCAACAAATTGAAAACAATTCTTACTGAAGCTCCTGTGCTCAGATACTATGATGTACAGCTTCCAGTAACACTATCTGTCGATGCTTCTAAAAGTGGACTTGGTGCTGTCTTACTACAAGATGGCAAGCCAGTTGCTTATGCATCACGCTCATTAACAGAGACTGAACAGCGTTATGCACAAATAGAAAAGGAGATGTTGGCAATTGTGTTTGGTGCAGAGCGTTTCCATCAGTATGTGTATGGCAGAGAAGTGAACGTGGAGTCAGATCACAAACCACTAGAAGTGATAATGAAAAAGCCGTTGAGCAGTGCTCCAGCAAGAATACAGAGACTCCTAATGAGACTGCAAAAATATCAGGTACAAGTACAGTACAAGCCAGGAAGTGAAATGTACATCGCAGACACATTATCCAGAGCATATTTGCCAATGACCATCTCATCTGATAATGAGATAGAAAACCAGGTGCACATGGTAATTTCCAACTTACCTGTGACAAGTGCAAAACTAAAGGAATTCAGAAAGGAAACAAGGAATGATATGACACTGACTAAACTTACAGAGACAGTTCTGGATGGATGGCCAGAAACAAGAAACCAAGCTGCAACAGAAATCCAAGCGTATTGGAATTACAGGGAACAAATTTCAGTAGTGGATGGAGTTCTGTTCAAAGGAGAGCAGCTTATTGTTCCTGCAGCACTGAGAGCAGAAATGCTAAAGCGCATTCACGAGGGTCACTTGGGTATTGAAAGCTGCCGACGCAGAGCGAGAGAAGTACTCTTTTGGCCTGGAATGTCACAGAGTATCACAGAGATGGTGAACTGCTGTGATGTGTGCAGTACTCACCAGAAACGACAGAACAAAGAACCACTACATCCACATAGTGTTCCTGAAAGACCTTGGCAGAAGATAGGTGTGGACCTATTTACTTTTGACCAGCAGGAATATCTCCTCTTAGTGGATTACTATTCCAAGTTCATTGAGGTTGAGTGGCTGAAGTCAGACACAAGAAGTGCAACAGTTATCACTCATCTTAAGTCACAATTTGCCAGACACGGGATTCCTGAAACGGTGATTTCAGACAACGGACCACAGTTCAGCTCCCGTGAATTCCAAGACTTTGCAAAAGAGTGGGAGTTTTGTCACAACACTACGAGCCCCCACCATGCACAGTCAAACGGAATGGCAGAGAGAGGAGTACAAACAGTGAAACTCTTGTTAAAAAAGGCAAAAGCCGAGGGGAATGACCTGTATCTATCATTAATAAATCTGAGGAGTACACCGTTGGAGGACATTGGAGCGTCACCAGCCCAGCTGCTAATGGGTCGACGCATAAGAACAAGACTTCCAACAACATCGCAAAGATTGAAACCCCACATGGTCACTAAGACAGTGCAGCAGTTGTTAGAAACAAGACAACAGAAACAGAGAGAATACTTCAACCAAGGAACCAAAGCACTTAAGCAACTGCAGGTTGGTGACACTGTCAGAATGTGGCAACAGGGTGTATGGAATCCAGCTCAGGTGACAGGTTTATCTGAACATCCAAGATCTTATGTTGTTCAGATTCCTGATGGACAGACATATAGAAGGAACAGAAAGTTTCTAAGGCAGTCAAGGGACAATCAAAACGTGACACAGCAGAATGAGTGTGATAAAACACAGGGACAAAGTGAGATGGACATGCAAAGTACAAATGTCACTCCCACAGAGTTTCCAAGTTCCCCACCCAAAACTGCGAGTGGACGTATTGTTTCCAAGCCCAGAAGGCTTATTGAGGAATACAATGAACATTATGTTTTGAGCACATGCTTTGATATAAAAAAATAAAAAAAAAAAAAAACTGGGTAGAAAAAATATGTTCACTAGAGAGAAATGTGAGTATGCCAAGAAGCATTTATTTTTTTTCTCCCTTTCTTTTTTCCACTGGTCGTGGGCCTTGAGTGGAGTTGTGAGTTACTTTGTTGTTTGCCCCTGTTGTTGAAAAAAAAAAAAAAAAAAGGGGGATGTCATGATATGAGTGAACAGTTGTTGTTTAAGGTGCAGTTCATGTGGAAGCCACCGGAGGGTGGTGTGGAGATAATAAAAAAGTGATGGTTAAAACCCAAGACGGTGTCATGTCTGCTCCCTGAAGTAATATCGTAACAGCTACAACCCAGATGACATTGTCAAAAGTGTCTTTAACTGAGCTTTGAGAAAAGGTGGACTGCTGAATGAAAGTAAGATTTGCATTTGGTTTGGAAATCAAACTCCTCGACCAATACTTAATATTCCTTTTCCATATTTTCTAACACACACACACACACACACACACACCAACAGATATTGTGTATATATAAATGGTGAATGCTCATATCGAACATGGGCCAAGTTTCAAATAATGAGGTCAGTATATGTACAAGTAATCCCTGCTCCAAGCACAGAAGTACCACCCACCTGCTATTCAAAACTTCTGAGGAGCAGCCAATAAGACAAAGGTTGGCTCAAAGAGAGGACAGCTAAACTGGCATATTTCAAATGGAAGATAAATTGAAGGACTGCACCAAGACTCAGTATAGGATAAATAAGCATATTTTCAAATCAAATCAAATCAAATCAAATCACTTTTTATTGTCACATCACATGTGCAGGCACACTGGCACAGCACATGCGAGTGAAATTCTTGTGTGCGAGCCCCACAAGCAACAGAGATGTGCAAACACAACAACACAAACGAGCAAAATACAAGAATGGCCAGCAATGAATCACACAAATTTGCTGTAGTGCACAAATTAAAGTATGGAGCTGGAAATAAACATAATTAGCTCTCTTTAAGGGACTAAAACATCTCTAGATTGTATTTTGAATAGATCATGAGTGGTCCATTTTTTTTTGTCATTTGCTATAATAAAATCCCCCTCATAATGTAGTGAAGAGTTGCCAAGGCCATCTATCTGCAGCCGTGGTTTTTAAGATGCGGTACTTTTTAAAATACACACAGTGGGACACTGCCATAGACTGGTGACCTGTACAGGGTGTACCTTGCTCAGTCTGTGACAGCTGCTCCAGCCCTTCATGACGCTGAATCAGATACACCATTAAAAAGGGGGTGGATGGATTGACAGGGGATCAGAGGTATGGTGGACTGTAACTAAATAATTAAATAGAAAAAAATTAACTGTAAAAATAAATCTGTTAGGGTGCCTGGGTTCGTTGACCCAAAATTTTGAGTTTTACATTATTATTGAACTTTGATTTTGCCATTATTTATCATTTCTAGTCTTTTGGTTTCTTAGAGTTCTGTCTTCTGGTTTCTGTCTCTGTGTTACATAGTTGTTCTGTCTCCCCCTGTCTGCTGTATCCCCTCGTCAAGTCCGCGTTGTCTGTGTTATGTTTCCTGTTTTACTTTGAAAGTCCATGTCTCATGTTAATGTATCTGGATTTGCTTCCCTTGTCTCGCTACCCTTATTTGTACCAGCTGTGTTTCTCTGTTGTCTCCCATTCCCTGATGGCTCTCTCTGGGTATGTAAGCCCTGAGTTTTCTTTGGTCTTTGTTGCGATCTCCCTCATCCTACGCTGTGTGTTCTGTTTGGCTGCCTGTGTAAGTTTCTTTTGGTATTCTTGCTTTTGTTATATTTGTGTTTAGCGTTAAAGCTGTTTTGAGTTCACACTTTTATCTCTAAGTGTCTGCACATTGGGTCCACAGTTCCTGCCTGCACACAGCACATGACAAAATCATTGTGTAAAAACAAAACAAAATGCTGTCTTCTTTATTGACCATTTACCGTCAAACACATTTCAACTATAAGGTTTCATCAGTGCAAACCAAAGCCACATCCCCAGATATAGAACCATGGGAGGTTTAAACACTAATTAGTGTGAATGCTTGAAAAGTTAAATCAGAAGAGCAGGCTGTCTTTACACTGTCACCACGTCCATATAATAAACTCCACAGGCATGAAAAATGAGAATTCAGTAGACATGACATATGTGAGTGAAGTTGGCCCCCCCACCTTCTTCAAATCCAACAAAAGTGGTATCAAACGTTTGTGCTGGTTTATGCTGCAAAAATTGTCGTTTGTGCTGCTATCATTTTAAAGATATTAATCAAAATTTCTAGAGGTCATCAGAGGTCAACCAGCCCCCCCACATTAATTAAATCAAACAAAATGGGTGTCAATCAACTGTGCTACGTTTGTGCTGGTTTGTGCGGCTTCTGTTTTAAAGATATTAATGAAAATGTAAAGGTCAACCAGCCCCCCCCAACACACACACACACACACACATTAATGGAATCGAACAAAATTGATGTCAAACATTTGTGCTACGTTTGTGCTGGTTTGTTCTGCAAAAATTGTCGTTTGTGCTGCTATCATTTTAAAGATATTCAAGAAGATTTGTAGAGGTCAACCAGCCCCCCCACATTAACGGAATCAAACAAAACTGGTGTCAATCAACTGTGCTGTGTTTGTGCTGGTTTGTGCTGCTAAAATTGTCGTTTGTGCTGCCTCTGTTTTAAAGATATTAATGAAAATGCAAACGTCAAAAGGTCAACCAGCCCCCCCACATCACCCAAATCAAACAAAAGTTGATGTCACAGGTTTGTGCTGCAAAAAATTTTGTTTGTGGTGCTATTATTTTAAAGATATTAATAAAATTCCATCCATCCATCCATTTGCTTATCCTTTTAAGGGTCGCAGGGGGTGCTGGAATCTATCCCAGCTGTCATAGGGCAAGAGGCAGGGTACATCCTGGACAGGTTGCCAGTCTGTCACAGGGCCAAACAACCATTCGCACTCACATTCACACCTATGGGCAATTTGGATTAACCAAAAACTATCACCACAAGCTGCATGTCTTTGGAGAGAGCCCGGAGAGAACCCACGCAAACATGGCGAGAGAACCTGCAAACTCCACACAGAAAGACCCTGCGTGATGGTGGAATTGAACTCAGGACCTTCTTGCTGTGCGGCAACAGTGCTAACCACCGTGCTGCCGTAATAATAACATTAAATAACATTTATGAAGAAATTAAAAGGGGCATGCCAGTAGGTGCGTATCAGTTTATAATTGGATAAGGTGTTTTGAGCCATTAAGCATGTGAGTGAAGTTGGCCCCCCCACCTTCTTCAAATCCAACAAAAGTGGTATCAAACGTTTGTGCTGGTTTGTGCTGCTAAAATTGTCGTTTGTGCTGCCTCTGTTTTAAAGATATTAATGAAAATGTAAAGGTCAACCAGCCCCCCCACATTAATGGAATCAAACAAAACTGGTGTCAATCAACTGTGCTACGTTTGTGCTGGTTTGTGCTGCCTCTGTTTTATAGATATTAATGAAAATGTAAAGGTCAAAAGGTCAACCCCCCCCCCCCCCCACATTAATGGGATCGAACAAAATTGATGTCAAACGTTTGTGCTACGTTTGTGCTGCAAAAATTTACGTTTGTGCTGCTATCATTTTAAAGAAATCCATACAAATTTCTAGAGGTCATCAGAGGTCAACCAGCCCCCCCACATTAATGGAATCAAACACAACTGGTGTCAATCAACTGTGCTACGTTTGTGCTGGTTTGTGCTGCAAAAATTTACGTTTGTGCTGCTATCATTTTAAAGATATTCAAGAAAATTTCTAGAGGTCATCAGAGGTCAACCAGCCCCCCCACATTAATGGAATCAAACAAAACTGGTGTCAATCAACTGTGCTACGTTTGTGCTGGTTTGTGCTGCCTCTGTTTTATAGATATTAATGAAAATGTAAAGGTCAACCAGCCCCCCAACATTAATGGAATCGAACAAAATTGATGTCAAACGTTTGTGCTGCAAAAATTTACGTTTGTGCTGCTATCATTTTAAAGATATTCAAGAAAATTTCTAGAGGTCATCAGAGGTCAACCAGCCCCCCCACATTAATGGAATCAAACAAAACTGGTGTCAATCAACTGTGCTACGTTTGTGCTGGTTTGTGCTGCCTCTGTTTTATAGATATTAATGAAAATGTAAAGGTCAAAAGGTCAACCCCCCCCACATTAATGGGATCGAACAAAATTGATGTCAAACGTTTGTGCTGGTTTGTGCTGCTAAAATTGTCGTTTGTGCTGCTATCATTTTAAAGAAATCCATACAAATTTCTAGAGGTCATCAGAGGTCAACCAGCCCCCCCACATTAATGGAATCAAAATTGATGTCAAACGTTTGTGCTGGTTTGTGCTGCAAAAATTTACGTTTGTGCTGCTATCATTTTAAAGATATTCAAGAAAATTTCTAGAGGTCATCAGAGGTCAACCAGCCCCCCCACATTAATGGAATCAAACAAAACTGGTGTCAATCAACTGTGCTACGTTTGTGCTGGTTTGTGCTGCCTCTGTTTTATAGATATTAATGAAAATGTAAAGGTCAAAAGGTCAACCAGCCCCCCCACAGTAATGGAATCGAATAAAAGCCTTCAGTTTTCAGGCCCCTCTTCTGTGGAACCAGCTTCCAGTTTGGATTCAGGAGACGGACACTATCTTTACTTTCAAGATTAGGCTTAAAACTTTCCTTTTTGCTAAAGCATATAGTTAGGGCTGGACCAGGTGACCCTGAATCCTCCCTTAGTTATGCTGCAATAGGGGGATTCCCATGATGCATTGAGTTTTTCCTTTCCAGTCACCTTTCTCACTCACTATGTATTAACAGACCTCTCTGCATTGAATTATATCTGTTATTAACCTCTGTCTCTCTTCCACAGCATGTCTTCTATCCTGTCTTCTTTCTCTCACCCCAACCGGTCGCAGCAGATGGCCGCCCCTCCCTGAGCCTGGTTCTGCCGGAGGTTTCTTCCTGTTAAAAGGGAGTTTTTCCTTCCCACTGTTGCCAAAGTGCTTGCTCATAGGGGGTCATATGATTGTTGGGTTTTTCTCTGTATCTATGAAGCGCCTTGAGGCGACTTATGTTGTGATTTAGCGCTATATAAATAAAATTGAATTGATTTGAATTGAATGTTTCATTAGAGTGGGTGTGGCACACTTAATCAAAATGATTTGCCAGTGGGACTGTTTGAGAAAAAAGCCTACGTGCGATCAATGGCACAACTTGTCAAGTCCCAATCCTTGGAAGAAGCAAAGGTCCTAATACGCAGCATTGCTATTGTGGCATTAAGTGAGACAGAAGGCTGTGACAGTTTTGGAAACCCCATTATGTCAGAAGTGTCCAAATCAAATCTGAAAAGAAAAATTGCAGATGAGACTATGTCTGTTTCTGATGACAAGGAAGAAGAAGACATTAGATTGGATCCATGCACAGAAATAAACACCGACTTAAGGCAGTGGGTGGCAGATATTTGTGAGGGGAGCAGGTGCCATGCTGAAGATCATGGTGATCGAGACAATATGCACTATCTACCTGAGCTCGTCCCACACCTAATTAGATTGGGAGGATACCTACCACTCTGGACTGGAGAAATGGTTCCCCTATTTCAGAGCGAAAAACTCACTGCAACTTCAGCTAATGTTGAAGCAGAGTTCAAGAACATTAAACATGGTCTGTTCAAGCATGAAAATCTCCCTATAAGGATAGATAAATTCATTGCACGTCATCTTGGTTTTATTGAAGGGAACATGCGGATCTGTTCTGCAAAACAAATACGAAAAGAAGCAGAGGTTGCCAGACAGGATGGTACAGTGAAGCGTCAGTATCCACACAAAGCCTTTGTGGAGCAGGAAGTGGATGATAACCCCTCTCAGGAGCCCAAAATTGACACAGACATACAGGAAGGGCACGAAGTACTGCAGTGCGTTTCACGTTGATATCAGGCGCCTCCTAAAAAGGGAAAAGAAAAGTTCATTTAACGCAAAGTTTTCCGGTGTCATTCTTTGGGGAGAATACATGTTTATGAAACTGCATGACATCAGACTCTACCAAATTTTGGAGACTTTTCTTTTAAGATACAACCTTTCTGTCTCTTGTGACAGAGAGTCTGTTTCTTAATCATTTGACAAAAACCCTACACAGTATTTTAAAATAGTGTTCTCCAGATCAGAGCTGTAATCTATATAGAACATGGGGTTCAAAGCAAGGAAAAATTGTGTGTTTATCAGTGAAACCTTTAATTTGTGTTAATTTTATCATTATCAATATATGAAATCTTCACCTTAAGGGACTTAATGAATGGTTTCTTCTAAAAATTAGAAATGATTGAGTCATTTCACATCATATGAAAATATTAATTTTTAATACAAATTTGGCCCTACAAAAATGGAAACTCAGTAACAAAGATAATGGAGATTCTCTAAACACGAGCAAATGTCACAGTAAAATTGTTGATTGTGATTTACACATTGGATGTATCCTCAGTGATTTGGTACAATTATACAACATTTTATAAGAACTGAACAACTGATGAAACTAATTATAGGCCAATCTCCAACCTTCCTTTCATATCAAAAATCCTTGAAAGAGTAGTTGTCAAACAGCTAACAGATCATCTGCAGAGGAATGGTTTATTTGAAGAGTTTCAGTCAGGTTTCAGAGCTCATCACGGCACAGAAACAGCTTTAGTGAAGGTTACAAATGATCTTCTTATGGCCTCTGACAGTGGACTCATCTCTGTGCTTGTCCTGCTAGACCTTAGTGCAGCATTCGATACTGTCGACCATAATATCCTATTAGAGCGATTAGAACATGCTGTAGGTATTACAGGTACTGCACTGCAGTGGTTTGTATCATATCTATCTAATAGACTCCAGTTTGTACATGTAAATGGAGAGTCCTCTTCACACACTGAGGTTAATTATGGAGTTCCACAGGGTTCAGTGCTAGGACCAATTCTGTTTACATTATACATGCTTCCCTTAGGCAGCATCATTAGAAGACACAGCATACATTTTCACTGCTATGCAGATGACACCCAGCTCTATCTGTCCATGAAGCCAGATAACACACACCAATTAGTTAAACTGCAGGAATGTCTTAAAGACATAAAGACCTGGATGGCCGCTAACTTTCTGCTTCTTAATTCAGATAAAACTGAGGTTATTGTACTCGGCCCTGAAAAGCCTAGAAATATGGTATCTAACCAGATTCTTACTCTGGATGGCATTACCTTGGCCTCCAGTAACGCTGTGAGGAACCTTGGAGTCATTTTTGACCAGGACATGTCCTTCAACGCACATATTAAACAAATATGTAAGACTGCGTTCTTCCATTTGCGCAATATCTCTAAAATGAGAAATAGCCTGTCTCAGAGTGACGCTGAAAAACTAGTTCACGCATTTATTACTTCCAGGCTGGACTACTGTAATTCATTATTATCAGGATGTCCAAAAAACTCACTGAAAAGCCTTCAGCTAATCCAAAATGCTGCAGCAAGAGTACTGACAGGGACTAGAAAGAGAGAGCATATTTCTCCTATTTTGGCTTCCCTTCATTGGCTTCCTGTTAAATCCAGAATTGAATTCAAAATCCTGCTCCTCACATACAAGGTCTTAAATAATCAGGCCCCATCTTATCTTAATGACCTTGTAGTACCATATCACCCTATTAGAGCACTTCGCTCTCGCTCTGCAGGCCTACTTGTTGTTCCTAGAGTATTTAAAAGTAGAATGGGAGGGAGAGCCTTCAGTTTTCAGGCCCCTCTTCTGTGGAACCAGCTTCCAGTTTGGATTCAGGAGACAGACACTATCTCTACTTTCAAGATTAGGCTTAAAACTTTCCTTTTTGCTAAAGCATATAGTTAGGGCTGGACCAGGTGACCCTGAATCCTCCCTTAGTTATGCTGCATTAGACATAGGCTGCCGGGGGATACCCATGATGCATTGAGTTTTTCCTTTCCAGTCACCTTTCTCGCTCACTATGTATTAACAGACCTCTCTGCATTGAATCATATCTGTTGTTAACCTCTGTCTCTCTTCCACAGCATGTCTTCTATCCTGTCTTCCTTCTCTCACCCCAACCGGTCGCAGCAGATGGCCGCCCCTCCCTGAGCCTGGTTCTGCCGGAGGTTTCTTCCTGTTAAAAGGGAGTTTTTCCTTCCCACTGTTGCCAAAGTGCTTGCTCATAGGGGGTCATATGATTGTTGGGTTTTTCTCTGTATCTATGAAGCGCCTTGAGGCGACTTATGTTGTGATTTGGCGCTATATAAATAAAGTTGAATTGAATTGAATTGAAAAAGTTGAATTGAATTGAATTGAATGAAACAACTTACTTATGTGACCACATATGAAGTGTTATAACTTACCACAAAAGGTGAACTGTGCCACTGACCCTTGGTAGATCTGCACATGATAAAAAAAGAAAAAGGCATTATAAATACTAACACAGCTATTAATAATTAAACTGGTGGGGTACATTTAAGATGTTAATGTCACAAAATAAAATAGACTGGTAGAAAGAAGTACAAGGAAATGGTAATGGGGGGAGCCATGAAAATATATCTTTTCAACATGATTCAGTGTGACAAAGCCAGGGCATGATTTAAAAAAACAAAAAAAAACAAAACAGGTTGTCACGGTCCTGGGTCAGTGACCCAGTGTTTTGAGTTTCTTGTGCCTCTGAGTTTTTTGTATTATGTTCTTAGTTCTCTTTGTTGTCCCAGCGTATTCTTTAGTGTAGTGTCTTAGTTTGGTTTTCTTGTATTCTGTTTAGTTCTGAGTATTTGGTAGCTGCCCTCTGTGTTTCTTAGTTGCTCTGTCTCCCCTATTGTAGTTTGCATCTGTGCTAATTCCTGTTTTACTTTGAAGGTCTGTGTCTCATGTGAGTGTATCCTACTTTGCTCCCTTGTCTCGTCAGTTCTGATTTCTCCCAGCTGTGCTCTCCTTCTGTGTCTCATTCCCCTCGTTACTTCCCATTGTATTTAAACCCTGTGTTTCTCTGAGTCAGTGCTGCGTCGTCCCTTAAGCTGTGTGTTTCTTTGTGTGCCTCTCTGCAAGGTGTGAGTTTATATTTTCCCAGTTTAATTTTGTATGCTCGTTTTCTGTGACTAGCAATTAAAGCTGTGATTTTGAGTTCATCCCCTGAGTCTGAGTCCTGCATTTTGGGTATCTATAGACTTTATCAAAGTAGATGTCTTTCTGAAAGCGCTGTAACTAAGTTTAAGAATATAATCCACCCACTGTTATCATCTTCAATGCCCTGTACCAACATAGAGCAGAGCAGCTATCTGATTGCTACCCCCAATTTCACCTCCTCACTACATACGACTCTGGATACTGTAGCTCCTGTGAAAACTAAGGTCTCTAATCAGAAGTACCTGACTCCGTGGTATAATTCTCAAACACGTAGCTTAAAGCAGATGACTCGTAAGCTGGAGAGGAAATGGCGTGTCACAAATTTAGAGGATCATCATTTAGCCTGGAGAAATAGTTTGCTGCTTTATAAGAAAGCCCTCCGCAAAGCCAGAACATCTTACTATTCGTCACTGATTGAAGAAAATAAGAATAACTCCCGGTTTCTCTTCAGCACTATAGCCAGGCTGACAAAAAGTCAGAGCTCTTTTGAGCCAACCATCCCTTTAACGTTAACTAGTAATGACTTCATGGACGTCTTCACAAATAAAATTTTTATCATTAGAGAAAAAATTACCAATAATCATCCCACAGATGTAATATTATCTACAGCTTGTTGGGTTGATTGTTGATTGTTGGGTTTTTCTCTGTATCTATGAAGCGCCTTGAGGCGACTTATGTTGTGATTTGGCGCTATATAAATAAAATTGAATTGAATTGGGTCCAACTCCTGCCTGCCGCACAGCGATTCATGACACGGGTCTTTTAACCTAAAAATGTTTTAATGGCCATGAAGAAAGGACTCTTCAATAGATCTTTCAACTCACCTGTGTTTACTGTCTCCACCTGAAATTAATTGCAGTCTGAATTTTTTTTTTCTTCTGTCCTTTTGTCTTCGGTCTTCAGCTTTGGAAGGAAAAAATAAAAATATTGAAAACCTTATTAGCACACTAAATATACAAAACCTTGCTATATTTCAATTGTTTTAGATTGAAGTTGCCACTGCTAGCTAAGTCAGTTTTGAATCATGCTAATGAGAAGAAGAAAAAAAAAACCTGCCGAACAATGAGGCTGCTGTTGTAAAAATGCCAACTTTCTTGCGTTGGCAAGTGGTCGTTAAAATATCATTAAGACCCTTTCTTTTTATGTAATTCTTAGTAAAACTCTTTTAATCGGTTAAAACTGACGACATAATCTATGTTTGAAAAAGAGCGCGAACAACAGCGAACCACTATTCACCACCTGGGTCTGTGCTTTTTAACACAACAGCGCATTCGAAATCGAAGTTCTTGCCTGTAACATATTAATATACTTGCTTTTTTACGGAAAAAATAAACATAACAAAGGTTCCGTTTTACTTACAAGTTTCTCCAAATGTGCTCTCCAGTCGCTCGAGAAGGGCAGCCATATTGAACAGAATTTTCTGTCAACGTCGTTCAGGTTAGAGAGAAAAAGTCATGACGTAGTTCACATACACATGCGGAGCTCAGAAAAAAAACATTTACTCAAAAATCATAATTAAGAAAGCAGTATTTACTCTTAACTTCTAAGCCATGTACAATTATAACTGTTTGAATCGTTAACAGAACAAAAGTTTTAAGTTGTTTCAACTTTGAGGAATTTCAATTGTTATATCCACAAACTTTATAAGTCAGGTAGACTGTTGGGGTTTACAGTGCAGTAAAACTTGGCAAAGGACAATACTGTGTCATGAACACCTGTGCCTTTGATGCCTTCTGTCAAAGTCTGTGCTGCGCTTACTGTGACAGTCGTACTGCTCAAAACATGTTGAATAGTTCAGAGGAGAACAAAGTATTCCAGCTTGTGAAATCCCTTGCTTCAAAGGGTGTCACTCAACATGCCTATTCATTGAGGGCAGAGGTGCTAAGCTCAATATTCTGCCCTGTTCAGTTGAAGACTGGTGTTCATCGTGTTGATGCACAGTGCCATGTGTCCACAGTAATTCAAAAAACAATGACGGAAAATCCAAGTGTTCACTTCACAAGACAGTGTTCCTCCCAGTACTGCAAACTTTACACACCAAACACAAGGCAAATACCTTTTGTTTCCATTGATCTGTCAGTCCTCTCAGCTTCTGGCATAGCTCACCTTCAGTCTGCTGTTGAACAAGGGCTCAACCTTCCAGCATCGCCATGCCTAAGACCAATCGAAAGTCCTGATGCATCTCCAACAGCATTTAAAACAGATTCATCAGGAAAGCAACTTTGCACAGGGACTGTTTGTCACAGTTTCACCCTGAGAGAGCTTGTATGGATTGACACAGACCTTGGAAAATGCTCTACAGAAACTCTGGAGCACAGTTTTCACAGTCCAAAAAGGTTTTTGCTTACTGAATTCCCATCCACTCTGCTACTTCAAGGAGAGAAATTCACACTGAAAGCAGTCATTACATTTCAGGAGGGCCCAACACCAGAAACACTCGGGCATTATATGACATTCTGTAACAGGACCCCGTACATCTGGGAGATGTATGATGACCTAAGAAAGGATGTAACCATAGCATCTGAAAACACCAGCGTATGTCCGCACGCTGTGCTCTACACAAAGGAATGATGGCAAGATCTCATGAAAGAAAGTCCTTTTCTAGTTTGTGAGTTAGATGATGGAAATAGCTGTTATTTTTCAGTTATTGTATTAGACTTGTGAGGCTCAGACAGTTCAATGTATTTACCTTTTCTAACAGGAAACATATATACTACATTGTTCTCGTAGTTTTGTATTTTGTTACCAGCAAATAAAGTTTTTTCTCTAACCGAATGCATTAATTATTTTAAATGCTATATTTGTGTGGATGCTTTAAGCATCCACACTATTGAGTTCCTCTTGGGACTTCCGTACACTTTTTGGCACTTAACTACTTCCACAATTTTCAGCCGATTTTCACCGTTCAAATTTTAAACTATTCTGCTATTTCTGCTAATTATGGCTATGTCTTTTGGTATTTTTCACTATTATACTTTTTAAAATATTAAGCTTAATTTGTCCCATTGAAATGAATGGGAAACTTCTGCAATTCTGCTAAAATTTGCTTGTTTTTGAAACTTAACTACTTCCTCATATTTTCACGTAGAACAACCATTCAAACTTTAAAATGTTCTCAAGTTATTGGGCTATTCAGGTATAAATCAGCTTTTTCAAATCTTTTACCGTTTTACTTTTATGCCTCTTAAAGTTTTCAGTTGCAAAATTGTGATTTTTCACAAAATACATGCGTTGTTATGGTTGCTATGCACTTGGCTTCCAGTGTGCCACTGAAGGTTTTGCAGTCTTCTCTTCATGTCCGAACAACTTCTTGCTACTTGCTCAATTTTCACTCAACTTCCACAAATTATACATCAAAACGTAGGTATTTTTGCTGGCTTTCAGGAAATGTCACTATCATTGTTGTGGAATTTATAGAATTTTGGCAAATCTCCTCAGACCAACACAATGTCACAAAACTCTCCATAGAAAGTCAATGGAGAGCTTGTTCAAAATCACCGCTTGATTTCTGTAATGAGAGGCATATTCGAATTGTCATATCTCCTTAACGAAGCAAAGTTAAGACATAAGGCTTGTCCCAGTATATCTTCAGACACTCCTGACGCTCACAATTCAAGAATTTCTTTCTCACCTATTACCATTCTGAAATGAGTTAGACTTGTTTGAGGGTAGGAAATTCGTCCTTTGCTCAGATTTCTTCAGATTTCAAACTCTGGAAATGAACCACTTTTTTCTCTCGTCATATCTTTTTAATGGATTTCCACAGAGACCTGAAAATTTCCATGATTGTTCACCAAAGCCTGCTGTCTCTTACGGTGAAAGAATGATATTGATACTCCAAATAGATTTAGAGTTAGAAAGCGTTGTTTGAGGGCAAGTCAAGGCAGTTTTTGCTTTGCTCTACTCAGTTATGGTGCATTAGAAGTCAAATATCTTTAATAATTCATATTTTAATAATAAATTGTCAAGACTGGAAGATTCCCCCATCTCTTCTGAACAAAACGGTGTAAGAATGACCGCTCTAGCCCCTACGGTTAGGAAATTATGGTCATTTGTTTGAGGGGAGTCGTCACGATGAGAAATAGACTGCAAAAATCCTGTGTCTCTATGTGCTGCGTGCACCTGTTTTAGCGGGAAAAAGTATACAGCCTCTCTGATTGGTGGATTCAAATTCAGCAGCTCCCAGGCTGCTTGACTGAGCTAGAAACTTACTTCTCTCTCCCTGTGTGTGTGTGTGTGTGTGTGTGTGTGTGTGTGTGTGTGTGTGTGTGTGTGCATGTGTGTTTCCTTATGTGTCCATATTTGTGATTGTGTTGCTGTTATATATTTTTTTTGCTGATTTTTTTCATTTAACAAGTATATTTGAGGGACCCTCAGCATGTTCAGCATTTTTTCAGCTGTCCATTTTGCTTTTCCAATTTTTCTGTTTAAGTTATTACTATTGTGCTAAATCATACTATTTCTGCTTTTTATAAGATTTGTGCTTAATATAGTATTTCTGCTAAATTTTAGTATTTCTGCTTTTTATAGGATTTGTGCCTAATATAGTATTTCTGCTTTTTATAGGATTTGTGCTTAATATAGTATTTCTGCTAAATTATAGTATTTCTGCTTTTTATAGTATTTGTGCTAAAACATAGTATTTCTGGTAAATGTAGTATTTATGCTTAATCATACTATTTCTATATATTACTGCCAGGTCCCCAGGCAGCCAATCCTCTGTGAGGCCTGAGACATTCAAATTTACATATCAGGGCTTGCACGGCTTCCCAGCCAGCCAATCATATATGTGGGTTGAGGCATTCAAATTTGCATATTGGGGCCTTCGTGGCTTCTAAGCCAACAAGTCATCCATGTCATATATCTCTAAAAATCCATATTTTAATGATAAATTGTCAACACTTGAAGATTCCCCCATCTCTTCTGAACAAAACGGTGTAAGAATGACCGTTCTAGCCCCTACGGTTAGGAAATTATGGTCATTTGTTGGAGGGGAGTCCTCACTATGAGAAATAGACTGCAAAAATCCTGTGTCTCTCTGTGCTGCGTGCACCTGTTTTGGCGGGAAAAAGTACACAGCCTCTCTGATTGGTGGATTCAAATTTAGCTGCTCCCAGACCTAGAAACTTGCTTCTCTCGCCGTGTGTGTGTGTGGGTGTGTGCGAGACACACACACACACACAGAGAGAGAGAGAAAGCCTTTTACAGTATTCTGCAAACTTTTATGATTTTACCAGCTTTTCTAATATGGACCTCAGATTCTTGTTAACACTCCATGGCACAAATACTCTTCCCTTTAGGCTCTGTGTATGTGTGTGTGTGTGTATCAATATTTCTCCCATTTTAAAGTATTACTCCTCCATAATTGTATTTCTGTTAAATCAAAGTACTTTTACTACATCTTAGTACTTCTGCTCAATCATAGTATTTCTGCTAAATCATAGTATTTTGCCAAATCTTGGTTTTTGTGCCAAATCATAACATTTGTCTTATGTTATAGTATTAAAACTAAGTGGAGGAATTTCTGTCATGTTACAGTATATGTGCTGATTACAGTATTTCTGCTAAATCATAGTATTTCTACTATATTATATTTTTCTTTCTAAATATAACATTTCTGCTATATAAGTGTATTCTGCTATGTTATAATATTTGTGCTAAACCGGAGTATTTGTGCTGTATCATAGTATTTCTGCAAAATGATAGTATTTCTGCCAAATTATAGTATTTGTGCAAAAACATAGTTTTCATTTAAAATTACAATATTCATAGCTCATCACAGTGTCTCTGGTAAATCACAGTATTTCTGCTATGTTGCACTATTTTTCTAAATCATAGTGTTTCTGTAATGTTTAAGTATTTTTGGCTAAATATATTCTTTCTGTTATCTTAAACTATTTCTCCTAAATTCTTGTATTTTTGAGAAGTTATCATGTTTCTGGTAAGTTACAATATTTCTGCTAAGTTCTGCTATGCTATTGTATTTCTGCCAAGTATTATGTTTCCTCTAAGATATTGCAGTTCTGCTAAGTTATTCCATTTTAGCAAAGTTCCTTTGCTTCTGCAAAGTTTTTACAATTTCTGCAACTTTTCAGCTTTTTCAGCTAGTTTTTGCATACAGCTTCAGCTTTAAAGCATCCACACTGCATTTTCGCAGGAAATGCAAATTTTTCTAGTTAACCTAGTTTTTAAATAAGTTATTGCAGTTTGATTACTAGGTTTAAGAGTGTGATCATAAGAAAAAAATATCCAATGCTGGTTAATATCTCTCAATTTCTTTACGGTAAAGAAAGTGGCTGGTTGAGCTTTAGAAACTTTTGGTAATATCTTTAAAATGAAAGCGGCACAAACGACAATTTTAGCAGCACAAACCAGCACAAACGTAGCACAAACGTTTGACACCAGTTTTGTTTGATTCCATTACTGTGGGGGGGCTGGTTGACCTCTGATGACCTCTAGAAATTTTTATCAATATCTTTAAAATGAAAGCGGCACAAACGACAATTTTAGCAGCACAAACCAGCACAAACGTAGCACAAACATTTGACATCAATTTTGTTCGATTCCATTAATGTGGGGGGGCTGGTTGACCTTTTGACCTTTACATTTTCATTAATATCTTTAAAATGAAAGCGGCACAAACGACAATTTTAGCAGCACAAACGTAGCACAAACGTTTGATACCACTTTTGTTGGGTTTGGGTAATGTGGGGGGGCTGGTTGACCTCTGATGACCTCTAGAAATTTTGATTAATATCTTTAAAATAAAAGTAGCACAAATGAAAATTTTTGCAGCACAAACCAGCACAAACGTAGCACAAACGTTTGATACCACTTTTGTTGGATTTGAAGAAGGTGGGGGGGCCAACTTCACTCACATGACTTTTCTGTTCATTTTAAGCAGCAGAAGTGAGGCGCATGTCTGTGTGCGTGTGTATGGAGCCATTGGGTGCAGTCACTATAGCAACCAGGCTCACACCTGCCTGCTTAACTAGCTCTGTCTCTCACTCTGCCAAGATTCATCTTAAACACTTCTCTTTCAACTGCTGCTGTGTCCTCAGTGTTTGCTCTACAGGTATGATTTTACCCTCAAAACGTTGCCATCGTTGTTCTCTTTCCAACACCTTGTCTTTCAAAGCTCAGACATTTAAAATTTTTAAACTGTGTGGATCCAAGTGGAGGGATCACATTTTAGTCATTCAGTGACTCAAAGAATATGAACTTTTAATATTCATTCAGAGGTTTTCTGACTCTAAATTTTCTTTTCTCATTTCTAAGGTTTTTCTAATTTACAATTAAAACATTTTCAGCTTTTTTCCAACTTCTTCTTCTGTGTAAACGTCAGCTTTTAGCACTTCAGCACTTTTGTTTTCAGATTAAATTCTTTTTCTTTTTATCTCATTCAAACTTTTAACTTAAAATTCAGCAATTAATTCATTTCAATGCATACATTCAGATTCAAGCATTCACACTGCAGTTTCTTCAGAAAATGCACTTTCTAGTTGACAACTAGAATACATACTTACATCATGTATGGACCAATGAAGAGGAAGCCATGAATCAAGCCAAAGTTAGAAACTTAAGAAAACTTTTTTTTTCCTTTTCTTTTTTTTTTTTTTTTACCAATGTTTGTAATTAGGGTGTAGATAGGTACACAAAGCTACATCATCTGGGGCTGGAAAAGAAAAGCAGCACTGAGGTGCTGAAAGATGCAGTTCCAATAGTGGCCACTTGAGGCTGGGAATCATGGGTGTCCCATGTTAAAATGTCCAACTTTAAACATGGATAGTTTCTGTCTATGATAACTGAACTCTTTCTCAGAACTAAACTGCTTCAGTTTTGCTGAGGCTTAAAGTTTGGGTGCATGTCCTCTTTGATGAACTCTTTGGCTTCCACTAATACACTGTGGCTGAACTGAACCTCTCAACTGTGTTTGTGCTCATGGTGCGTTTTGGAGTATTTTTTTTTATGACAAATAGTCTGGCCTGCTAACTGCTACAAACCATCCACAAACCATCCACTTCAGTTTTGCTGAGTAAAATGCTAGTATTTTATTCATCTGTTTCTTTGCTTTAAAAGAGTCTTCACGTGACATCAGAGCTACTGGGACATGCACACATGAAAGTCAAAACAGTAGTGCAGTCCTTTGCTCTCCAGCCATCTTATGAACGTCTTTGAGTTTAGCCAAAATGCCGGATAGCTGCTGCCTTTTCGTGTTTCTTTACAGCGGCCAGAAGGGCGTAGAATATGGCACCAACATGTGAACACACCCCTCCTGACCCTGCCTTACAGGTCAAATCACGCCAATCCCTGCATTTCCACAGTAACCTAGTCTGTCAATGGAGGCTCATTTAAACTGTAGGACTGATTCACTGTAAAATTCCAAGTCAACAAAATATAAGATTTACACGTGATCATTCATTTCAGCAAACAACAATTTCTTGTTCTTCACCTCTCTGATGACAACCATATTTACCCATCCAGATCGAAAACGCATGTAGATGTCCGTACTTTGAAAGCTTTGATCTTGGTACCAGTGTAAGGTGATCGAGCCATATAAGACGCCACCGAACTGGAGCTCTGGGAGAGACATTGATTTAATTTAAATGTAGATAAAGCTGCCAGCGAAAAGTATGGCTCACAAGTCCCAAAATCCATAGTTTCTCTGAATGCAGCTTGCTAACGTTAGCCCAGATTTGTGACTCCAAAAATCCAACATGGTGGCCATGTTGTTTTCTTTGCAGGGTCCTGAAAACAGTGTGAGATGTCCATGTGGCTACAAACACATCATAGTCTATGAATGATAGAAAATAAAATCTAAACCATAGCAACATTACATTACACCTGTGATATCTTTAGCATTGAAGGTGTCTTTATTTGGTATTCATTAAATGTATCTCCTCATCTTTGTTAATGCTACATTTTTTTTAACTACCATTTGTTGTTACCATGGCAATGATTCCCTTCAATAAAGATTGTTGTTGTTGTTGTTGTTGTTGGCATCATCCAGCACCACAGGCCCTGGTGTGCTGATGATGGCCTGACAGGAAGCACTGTCCCTGATGTAAAGTATATGGCCTCAGCCAACAACAGTGGCCCTGCTGAAATGTGGATGGTATCATCGAGTAGCACAGGCCCTGGTGTAATGTGGATGGAATCATCCAAAAGTACAGTCCCTGGTGTGGTGAAGATCGCCTCACAGGAAGCACTGTCCCTAATGTAAAGTGTATGGCCTCAGCCAACCACAATGGCCCTAGTGAAATGTGGATGGTATTGGCCAGCACAACAGGCCATGTTGTAATGTGAATGTCCTCACCAGTAGACCAGGCCCTTGTGTACTGTGGATCGCATCAGCCAGCAACACAAGCCCTGGTGAAATGTGGATGGTATCAACGAGTAGCACAGGCCCTGGTATAATGTGGATGGCCTCATCCAGCAACACCACAGGCCCTGGTGAAATGTGATTGTTTTCGGCCAGCAACACAGGCCTTTGGGTAATTTGGATGGCTAGCAGCACAGGCCCTGGTCTGGTGAAGATGGCCTCACAGGAATCACTGGCCCTGGTGTATTGTGGATGGCATCAGCCAGCAACACAGTCCCTGGTCTAATGTTAATGTCCTCAGCCAACACCATTGGCCCTGGTGTAATGTGGATGGTATTGGCTAGCACCACAGGCCCTTGTATAACGTGAATGGCCTCATCCAAAAACACTGGCCCTGGTGAAATGTGGATGGTATCGGCCAGCACCACAGGCCCTGCTCCAATGTTAATGTCCTCAGCCAGTAGCACAGGCCCTGGTGTAATGTAAATGTCCTCAGCCAGTAGCACAGGCCCTGTTGTGATGTGGATGGCCTCATCTAACAACTCTGTCGCTGGTGAAATATGGATGGTATTGGTCAGCACCACACACCCTGGTGAAATGTGCATGATATCGGTCAGCACCACAGGCCCAGGTGTAATGTGGATGGCATCAACGAGCAGCAGAGGCCCTGGTGTGGTGAAGATGGCCTCACAGGAAGCACTGTCCCTTGTGTAATGTGTATGGCCTCAGCAAACAACACTGGCCCTGGTGAAATGTGGATTATATTGTCCACCACCACAGGCCCTGGTGTAATGTGAATATCCTCAGCCAGTAGTAAAGGCCCTTGTGTTTTGTGGAACGCATCAGCCAGCAACACAATCCCTGGTGAAATGTGGATGGCCTAATCCAGCACCACAGGCCCTGGTTTGGTGATGATTGCCACACAGGAAGAACTGTACCTGGTGTAATGAGGATGGCCTCATCCAACAGTACAGGCCCTAGTGTTGTGAAGATGGCCTCACAGGAAGCACAGGCCACGGTGTAATGTGGATGGCCTCAGACAGCAGCCAGGCCCTGGTGAAATGTAGATGGCCACAGCCAGCAACATGCGCTCTGGTGAAATGTAGTCTGCCTCAACCAGTAGCACAGGCCCTGTTGTGGTGAAGATGGCCTCACAGGAAGAACTGTCCCTGGTGTAATGTGTATTTCCTCAGGCAACAACACTGGCCCTTGTGAAATGTGGATGGTATTGGCCAACACCACAGGCCCTGGCGTAATGTGAATGTCCTCAGCCAACACCACTGGCCCTGGAGTAATGGGGATGGCATCAGCCAGTAGCACAGGCCCTTGTGTATTGTGGATCGCATCAGCCAGCAACACAAGCCCTCGTGAAATATAGGTGGCCTCAGACAGCAGCGCAGGCCCTGCTGTCGTGAAGTGGGCCTCAGAGGGAGCACTAGCTATGGTATAATGTGGATGGCCTCATTCAGTAGCACAGGCCCTGTTGTAATGTGGATGGCCTTATCTACCAACACTGTCCCAGGTGAAATGTGGATGGTAATGGCCAGCACCACAGACCTTGGTGTAATGTGGATGGCCTTAGCCAACACCACTGGCCCTGGTGAAATGTGGATGACATCGGCAAGGACCAATGGCCCTGATGTAATGTGGATGGTTTTAGCCAACAGCACAGTCCCTGGTGTGGTGAAGATGGCCTCACAGGAAGCACTGTACCTGGTGTAATGTGGATGGTGTGATATTATTCTGTTATCATATGTTACCTTATATCTGTAATCAAAGTAGTTGAAGTATGATACTGCTGTAGATCATATTATACCCTTTAATATAGAGTGTGTGATCTGTATGTAGTTTAGTTCTCATTATACTTTTGAGTTAAAAGAACATATTCACTTATTAGTTTATTAGACAAGTGTGCATCACTCTGTATCCTTGATCTGCTGTGAATGTATTACATGCTTAATTGTTGAATCATGAAGAGAAGGTTGTAAGCAGGAGACTCTGTGTCTAAGACAGGGGAGATAGACAGACCACATTCCACACCCCCACCTTACAGAAAGCAGAGAAACAACTGCCGAGGTCATAACTTAGGCGCCGTAAGAGAGAAAGAATGTTAATGTTTGGTCTTTTACGACTAGGTGGGGGCCACTAGAGACTATAAAAAGCTGAGCAACCCGTCACCATTTTGAGACTTGCTGTGACCCTCTTCAGGCATGTCTCCCCATCATGATGGTCCTTATGCTCTTAAGTGTTGAATTGTATGGAAATAAATGATTGTTGATTGAGCATAAATACACCGAGTATTGTCCTTCCTTCAGCCCAAAGATTCAAAGAATTGGGAGATTTCAACAACTTGGTGCCGTGTGACCCGGATCTTTGGTGTGCTGAGGAGGTTCAGATTTGGCCTTTGGTGAGATCGTGGGGCGAGGCGAACAGAAGGCCGGCCTAAAACAGAAAGGTAAGCACAGCCTGTTGTATTACAAATACCAAATGTGCATATTGGGCTTTCCAAATTAATCTGTTCGCTGAGTCACATGTATCTTCACATTAAATTTGTCGGTGTCTGGTTTTTGGCGCAAGATACTAACAACATAAGTTGAGGCTGAATTCCAGTGTGTTAAATAAACTGCTTCTACCGAGATACTAATAACATACTACGTTGGACTAGTTGCAGCCACTTTACCTTCCACATTTAATTTTGTCTAAGACTGGCTTCTGTAGCAATAATACATTAGAATTTCTTCTGGAGACGCGGCCATTAGTTCAGTACATTGAAGTCGAGGTTTTGAAGTTTGTTTATGGTGTCGGTTAAGTCCTGGCTCTTGCCGGCTATGAAATAGAAGTTGATTTAAGGAAAAGCAGATGCTGGCTCACGGTGCGGTTAAACACTGGCAACGCGAGAGCGAAACACGTCCGTAGGTTTGGTTTATGATACGGCCGTGTTCCGGTGGTGCGGCCGTGAAGTCCAGTAGTGGTTGGTGCTGGTTTCAGTACATTGAATAGAGGTTTGACGGTGGTTTATGGCGTCAGTCGAGTCTTAAGGGCTGCGGTCATAAAACAAAGTAAAATTTTACTTGCCAAGAAGTACATAGAGCAAAACCTGGTTTATGGTGTCGGGTATAACTTCAGGAGACGCAGGCATCACTTTTATGATGCGATTTTGCCCCGTTGTGGCGGCCATAAGCGCAGAGAAAGGGGTATTTTGGTCTATGGTTGTTGTGCTTCAGAAGAGTCTAACAGTTGAGCTCAGAGGTTTCTGTGCAAATTTCTGCTGATGAGAGGCGCTCTCTGTGTGTCTCACTGATGGTGTAACGTGCTGTGTGTGTAAGGCGCGCTCTGGCTGTGTGTGAGGCGCGCGCTGAGTGTGTTTCTGTGTGTGAAGTCTGAACACAGTGACAGTGACGGTTGATATGTTTGATTAGGAGGACGCTAGAGCAAAGACACATTTTAGGATCAAAGGTTGATGCCTAGTGTACCTGTGGAAATAATTTTGTTCAAGGTGTGGCGACCCTCCTGGTCGTGGACGCGCGGCCAGGCCCAGCGGCGTCTGGATGCCAAGGTGGCAACTTGGGAACTGAGGACTCCCGCATTAGCTACAGAATAACACTGGAACCGCAGTGTAATCACGGGTTCACATTTATTCTGGACTAGAACAAGACACATTTTGCGAACAAAGGTTGAGTCTAGATTAGTAAAGAAATATAAAAAGGTTGAATTCCTCGTTTCAGTGGTTTGAAATTGTTGTGTGCCTGTCCCCTGACGAGTGTGAAATTAAATTAAGAGGGAATTTGGAGCCACATAGAGATAGACGGGCATAATTGGGTGTATTACTCTGTGGTGTAATAAAAATAAAAATAAATAAAAAAGAGAGATAGTAAGAGGTGTGTAGTGGAGAATTATGGAGGAGTAGAGAGAGGAATGTGTTGGGAGACTGGCGTACAGTTTACGCTGTCGAGGTAGGCGTGTTGCCTGCTTATCTGTCTAACAGTGATGAAAATGAAATTAAATAAATCTCTTAGTGTGTTAATACAGGAAGCTGCGGACCTGGACCAACTGCCCCCACAAGCACAGCGGCCGAAGCAAAATTATAAGTAATGGGAACCACACCCAGCATGAATCAGCAGCTGTGAAACAGACAGCAGCGAGGAGAGAATTAGAGGAGAAATGAAGGTTTTAAGAGCAAATGAAATCAGGTTGAATTTTGGGGCCAACAACTTGTGGAGGTTGGGAAGGCGTCCGGAGCATCACAACAAAAGGTGAAACAAAAACACACACAAGCAGAGAAATGTGAGAGAAAGGCTCCTTTTAAGGTAACGCCTAGTTTGAGAAAAAGTTAAAATTAACCTGCCTGCCTACAAATGCACACACACGCAATGAAGAAACAGCTTACACTCATGAACACGTGAAGATTTTCCAGCAAGGCTAAAGCAGCGAAACTTAACATACACCTGTTGTTAAAGGATAAATACATTACTGACAAATAAACTCTCTGGGTTGCAGGACAACAATTTAACTTCAAAGAAAAAGACACTGGTCTGACCAACCAGTGAAGACACGACAAATTTAGGGGTTAAAAGATTCAAATTGTGACATGTTTTCTGCTGATTGATTGATACAAGTGAATACTGAATGAAAGAAAAGTCCATTTTTGGGCTTTTAAACATGATCTTAAGAATTTTAACAGGTGCATGTTGTCCTGTCAACTTGGTGGATTAGGAGTTGATTATATCGGGAGAGAAAAAACAAAAAAAGGGGGAGAGAAGGCTGACACAGGGCCTGGTCCCGGTGTTTCTCCCCTCTCGTTGTAATACAGCCAACACAACATCATTTTCCTGTTCGTTTGCTTTTGTTTTTGTCTGTTTTTGTTTTTTGTTTTTCTCTATATATGTTTAATTACAGGCTGCTTTGCCGGCCCTGAAAGCCGAGGCTGACTGGACTCCTGCTCTCCCCCATACGTGACCCTGACCAAATGCTGTAACAGCTAGACCCACAACAACAACCTGAAAAAGTCAACAGTGCTGCAGGAATGCGATCTCATGCAGCAGAGACGGAGAGCACTAAACCTAAGGCCCGTTTCACTACACGGGGGAAAATTCCCAGACTGCGTCAGCTGACAGAGCTGTGACGAGACGCCCGCCGAGCCCGAAGGAAAAGTAAGGCCGAGCAAAAGAATGCTGACCTTGATAACTCTGCATTTACACTGTGCAGGACAGTGATGGACCAACACAGAGGATCGGGCAGCAAAAAGGGCGTGACCGGGACAGGAGGAGTAACTGAGGTCAGAAGGCACCTCAGAATGGACAAAAAACACAGGAGAAGATGCAGGTTTCACCTGCGGTGAGCATGGACACTGGAGAAAGGACTGCCCCAATTGGGGTCAGAACCAGGGCGGACTGAACTTTGAGCAGCAGCAGCAGCAATGGTCGCAAACAAACTGAAAAGGAGGAGGGCAGGACCCCAGGGCATGCTTCAGGCCGTGGTTTACCCAGAACACCAGAACAGGAAAGTGATGAACACACACACACACACACACACACACACGTCTACAAACACACAGATTCAGAATGAAGTGAAATACACACATGAACACGTGCACTCGTTGAGTGAGTGAGAAATGACACACACACACACACACACACACACACACACACACACACACACACACACACACACACACACACATTGGAATGCTGATTCACTGAGAAGTGATACACACACACACACACACACACACACACACGCTGATGCAATGAAGAATGCTTTGCTTATGCTGATATGCAAAATGCTGCACACAAACATCCCAATGCATAATTTTTATGAGGAGCCATTGATTACCATTGATTACTTAGAATGTGTTATATGTCACTCAGAGGGCATTTATGTAGATTTTAGGAATAAGCTCTAAAACGGTTTGGTTATGAAAACAATGTCTGTGCGTGATGTCTGTTTATGGCTCAAGGCCTTGACTGAATTCTTTGCTGTGCTTCACACAGCCCTGATGAGGAACAGTGGCACAGAGTGAAAATGATGAATTAATAGTGTAAGTTTAGGTTGGAGTACGGCATTTTCTGTGATTGAGATTTAATTCAAGGAGGAAACAAAAGGTGTTACGGCACCTGAGCTTCTCATTCCCACACAATATTGTCCCGGCAGGAAGCAAAACGTTCCTGTGAATTTCTGGTTGATTTTTTGGTTTTGCTTAGCGCTAGCTTGATGTTATCAGTGAGCTTTGGCTTGTGTTCTTTCTCGTAAGCGAGAGAGGGATAGTTTTATGCTTGGACATGTCTGCAACGGGCCCTAGTTTGTGTTATTTTAGTAGTATTTTGTTGGTTATGTCTGTTTTCGTTTTTGTTACAGTGCACTGAGATAAGAAAATCTGAGAGGTGTGATCCACCGGTGGTGATATGTTGATATTTTGTGAGTTTATGATTTAACAATCAGCTCTTTAAACCAGGCCTGAAAGATTGAAATTTAAAGCGCTATGAAATATTCTTACAAAAACAGTTGCAAAGTGTGTCTCTCCATGATTGTAATTGGCTTGGGAGAAATTCACTTATATGGGACATTGATCATATGAGTCCTGAGTCTAAAAGGATTGCAGCGAGTCAATCCAGAACAAAAGAACAAAGAATTGTTTTCTTTTAAAATGATGACGTCATCTTGCTGGTGATGGAGGCTCGAATAGGTTGCGCGGGAGACTCCGTTATCAGCAAAATCTGGTATGAATGTGTGTGGATGAATGCATGTGAATGGACTGTGATGGACTGACGACTAAAAGTTTTGACTGACTTGATACTGAGACAATGACTGCATCAACTTTAGGATTAATAAATGCCAATAAACAATTCACCCAGCGGACAAGAGAAGGGTGGATGCTTCGCTTTGTTTTGTTTTTTCAGGAGCAGGAGGATAAGAGAGACTGGAGTAGGAGACTGTAGCTTCACATAAGTATGAACTGCAGACTTAACACTTTGGTTGCTGAGTCTGAGTTACTGATGTTTGCATTAAGACAACTGTGCTATATTAGCTGTGTTTTGATTAAGGTATCGTGTTATATTATTGGGAATGCCAAATGCTACAGTGGAAAAAACTATTGATATCACTCATGACTGGAATATGTTACTATTAACCACAGCAGGCCACTGTAAAAAGTCAATTAAATTTTATAGAGGAAAATCGCCAAAACTTTAACAATACCTATGAATGACTGGCCACATTCAGAATAGAGATATGCAATAGCAAACATTGGTCCACGTGATTTAGGTTCTCACTTGAAAGAGTAAATTATTAAAAGTAGAATATAACCGACAGGGACAGGTGATAGGATGTGGTACTGCAAAAGAACAAGAGCAAAGTAGAGAAAAAAACCTATTGTGTTTAGTTTGGATAAATTCAAATTAAAATGTACCATTACACTCAGAGGATCAAGATGAAATAAAACATATGCAAAATTTGTATGAAGTACATTACTGATAACTGTTCTGTCCTGAGCTTTTGTTTTTACAGCACCCACTTGACCACACCAACAGTTTCTCGCCACCAACAGGGGGTATTTGCAAAGAATAGGGAGGAATATCATCAAAACTGGGAAAGGTAAGCCCCGAAGGGGGTGATGACACCATAACTTTCACTTATGGTCAAATTCTTAAAATTTGACCCCAAACTTGAAAATTCTTCAAACATTTAGAGACAGAGTGGATAAACATAATGTCGCAAACCACATAAGGATGGAGCATTTGAATCAATAAGATGGTGAAATAACACACAGTAAAATGTGGATCATGTTGATTATGTTTATTCCAGTGTGCAGAGGAGTCAATTCCCTTCACAAAGTTTATAAATTCACTTGAACCAAAATTAGGAGCACCCGGTGCTGCAAGAATTAATAGTCACAATACCCAAGGATAAGCACAAGAGCATGACTGATATGATGGGACTGGGATTTTGCTACACTTAATTATTACAGACACAACTAAAACTATAACTGAAATTAATCAAAACTAAACTAAACTAGCAAACAATTGGTAAAAACTGATTAAAACTGATATAAAATTGAAAATCTGAAGTCGAAGCTAAATAAAAATAAAAACTAATGAAAATTGCAAAACTATTACAACTCTGGTCCAGACTAAGATGGCGTTGGACATCTTCAGGGCAGAAAAGGGTTGGTGTGACCAAGGTGTGGTTTGGCTTGTTGTATGTACATTTCAAAATGTTACAGCTCTGGATGGACCAGTTACCAGGGCATGGAAGGATGACAGACTTTATTACATGGGGAGAAGGGAAATTTCCGGGATTGAAGATCCTCAGGGATAACAAGGCTGGAGCAACGGTACTCGAGAGAAGAATTTCTGATACTTTCTGAGATATGCTGTCACTAACCTTCTCTTTTAATTGTCTAGCTCCAATGAATTGACACATGGGAGTGTGTCAAAAAGGGGGGAGTTGAGTCCGAACATCAAACAATGGTTTTATGAACATCTTATGACTGCTTATGAGTGTGTTTAATAATTTAGCTATGGTAAAACTTAAGCTTATAATGTGTTAGACTTAGAAATGGTTCATTAATTTTTGATTTCTTTTACACACACATAGATTATGATTAGAATAAGTCCCTGGGTCAGAGAGTCCTGAACATAATATTTTAAACCAAATTTGAATCATTAGAACAACAATGGATAACAATATTAGATTATCAAGGCTAGGGAGAGAGGTGTTTTGGTTTTCTGTCTCTTGCAGAGAAAGGAACAGACACCAGACGGGGACACGGAGATGTGAGGACCCTTCACAGCAGAGACAGATGTAGGGACTGCCGAGACAGCAACTGGGGTCAAGTGTCATGGCGTTTGGGCTCCTGGAGAAGATGGATCCCATAAACACAGCAATAACCATGAAGGGGTTGGCGAAAACCAGGAACACCAGACCAACGAGGTTCAAGAGGCTCTTGGCAAAAAGGGGGACACGGCGGTGACCCCAAAACACACAGATCTTTGTTTGAAATCGGGGCAGAATAATCCCCAGAACTGTGCAATGACTAAAGGGTGGTCTAACCCCAGAGGTCGAAGAAAGAAGCTGAGAATCACCCAACTGGAAGACACTGGTAGCTGCAGCAATAAAAATAAAGGTTAAAAGCTCCTTAGTCAGAGGTTCTAGTCTAAGTACATTTGAAAGGTATAAGGTGGCATTAAAAAGGGGGTGGAAAACTGGAGCACCAAAATAAAGTTGTGGGAGAATTGGGGAGTGATGGGAGAGTCATCTGTAACTGCTGTTATGGTTGTAAATCTAACTTTGCTTGCATCTGAACTGCGTGAACACAGAGGTCATCCCACATATGGTCCACCCGTTAAAGGGGGACAGAGGGCCTCAGGACCAAGAAGAACTGGACCTTGCAATGCTGGAGTGTATGTTGTAAGTGATCTCTTTGAAGAAAAGAGATCAAAGGGGGAATTGTGATATTATTCTGTTATCATATGTTACCTTATATCTGTAATCAAAGTAGTTGAAGTATGATACTGCTGTAGATCATATTATACCCTTTAATATAGAGTGTGTGATCTGTATGTAGTTTAGTTCTCATTATACTTTTGAGTTTAAAGAACATATTCACTTATTAGTTTATTAGACAAGTGTGCATCACTCTGTATCCTTGATCTGCTGTGAATGTATTACATGCTTAATTGTTGAATCATGAAGAGAAGGTTGTAAGCAGGAGACTCTGTGTCTAAGACAGGGGAGATAGACAGACCACATTCCACACCCCCACCTTACAGAAAGCAGAGAAACAACTGCCGAGGTCATAACTTAGGCGCCGTAAGAGAGAAAGAATGTTAATGTTTGGTCTTTTACGACTAGGTGGGGGCCACTAGAGACTATAAAAAGCTGAGCAACCCGTCACCATTTTGAGACTTGCTGTGACCCTCTTCAGGCATGTCTCCCCATCATGATGGTCCTTATGCTCTTAAGTGTTGAATTGTATGGAAATAAATGATTGTTGATTGAGCATAAATACACCGAGTATTGTCCTTCCTTCAGCCCAAAGATTCAAAGAATTGGGAGATTTCAACAATGGCCTCAGCAAACAACACTGGCCCTGGTGTAATGTGAATGTCCTCAGCCAGTAGCACAGGCCCTTGTGTATTGTGGATCGCATCAGCCAGCAACACAAGCCCTGGTGAAATGTGGATGGTTTCGGCCTGCACCACAGGCTCTGGTTTAATGTGGATGGCATCAAAAAGTAGCACAGGCCCTTGTGTAATGTGGATCACATCAGCCAGCAACACAGGCTATGGTGAAATGTAGATGACCTCAGACAGCAGCGCAGGCCCTGCTGTCGTGAAGTTGGCCTCAGAGGGAGCACTAGCCCTGGTGCAATGTGGATGGCCTAAGCCAGCAATACAGGCCCTGGTGTGGTGACGATAGCCTCACAGGGAGCACATGCTGTGCTATAATGTGGATGGCCTCAGCCAGTAGCACAGGCCCTGTTGTAATGTGGATGGCCTCATCTACCAACACTGGCCCAGGTGAAATGTGGATGGTATTGGCCAGCACCACAGGCCCTGGTGTAATGTGAATGTCCTCAGCCATGACCACAGGCCCTGATGAAATGTAGTTGGCCTCAGCCATGACCACAGGCCCTGGTGAAATGTAAATGTCCTCAGCCAGTAGCACAGGCCCTGTTGTAATGTGGATGGCCTCATCTAACAACTCTTTCCCTGGTGAAATATGGATGGTATTGGTCAGCACCACACACCACTGGCCCTGGTGAAATGTGCATGATATCGGTCAGCACCAGAGGCCCAGGTGTAATGTGGACCGCATCAATGAGCAGCAGAGGCCCTGGTGGGGTGAAGATGGCCTCACAGGAAGCACTGTCCCTTGTGTAATGTGTATGGCCTCAGCCAACAACAGTGGCCCTGGTGAAATGTGGATTATATTGGCCACCACCAGAGGCCCTGGTGTAATGTGAATATCCTCAGCCAGTAGTAAAGGCCCTTGCGTTTTCTGGAACGCATCAGCCGGCAACACAATCCCTGGTGAAATGTGGATGGTATCATCGAGTAGCAGAGGCCCTGGTGTAATGTGGATGGCCTCATCCAACAACAGTGGCCCTGGTGAAATGTGGATTATATTGTCCACCACCACAGGCCCTGGTGTAATGTGAATATCCTCAGCCAGTAGTAAAGGCCCTTGTGTTTTGTGGAACGCATCAGCCAGCAACACAATCCCTGGTGAAATGTGGATGGCCTAATCCAGCACCACAGGCCCTGGTTTGGTGATGATTGCCACACAGGAAGAACTGTACCTGGTGTAATGAGGATGGCCTCATCCAACAGTACAGGCCCTAGTGTTGTGAAGATGGCCTCACAGGAAGCACAGGCCATGGTGTAATGTGGATGGCCTCAGACAGCAGCCAGGCCCTGGTGAAATGTAGATGGCCACAGCCGGCAACATGCGCTCTGGTGAAATGTAGTCGGCCTCAGCCAAAAGCACAGGCCCTGTTGTGGTGAAGATGGCCTCACAGGAAGCACTGTCCCTGGTGTAATGTGTATTTCCTCAGGCAACAACACTGGCCCTGGTGAAATGTGGATGGTATTGGCCAACACCACAGGCCCTGGCGTAATGTGAATGTCCTCAGCCAACACCACTGGCCCTGGTGTAATGGGGATGGCATCAGCCAGTAGCACAGGCCCTTGTGTATTGTGGATCGCATCAGCCAGCAACACAAGCCCTCGTGAAATATAGGTGGCCTCAGACAGCAGCGCAGGCCCTGCTGTCGTGAAGTGGGCCTCAGAGGGAGCACTAGCCCTGGTGCAATGTGGATGGTCTAAGCCAGCAATACAGGGCCTGGTGTGGTGACGATAGCCTCACAGGGAGCACATGCCGTGGTACAATGTGGATGGCCTCAGCCAGTAGCACAGGCCCTGTTGTAATGTGGATGGCCTCATCTACCAACACTGTCCCAGGTGAAATGTGGATGGTAATGGCCAGCACCACAGACCTTGGTGTAATGTGGATGGCCTTAGCCAACACCACTGGCCCTGGTGAAATGTGGATGACATCGGCAAGGACCAATGGCCCTGATGTAATGTGGATGGTTTCAGCCAACAGCACAGTCCCTGGTGTGGTGAAGATGGCCTCAAAGGAAGCACTGTCCCTGGTGTAATGTGGATGGCCTCAGCAAACAACACTGGCCCTGGTGAAATGTGGATGGTATTAGCCAGCACCACAGGCCCTGGTTTAATGTGAATGTCCTCAGCCAGTAGCACAGGCCCTTGTGTATTGTGGATCACATCAGCCAGCAACACAGGCTATGGTGAAATGTAGATGGCCTCAGACAGAAGCGCTGTCACGACGTACTGGGTGGACTCACGCGCTGGATGATGCACACAAGGAAATTTATTGCAGAGCAATGTCCAAAGAGAGTATATACACAGATACGAGGCAGTGCTATTTACAAGGGGGTGCAAGTCAGTGCTATGTACAAAAGGTGAGGGGGGCAGGGCTCCGGGGAAAATCCAGGGGAACACGCTCGTCTCACTCCACACAATCCAGACACGAATCCACTCGCACACCCGGGGAACAGTCCAGGGAATCTGTACACAAAGAGACGCTTGTTAAATGCTGAACACATACACTGCATGGGAAAATACTTGCTGGGGCGCTCGACTTTCACTGACGCGATTCTCGCAACGATCCAGCGAAGAACAGCCGTTGCTTCCCCCCTTAAATACCACACTGATAAGGCACAGGTGTTTCTTCCTCCGAGGGCGTGGGCCAAGGGCGTGAACCCATAATGAGTTCAGCCCTGGCGAGAAAGCGGAGAAGAGAGAGAGAGAGAGGACTAGAGAAAAAGAGGGGGAGACAGCTGATCAGCGACCAGCTGAACCCCCAGGCCGTGACAGTACCCCCCCCCCCCCCCCCCCCCCCCCCAACGGGAGCCACCCGGCGACCCCCAGGCCTCCCAGGATGAGCGGCATGGAACGCCCGCACCATGTCCCTGTCCAGGAGGGCCGCACGCGGGACCCAAGACCGCTCCTCAATGCCATAGCCCTCCCAATCCACCAGGTACTGCAAACCACGCCCCCTGCGCCTGACAGCCATGATGCGCGAGACGGAGAAGGCCGGAAGGCCACCAAAGACCCGGGCGGGTGGAGGGGGCCCGGAAGGAGGGCACAGAGGGCTGGAAAGACAGGGCTTCACCTGAGAGACATGAAAGACATTATGGATCCGCATGTTCCGGGGCAGCTTAAGGCGGACCGACACCGGGTTCACCAGAGAGTCAATCACAAAGGGACCGATAAAGGTAGGGGACAGTTTCCTAGACTCCGACCACAGCGGAACGAATCGGGTCGACAGCCAAACTTCCTGTCCGGGCGCATAAACAGGCGCCGGGGTCCTACGGCGGTCCGCCAGGCGCTTGTTCCGCTCAGCCGTGCGGAGAAGGGCAGCCCGTGTGGCCCTCCAAGTGCGCCGACACCTCCGGACGTGCTGCTGGACAGAAGGCACGAAATGCTCACCCTCAACAGCCGGAAACAGAGGTGGTTGGGAACCCAGAGACGCCTCAAAAGGGGACAATCCGGTGGCCGAGGAGGTGAGGCTATTGTGGGCGTACTCAATCCAAGGGAGCTGCTCCCTCCAGGTGGTTTGATGGGTGGACGCCACGCATCGGAGGGCAGCCTCAAGCTCCTGATTGGCCCGCTCTGCCTGGCCGTTTGTCTGCGGGTGGAAGCCAGAAGACAGACTGACCTGAGCCCCCAGGGAGGAACAGAACTCCTTCCACACGCGAGACGTGAATTGCGGACCCCTGTCCGAGACTATGTCCGCCGGAATGCCATGGAGACGGAAGACGTGCTTTGTCAGGAGCCGGGCGGTTTCCAGGGCCGTGGGAAGCTTGGAGAGGGCGACAAAATGAGCCGCTTTAGAAAAACGGTCAACGATAGTCAAAATGACAGAGTTACCTGACGAACGCGGCAAGCCCGTGACGAAATCGACAGCTATGTGGGACCAGGGGCGGCTAGGCGTAGGCAAGGGCTGAAGGAGACCAGAGGGGGGTTGATTGACACATTTGTTCCGAGCACAGACTGAAAAGGCCGCTACGTACTCCCGGACATCCTTGATGAGGGAGGGCCACCAAGCGAAGCGCTGAAGGAGTGAAACGGTGCGGAGGGTCCCCGGGTGGCAGGTGAATTTTGCTGTGTGCGCCCAATGTATCACCTGTGACCGGACAGCGGAGGGCACAAAGAGTAGTCCAGGGGGACCCGTTCTTGGGTCTGGTTCTGTTCGTTGGGCCTCCCTAATGGCCGATTCAACCTCCCACGTCAGGACCCCAATGACACACGATGGGAGAGTCCCGAGCGGTCTCCTTGGAGGCAGCGAACTGGCGAGAAAGAGCGTCGGGTTTGGTGTTGCGGGAACCCGGCCTGTAGGTTATGGTAAACTGAAACCTTGTGAAAAACAGGGCCCACCTAGCTTGGCGAGCATTAAGCCGTTTGGCTGACCGGATATATTCCAAATTCTTGTGGTCTGTCCAAACTACAAACGGCTGGGCAGCGCCCTCCAGCCAGTGACGCCATTCCTCTAGGGCGAGCTTAATAGCCAACAGTTCCCTGTCCCCAACGTCATAATTTTGTTCGGCAGACGAGAGACGGCGAGAGTAGAAGGCACAGGGATGGAGCTTGCCCTTCTGTTCCTGGGATAGAATGGCCCCCACCCCAGTTTCCGAGGCATCCACCTCCACAACAAACTGCAGGCCGAGGTCAGGATGAACCAGGATGGGAGCGGAGGTGAACCGATCCTTCAGGAGATTGAAAGCCTTTCGTGCTGACTCCTCCCAGCAGAAGGGAACCTTAGGAGACGTGAGACGAGTTAGTGGGAGAGCCAGCCTACTGTAGTCACGGACGAAGCGTCTGTAGAAATTAGCAAAGCCCAGGAAACTTTGGAGTTGCTTACGGTCTGTCGGGACGGGCCAATCAACGACCGCCTGGACCTTAGCCGGGTCGGGCCTGAGGTTACCTTGTTCAATGATGTAGCCCAAAAATGAAACAGTGGTCACATGAAATTCACACTTCTCGCCCTTCACAAAGAGACGGTTCTCGAGAAGACGTTGCAAAACCAGCCGGACGTGGCGTTCATGTTCAGAGACGGAGCGTGAAAAGATGAGTATGTCGTCAAGGTAGACGAACACAAAGTGGTTAAGAAAGTCCCGAAGCACGTCGTTGACAAAGGCCTGGAACACGGCTGGGGCATTGGTTAAACCAAACGGCATGACGAGGTATTCGAAATGGCCCAAGTGTGTGTTAAAAGCCGTCTTCCATTCGTCCCCCTCTCGTATCCTAACCAGATGGTACGCGCTACGCAGATCTAGCTTAGTAAAAACTGTGGCCCCTTGGAGCAGGTCATAGGCTGAAGTTAGCAGTGGTAGTGGGTATTTGTTCTTGATGGTGATATTATTGAGACCTCGATAATCAATACATGGCCGTAGGCTCTTGTCCTTCTTAGCAACAAAAAAGAACCCGGCCGCAACAGGGGAGGATGATGGGCGGATCAGACCTGCGGCGAGTGACTCGTTAATGTACGTCTCCATGCTATCCCGTTCAGGCTGAGAGAGACTGTATAAGCGGCTGGTAGGAAGTGGGGCGCCTGGGAGATCGATTCCGCAGTCATACGGCCGGTGAGGGGGAAGAGAACGTGCTCTATCTTTACAAAAAACTTGCTCAAGATCGTGATAGACTGAGGGTACAGACGAGAGATCGGGCGGCTCAGATGGTGGGGGGTTACTCAGAGGGTTCGCGGGTGGAGTTGCGGCTTTTAGACAAGACATGTGACATTCCTTTCCCCACCCCAGAATGCTTTCCCTCCACCAATCCAGGACCGGGTTGTGTAGAAGTAACCAGGGGAACCCTAAGACCAGCGGTGTAAAAGGAGCCTTAAACACAAACAGCTGCAACGTCTCGGAATGATTGCCAGAGAGGGTTAACGATATTGGCTCCGTAATATGGGTGATATCCGGGAGACGTTGCCCACTGAGGGCGGTAACTTGGAGTGAGTGAGGCAGCGGTTCAGTGTTTAATTTTAATTCCCGAGCAAGGGACTCGTCAATGAAATTCTGCTCTGCGCCTGAATCGATTAGTGCGTGGAGTGGATGAGAAACCGAACGAACCATTAGCTTAGCCGCAAGCATCAAGCGAGGGGGAGATGGTGAACAGGAAACCTCGCCCACCCGTACTCTCCCCTCTACTGGCGGGCGCGGTCTTTTGGCTGGTATGGACAGGAAACGGCCATATGACCTTTACGGCCGCAGTAGAAGCACTCACCAGCCCTCCAACGCCGTTGTCGCTCTTCCAGTGTTAATCTGGAGCGCCCTATCTGCATGGGTTGCTCACCCTCGTCTTCATAGTTCCGGTCCCATCCTCCCATTCCACTCGCCGTACCTCCGCCGGAAGCCGTCTCTTCTCGTCCTAGAGGCTTCTGGGAGTTGTAGTCTCTAGTGCCGCGCCGCGCTCGTATGTTGTCATCCACCTTCACACAACGGGTCATAACATCAGGAAGAGTAACAGGTAATTCCCTCATAACCTCTCCCAGCTCCCGTTTTAGCTCGTCACACAGGTTATTCAACAGAGTACTTATCAGTGCCGACTGCCCACACTCGGTCTCCTCTGCCAGAGTCCAAAACTCAATCGAGTAGTCGGCCATGCTCCGTCTTCCCTGCTTCAAATTAAGCAGTCGGTGAGCCGCCGCTTCGGCCCCAGTGCCTCTCTCAAAGACATTCTTAAACTTAGCGAGAAAATCGGCATAGGTTATTTCAGGATCCGTTCTTAATACAGCATGCGCCCAATTTAATGCTTGACCACGTAGCAACTGAACAAAAAAAGCAATCTTAGCTGCATCGGTCTCATAAGTCCGCCGTAGCTGGTTGAACTGTAATGTCACTTGCGTTAAAAAACCCGCAGTCTTGCGGAACTCACCAGAGAATGGTTCCGGTACGGGCAGCGACCGCTCTGGAGGCTCCGCATGGGCCGGCGGTGGAGGAGCGGAGGTCCCGGGCACAGAGGGCTCGTGAGCCGGTAACCGTGGAACAACGGGCGGAGATGTAGTGGGCGGGCTTACCAGCGGTATCTGTTGAGCGATGGCTTGAGTTAGCGCTGTCAGCTGCTGATTAATGTGCAGTAACATTTGTTCGTGGCGGTCCAAGATAGCCTCCGTGGAGATGACCGGCTGCTGGGTGGCTGAGTCCGCTGAGTCCATGGTGTGGCTGGATCGTTACTGTCACGACGTACTGGGTGGACTCACGCGCTGGACTCCGGGGATGATGCACACAAGGAAATTTATTGCAGAACAATGTCCAAAGAGAGTATATACACAGATACGAGGCAGTGCTATTTACAAGGGGGTGCGAGTCAGTGTTATGTACAAAAGGTGAGGGGGGCAGGGCTCCGGGGAAAATCCAGGGGAACACGCTCGTCTCACTCCACACAATCCAGACACGAATCCACTCGCACACCCGGGGAACAGTCCAGGGAATCTGTACACAAAGAGACGCTTGTTAAATGCTGAACACATACACTGCATGGGAAAATACTTGCTGGGGCGCTCAACTTTCACTGACGCGATTCTCGCAACGATCCAGCGAAGAACAGCCGTTGCTTCCCCTCTTAAATACCACACTGATAAGGCACAGGTGTTTCTTCCTCCGAGGGCGTGGGCCAAGGGCGTGAACCCATAATGAGTTCAGCCCTGGCGAGAAAGCGGAGAAGAGAGAGAGAGAGAGGACTAGAGAAAAAGAGGGGGAGACAGCTGATCAGCGACCAGCTGAACCCCCAGGCCGTGACAAGCGCAGGCCCTGCTGTCGTGAAGTTGGCCTCAGAGGGAGCACTAGCCCTGGTGCAATGTGGATGGTCTAAGCCAGCAATACAGGCCCTGGTGTGGTGACGATAGCCTCACAGGGAGCACATGCCGTGGTATAATGTGGATGGCCTCAGCCAGTAGCACAGGTCCTGTTGTAATGTGGATGGCCTCATCTACCAACACTGGCCTAGGTGAAATGTGGATGGTAATGGCCAGAACCACAGACCTTGGTGTAATCTGGATGGCCTTAGCCAACACCACTGGCCCTGGTGAAATGTGGATGACATCGGCAAGGACCAATGGCTCTGATGTAATGTGGATGGTTTCAGCCAACAGCACAGTCCCTGGTGTGGTGAAGATGGCCTCACAGGAAGCACTGTCCCTGGTGTAATGTGAATGGCATCAGCCAGCAACACAATTCTTGGTGAAATGTGGATGGTTTCAGAAAGCACCACAGGACCGGGTGGATGCCATCAACGAGTAGCACAGGCCCTGATGTAAAGTGGATGGCATGAGCCAGCAACGTAGTTCTGGTGAAATGTGGATAGCCTCAGCCAGCAACACAGGCCCTGGTGAAATGAGGATGTATCACCCAGCAGCACAGGCCCTGGTGTGGTCAATATGGCCTCATAGGGAGCACTGTCCCTGGTGTTATGTGGATGGCCTCAGCCAACAACACTTTTTCTGGTGAAATGTGGATGGTATTGGTCAGCACCAAACACCCTGGTGTAATGTGAATGGCCTTAGCCAACACCACTGGCCCTGGTGAAATGTGCATGATATCTGTCAGCACCCCAGGCCCAGGTGTAATGTGGATGGCATCAACGAGCAGCAGAGGCACTGGTGGGGTGAAGATGGCCTCACAGGAAGCACAGGCCCTGGTGTAATGTGGATGGTAGAAGCCGGCATCACAGACCGTGATGTAATGTGGATGGCCTCAGCCAACAACAGTGGCCCTGGTGAAATGTGGTTGATATTGGCCAGCACCACTGGCCCTGGTGTAATGTGAATGTCCTAAGCCAGTAGCACAGGCCCTTGCGTATTGTGGATGTCATCAGCCAGCAACACAAGCCCTGGTGAAATGTGGATGGTATCATCGAGTAGCACAGGCCCTGGTGTAATTTGGATGGCCTCATCCAACAGTACGGGCCTTGGTGTGGTGAAGATGGCCTCATCCAGCACCACAATATAAAAAATAAATTACAGATATTAATACAGTATACAATAATTACATAATCTAAATGCAAAGCCAGATTTAATTACCCTAATTCGCCTTGAATGCCAGGTTAAACAAATACGTTTTTAAACGTGATTTAAAAGACTGCCCTGGTGTGGTGATGATGGCCTCACAGGAAGCACTGTCCCTGTTGTAATGTGGATGGCCTCATCCAACAACACTGGCCCTGGTAAAAATGTGGATGGTAACCGCCAAAACCACAGGCCCTGGTGTAATGTGCATGGCATCAACGAGTAGCACAGGCCCTTGTGAAATTTAATTGGTCTAAGCCAGCAACACAGGCCCTTGTGTAATGTAGATGGCCTCAGAAAGCAGTACAGGCCCTGGTGTGGTGAAGATGGCCTCACAGGAAGCAGTGGCCCTGATATAATGTGGATGGCATCAGGCACTAGCAAAGACCCTGGTCTGCTGAAGATGGTCTCAGACAGAAAGCACAGGCCTTGGTGTGGTGAAGACAGCCTCACAGGGAGCACTGGCCCTGGTGAAACATGGATGGCCTCAGCCAGCACCACAGGCCCTGGTGTGGTGATGATGGCCTCACAGGAAGCACTGGCAGTGGTGTAATGTGGATGGTCTCAGCCAACAACACTGACCCTGGTGAAATGTGGATGGCATCATCCAGCACCACATGCCCTGGTGTAATGTGGATGGCCTCAGCCAGCAACGCAGGCCTTTGTTTATTGTGGATGGGATCAATTAGCAGCAGAGGCCCTGGTGGGGTGAAGATGGCCTCACAGGAAGCACTGTCCCTGGTGTAATGTGGATGGTGGAAGTCGGCGTCACAGGCCGTGATGTAATGTGGATGGCCTCAGCCAAAAGCACAGGCCCTGGTGTGGTGAAGATGGCCTCAAAGGAAGCACTGTCCCTGGTGTAATGTGAATGTCCTCAGCCAACACCACTGGCCCTGGTGTAATGTGGATGGCATCAGCCATGACCACAGGCCCTGGTGAAATTTAGTTGGCCTCAGCCATGACCACAGGCCCTGGTGAAATGTAAATGTCCTCAGCCAGTAGCACAGGCTTTGTTGTAATGTGGATGGCCTCATCTAACAACACTGTCCCTGGTGAAATATGGATGGTATTGGTCAGCACCACACACCTTGGTGTAATGTGAATGGCCTTAGCCAACAACACTTACCCTAGTGAAATGTGTATGGTATTGGCCAGTATCACAGGCCCTTGTGTTTTGTGGATGTCATCAGCCAGCAACACAATTCCTGGTGAAATGTGGATGTTTTCAGAAAGCACCACAGGCCCGGGTGTAATGTGGATGCCATCAACGAGTAGTACAGGCCCTGATGTAAAGTGGATGGCATGAGCCAGCAACGTAGTTCTGGTGAAATGTGGATTACCTCAGCCAGCAACGCAGGCCCTGGTGAAATGAGGATGTATCACCCAGCAGCACAGGCCCTGGTGTGGTCAATATGGCCTCACAGGGAGCACTGTCCCTGGTGTTATGTGGATGGCCTCAGCCAACAACACTTTTCCTGGTGAAATGTGGATGGTATTGGCCAGCACCACAGGCCCTGGCGTAATGTGCATGTCCCCAGCCAACACCACTGGCCCTGGTGTAATGTGGATGGTATCAGCCAGTATCACAGGCCCTGGTGAAATGTGGATGTTTTCGGACAGCACCACAGGCCCTGGTGAAATGTGGATGGTATTGGCCAACACCATAGGCCCTGGTGAAATGTGAATGTCCTCAGCCAACACCACTGGCCCTGGTGTAATGTGGATGGCATCAGCCATGACCACAGGCCCTGGTGAAATGTAGTTGGCATCAGCCATGACCACAGGCCCTGGTGAAATGTAAATGTCCTCAGCCAGTAGCACAGGCCCTGGTGTGGTCAATATGGCCTCACAGGGAGCACTGTCCCTGGTGTTATGTGGATGGCCTCATCTAACAAAACTGTCCCTGGTGAAATATGGATGGTATTGGTCAGCACCACACACCCTGGTGTAATGTGAATGGCCTTAGCCAACACCACTGGCCCTGGTGAAATGTGCATGATATCTGTCAGAAGCCCAGGCCCTGGTGTAATGTGGATGGCATCAACGAGCAGCAGAGGCACTGGTGGGGTGAAGATGGCCTCACAAGAAGCACTGTCCCTGGTGTAATGTGGATGGTAGAAGCCGGCATCACAGACCGTGATGTAATGTGGATGGCCTCAGCCAACAACAGTGGCCCTGGTGAAATGTGGTTGATATTGGCCAGCACCACTGGCCCTGGTGTAATGTGGATGGCCTCAGCCAAAAGCACAGGCCCTGGTGTGGTGATAATGGCCTCACAGGAAGCACTGTCCCTGGTGTAATATGGATGGCCTCATCCAACAACACTGGCCCTGGTAAAAATGTGGATGGTAACTGCCAAAACCACAGGCCCTGGTGTAATGTGCATGGCATCAACGAGTAGCACAGGCCCTGGTGAAATTTAATTGGTCTAAGCCAGCAACACAGGCCCTTGTGTAATGTAGATGTCCTCAGAAAGCAGTAAGGGCCCTGGTGTGGTGAAGATGGCCTCACAGGAAGCAGTGGCCCTGATATAATGTGGATGGCATCAGGCAGTAGCAAAGACCCTGGTCTGGTGAAGATGTTCTCACAGGTAGCACTGGATCTGGTGTAATGTTGATGGCATCAGGCAGTAGCACAGACCCTGGTCTGGTGATGATGGTCTCAGACAGAAAGCACAGGCCCTGGTGTGGTGAAGACAGCCTCACAGGGAGCACTGGCCCTGGTGAAACATGGATGGTCTCAGCCAACAACACTGACCCTGGTGAAACATGGATGGTCTCAGCCAACAACACTGACCCTGGTGAAATGTGGATGGCATCATCCAGCACCACATGCCCTGGTGTAATATGGATGGCATGAGCCAGCAACGCAGGCCCTGGTGAAATCAGGATGGTATCAGCCAGAAGCACAGGCCCTAGTGTGGTGAATATGGCCTCACAGGGAGCAGTGGCCCTGGTGCAATGTGGATGGCTTCAGCCAGCAACGCAGGCCTTTGTATATTGTGGATGGGATCAGCCACCAACACAGGCCCTGTTGTAATGTGGATGGCCTCATCTAACAGCACTGTCCCTGGTTAAATGCGCATGATATCGGTCAGCAGCACAGGTTCAGGTGTAATGTGGATGGCATCAATGAGCAGCAGAGGCCCTTGGTGGGGTGAAGATGGCCTCACAGCAAGCACTGTCCCTGGTGTAATGTGGATGGTAGAAATCGGCGTCACAGGCCGTGATGTAATGTGGATGGCCTCATCCAACAGTACGGGCCTTGGTGTGGTGAAGATGGCCTCATCCATCACACATGCCCTGGTGTGGTGATGATGGCCTCAAAGGAAGCACTGTCCCTGGTGTAATGTGAATGTCCTCAGCCAACACCACTGGCCCTGGTGTAATGTGGATGGCATCAGCCATGACCACAGGCCCTGGTGAAATTTAGTTGGCCTCAGCCATGACCACAGGCCCTGGTGAAATGTAAATCTGCTCAGCCAGTAGCACAGGCCCTGTTGTAATGTGGATGGCCTCATCTAACAACACTGTCCCTGGTGAAATATGGATGGTATTGGTCAGCACCACACACTCTGGTGTAATGTGAATGGCCTTAACCAACAACACTTGCGCTGGTGAAATGTGGATGGTATTGGCCAGCAGCACTGGCCCTGGTGTAATGTGAATGTTCTCAGCCAACACCACTGGCCCTGGTGTAATGTGAATGGCATCAGCCAGTATCACAGGCCCTGTTGTTTTGTGGATGTCATCAGCCAGCACCACAGGTCCAGGTGTAATGTGGATGCCATCAACGAGTAGCACAGGCCCTGATGTAAAGTGGATGGCATGAGCCAGCAACGTAGTTCTGGTGTAATGTGGATAGCCTCAGCCAGCAACGCAGGCTGTGGTGAAATGAGGATGTATCACCCAGCAGCACAGGCCCTGGTGTGGTCAATATGGCCTCACAGGGAGCACTGGCCCTGGTGTAATGTGGATGGCCTCAGCCAAAAACACTTTTCCTGGTGAAATGTGGATGGTATTGGCCAGCACCACAGGCCCTGGCGTAATGTGCATGTCCCCAGCCAACACCACTGGCCCTGGTGTAATGTGGATGGCATCAGCCAGTATCACAGGCTCTGGTGAAATGTGGATGTTTTCGGACAGCACCACAGGCCCTGGTGAAATGTGGATGGTATTGGCCAGCACCACAGGCCCTAGTGAAATGTGAATGTTCTCAGCCAACACCACTGGCCCTGGTGAAATTTAGTTGGCCTCAGCCATGACCACAGGCCCTGGTGAAATGTGAATGTCCTCAGCCAACACCACTGGCCCTGGTGAAATTTAGTTGGCCTCAGCCATGACCACACAGGCCCTGGTGAAATGTAAATGTCCTCAGCCAGTAGCACAGGCCCTGTTGTAATGTGGATGGCCTCATCTAACAACACTGTCCCTGGTGAAATATGGATGGTATTGGTCAGCACCACACACCCTGGTGTAATGTGGATGGCCTCAGCAAACACCACAGGCCCTGGTGTGTTGAAGATGGCCTCACAGGGAGCAATGGCCCTGGTGCAATTTGGATTGCATCAGCAAATAGCACAGGCTCTGGTAAAAATGTGGATGGTAATGGCCAAAACCACAGGCCCTTGTGTAATGTGCACGGCATCAACGAGTAGCACAGGCCCTGGTGAAATGTAGTTGCTCTAAACCTGAAACACAGGGCCTGGTGAAATGTGGATGGTCTCAGACATAACCACAGGCCCTGGTGTTGTGAAGATGGCCTCACAGGAAGCACTGGCAGTGGTGTAATGTGGATGGTAATGGCACAGCACAGGCCGTGGTGTAATGTGGATGGCCTCAGCAAGTACCACAGGCCCTGGTGTGGTGATGATGGCCTCAAAGGGAGCACTGGCCCTGGTGCAATGTGGATTGCATCAGCCAGTAGCACAGGCTCTGGTAAAAATGTGAATGGTAACGGCCAAAACCACAGGCCCTTGTGTGTAATGTGCATGGCATCAACGAGTAGCATAGGCCCTGGTGAAATGTGGTCGGTCTCAGCTATAAGCACAGGCCCTGGTGTTGTGAAGATGGCCTCACAGGAAGCACTGGCCCTGATGACATGTGGATGGCACAGACCCTTTCTTTTGTGGATGGCACCAGCCAGCAACACAGGCTCTGTTTGAATGTAGACGGTCTAAGCCAATAACACAGGCTCTGTTTAAATGTGGTTGGTCTAAGCCAGCAACACAGGCCCTGGTGTAATGTGGACGGCCTCAGAAAGCAGTACAGGCCCTGGTGTGGTGAAGATGGCCTCACAGTAAGCACTGTCCCTGGTGTAATTTGTATGGCCTCAGCCAGTAGCACAGGATGGCCTCATCTAGACCCATTTCTGTAGTATACTTACATATCTATACTATTGCTAATATATATTGTAATATATCTATATCACTAAAGCACTTCTGGATGGATGCAAACTGCATTTCGTTGCCCTGTACCTGTGCATGTGCAATGACAATAAAGTTGAATTCTATTCTATTCTATTCTATTCTAACAATACTGGCCCTGGTAAAATGTGCATGATATCGGCGCATGTAATAGTTAGAAACGCACTGTCTTGACGAAATAAAGCCTTTTTGTACAACTTCATGAAGTTAGCTGTAACTTTTGATAGAAGACTCAGACACACATATTTATGGCTTTATCTTATAGAATTCAATGTCCCCGTGTTGGGCAAAAAGGTTTTGCAGCTGTTTGAGCTAAGATTTTAAAGTTATTCACATAATGAAAACCTATACTTTGTTTCGTGCGAGTTCCACATTCAAATGCATGTAATAGTCAGAATTGCACTGTCTTGACGAAATAAAGCGTTTTTGTACAACTTCATATAAATAGCTGTAACTTTTGATAGAAGATTCAGATATACGTATTCATGGCTTTATCTTATAGAAATCAATATCCCCGTGCTGGGCAAACAGGCTTTGCAGCTGTTTGAGATAAGATTTTCAAGTTATTCAAAAAATTAAAATCTAAATTTTTGTTTCAGGCGAGAACTCCATTCAAATGCATGTATCAGTGAGTCAGCTGTCGTTGCCTGTTACCCACCAGCTGACCGCATTTTTATGTTTATTTGTTTTTGTAACGGTATAAACAATGAAAGGTGGTGGATTAGCCAATTGGTCATGATCAACTCTGGGTGGACCAATTACAATACACATTAGGGGTTTTAGATACGGGCGACACGGGCGGTTCCCCGGGGCGGCATCGTGGGCATCGGCAAGGAAAAAAAAAAAGAAAATGCTCGTACTCATGCTGTCATGGTCCCCGTGCCTGCTCAGCTGGCCCTGTGTGGCTACATGTTATGTTTTGTCTTTTCTCGCTCTCCTCTCTCTCTGCTCGCTGCCTGGGCGGAGCTCATTGTGAGCTCCCGGCCTCCACCACCTGTAGGCAATCACCTGTGGCTCCTCACCTTGTTTGCTCCCGCTACTTAAGGTAGTGACTGAGAGCACCTCGCCGCTGGACTATTGAATAACGCTCATCAGTGCTACTTTAGCCTCAGCCAGTTTTGAGCTTTGTCCGTGAAAGTTCCGTGCTAACTCTTGTTCTCTGTATGCAGATTTCTCGTGCTTGGTTTGGAGACTCTGGACGCTTTTCCCGACCCCACTCTGCACCCCTGGGAACCCTGGCCCCCTTCTCCTTCACCTGTATATAGTGCACCTGGAGTGTGTAAATAAACCTGTTTTTCTGAGATTTCAGTCTGCGCCGAGTCCTCCCTGCTCCTCCGTGACACATGCTGCCCCGACGTCAGCCAGCGCATATTGGGAATGACATAGGCACCGATCGGTTTTCTCTCACCCATTTCCTGGGAGTAAGGGTGCCCTTCGTTTGCGAGGTGCGCCTGCTGCTTGTGGCGCAGAGAGGAGAGGGCGGGGCGGCGGGGGATTCTCTGACCGGCTGGAGCAGCATCTAATAACCAACTCGCAAAATAAAACAAAATAAAAACTAACCAACAAACACGAAAAAACCAGACATTATAATACAGACTTATAATTTGTACCAATGTTTTTTCGAAATTCTATACACGAAAAGTGAGTGTGAGAGCCCTCGGTGCACCTGCTCGCTGCTGAAGTCAAAGTAAACTTTATTGCCATCTCCGCTACAGTCCAGTAGAGAGACGAGACGACGAGGCTCCAGTTACAGCAGTGCAAGTAAACAAACAATATATATAAGAAGAGTAAGAAGATAAATAAACACTTTAGGACTAGGGATAAAGGGATCAATAACAATTTAAAATTTACAGTTTGATGATTTAAAGTCTCACACACAACCCGTTGAAAGGGGAGGGGGGCCGTCTGCTTCCAAATAGAGCGCTTGTCATTTATAATGTTGTAAATCCAAGCCCATTATGTATTCATGATTTGAATCCTGGGTTGTGTGAAATCTCAGAAATGCACAATAGACAAAGTGAATCTGTGAACTAAGGTGTAGGTGTGTTAGATCATGTTGTGTTGAGGGATGGGTGTTCATACTGGAGTGCAAAATTAAAACCAATGGAAGATGGACAAGAAAAGTTCAGCCATCAGGTCCTCAGTTTAAAAAAAAGAGAAAAGAAGAGGAAGAGAAACGAGCAAAAGACACAGGTAAGCAGATGTGTCATTGGATAATGGCAGGTCATCCTGAAACAATCAGAAACGGAATCAGAATACTTTATTAATCCCTAAGGAAATTATGTGCGTTACAGTTGCTCCAAGAAGAAATGGTAAAAATAGTAACAGTAACAGACTAAACTCCAAACAATACATTATGTTACAGATCTTAATATTAATTAGTCATTGTCAATTGTTGATTTGTCCTGTTCTCATTGTATGACGAATTATGATGTCTGTTTGGTAGCCGTTTGCAAACTATGCATACTCTCTCTCTCTTCATATAGGTGTGAGTGTACAACATCTTTATGTTAATGTACAATCCTTAATATGTTTTGTCTGTGTGTGTGTGTGTGTGTGTTGGGGGGTGCGCCAGAGGGAGTGTTCGCCCAGGGCGCCAAACAGGCTAGGACTGCCACTGCCTCCAAGCCACAGTGGCAGAATTCTTCACACCAGTAAAGAGGTGGCCATTTTCGGCTCGCGAACTCGCAAAATGAATGTGAATTCCTCTCCCACTGTCACACCCAATTCACCCGCCATTATTCTGCTCAAAAATTCTTCTGGTTCGGAATGTATGCGACAGATGGCCCACAATGAATCCTGGGATATAGTAGGACACGAAGGATACATTGGACCCATCCTTAAAATTCAGGGCAAAGTAGCACGCATTTGTCGCCACATTTGAGTACTCTTTGAATTCGGACAGCCTTCGTCGTGTCGCCGTGACGTCATTGCCTCAAAATACATACTTCGGAGCATCCTTCCCCTGAATTTGGAGCTTAGATCTTTCACATCAGTACAGCCACGGTTTGCATAGCTTGCTAGACCAACTAATGTGTTTTCTCACTAGGTGTTGAGAACGGACTTTGTCACGGAAGTGGAGCCACTGTACAAATTTGGAGTTGGAGTTGTCACGATTCACGCCAAGGACACGAGCACTGTGTAGCACCATGAACCCTACACAGTGTTTAATTACATTCTGTAAATTACAATTACATTCTGTAAATGTAATTAAACAGAAATGTTGGTTGATGAAATGTAACGACAGTTTGCCTGTGTTACTAAAGAATGCCTAATTTTGACATTAACAGAGGCCACAGATATTGAAAAGCAGTCACAAAGCATTAAAATAAATGCAGAGAATAAGAATATACTAAATAGTCTGGGTTGATTTTGCCACCTAACAGTGTGTGTTGATTGAAAACGACCCTGCTAACAGCTGCACCTTCCAGGAACATTTTGTTGTTGCTCTTATCTAGTAGCTGCTAAGCTCACTCTGCCAACAACCAACAACAATAAATTTCACTGAGACACTGAAGGTTTTTAAAACTGTGGTGTAATTTTTTTTAAGCAATATAAGCCAAGAAGTAGCAACATGTACACAGAGCATCAGTGGTATGAAAGCTAGGCTAACACTAGCTAGCTAGCAAGTTCATTAACCTGGTGTTAAACTGCAAAAAAGCACAAAAAAAGTTTGCATAAAAGTAAATAATTTACTCATTAAATCAAGGATAAGCTTCTTCAGCTGCACACAAGTTTGCTCAGACTATTTCAGAAAGACCCGTACACAGCAAGAACATAAGGAACGATAAGTGGTGGTTAGGAGGAAAGCAAGAAGATGGTATTTTCAAACCATATCAATTAATCCTTCCACTAAACGGGACCTTTTGTCTGTTTCTCTGGAAAGTCATGCGATAATGAGATAAAGCAAAATAAAATACTAATTTCATGTTTTTTTTTATTACAATTATGAGGGCATTTGTATGAGCTAAGATGCAGTCTCTCAATTTAGTTCTTTTTTCTAGAAACAAAAACAAACAAATGAACACTAGGAAAAAATAGAATTATATAAAGTGCTTTTGTAGAGTTTGTAAAGTGCTTTACAAACCTGAATATTACAGCTAACAGGCAAATTTTCCCATTTGAGTGCAGTCAGCTACCCAAACAATAGACAGCCACTTACTTATGCCATCCAACTACAGCCACTTCTGATTTTTATCTACCCCAAAACCCTTTAAATAACCGGCCACAACTGTTTCTGTCCTGGCCATTTCCTTTTGAAAAGCTAGAGCAGTTACGAGAGATCATACTAGCTGGGCGGTTCTCCTCCTAAAGCGGAGGGTAACTAAAAATGTACCAAAATCAGACATAAGAAAAAATTATACAAGCACACTGTGAGTACCTATAGCAATTGTGCTCTGCTGGCACGGTCTCTGCGCACAGAAAATCTGCGTTGTGCACAAAAAAAAATCTAACCTGAATTGAAATTAAAATTAATACTTTAACAATTCTGTTTTGCAGTGTTAGTCAGTAAGCGACTGGCTGCTCCCGTATGGGATTAGAACGATGCCACCTTATCCCATAGTCCAGCCAATAATGCGATTCACATTACACAGCTAATCGACATTGTTGACAGGCTATGACAGCGTCCTTATGTGCCGACACCAGTGCTTTAGCTAGCAAAGCAGCGTTGCTGATATGGAGTGAAGCCACGTTAATGACAACGTGTACGACCATTGGAGATGTGAGCAGGACAGACGGAACAATTGATGGAAAAAGTGTGGACTTTATACAATTTTTTAAATTGTGTTGATAGGCCACGTAAAACCAGAGTTATGATAAAAATATATGCAATGTTTGGTTTTCTTCTTGAATACTATCGTTGTTTATATTTACTGCGGTAAGAAACGTAAAAAAGGCGATTTATAAGGAAAATGCTGGAAAGCACTCTCCACCTGTGAGCAAAAACAACCCCCCCCCCAAACTTTCCTATTGGTCGAAAAAAGTACCATGTCGACCAATCAAAAAATGATATGGCAACATGGCATTTAGTTGTTTAGGAAGGGCGGAAGTTTTAGGAGTGACTGCGGTGTTTTGAGATGTTTAGCGCAAATCTTGTGTAGTTAGTGTGTAGTGTAGTCAATAGTTTTGTTGTGTGTGTCAGAACAATGAGGCAACTGCTGAATGTTACAGGAGTTACAGGAGTGATACATCTCCTGTTGTCAGGCCTGCAGGTATCAGGCTGTTCTCCTTTATCTCATAGTGAACAGAAATTATTTTTTGGGGTGGCACAAATAATTTGTGTGGCATCAAATTTGATGCAGAACAGCTGATTGTTCAGTAAATAGTTTGAAATGTTTATTTAAAAAAAACACCTTGGCTGCATCTTTTAGGTAAACAGCTGCAAAAAACTTTGTTGTTTGCACAACCCAGTTACTTTTTTGAAGAAGTAACTATATAATTAATTGCCCAACATTTGTCATTATATTCTGTATTTTGCAGACAGAGTTACAGGACTCTCTCCCAGACAAAAAAGAAAAAAAAAGAAAGTTTTCAAAATTGGAGTTCAAGTTATTTTTTACTTCCAATAGTGTTAACATACTACACAGGTCACGAACAAGATTCTTTTAAAATTTCATTGTAAGTGGACTAAAGCAGTTAATTATAAGTAGTCTTAACATAAATGTAAATGCTGTAATTGGTTTATTTTAATAAACCATGTAACTTGGATGGATTCGATGCTGGCGTGACCACAGTGCACACGTTAGTGATGTGTCGGTTGCGAACGAAATGGCTCTTAGAGCCAATTCTTTGAAGTGCACGATGTGAGGTTTTTTTTCCCCTTCTCTCACCCTCTCTCTCTCTCACACTTGTTTTCCGCTTCACTCCGCACACGAGCCTTGTGCTTTGCGCTGGGCAGAGGGGGGATGGGCGGTAGTTACACTTGCAGTAGCACAGGAATAGAGCCGGAGGGAGAGAGAGAGAAAGAGAGCCAGGGACAACAACGTCACATTAGAAAGGTATAGTAATCATCCACAACTATTTTCAGTTGTGGATGATAAAGGATGCAGAAAGTTTATTCATGCAGGTCCATATGACAGAGAATGTGCATCTTCTTTTTGTTTTCATATTTGAATTTATATTTAATTGTGGTTTGCAGTGTTTTGTGTTGTTTCACTTTAAATTTGTTTAAAAGGAAAAAGCTGAAAATTTAAATAGTTAAAAGTTGAACTGTGAATAGTTGGTTGTCGTATTCTATGATTTTTTTTATTACATTTTATGTGGAGTGAATAAATAAAAGTATATTTACGGTGGCCCCTAGAGACAAAGCACGTACAAACTCCAAAACACGTAAAAACTCAGAAGCACATACAAACTCCAAAACACGTACGAACTCAGAAGCACGTACAAACTCCAAAACACGTAAAAACTCAGAAGCACGTAAAAACTCCAAAACACGTACAAAACACAACAGAAGTGCTCCAGGATGCTAGGCGCAGTGTTGAGCTTTTGTTAACTAGTGGCTACACAAGCCAGCAAGTACCAACAACCAGATTTGGTGTGTGGTAGTAACAGGTAAATGAACATTTTTTTTAAATTATTTGAATATATATGAGTGCTTGTGTATAAATACACAAACAATACACATATGCTTTCAATTGTGTAATTTAAGTGATCTAGGAGCTTGCAAAGAAAAGCGTCTGGACTTCTTTAAGTTGCCTGAAGACGATTCACCTCTCATCTGAGAAGCTTCTTCAGTTCTAAGGTCAAATGGCGGAGACCCCCTGATGATCCTTTAATCACATGAGCCAAGATGTGAAAATGGGTGTGGGTCCCAATCAGCCAGGGTTTCAGGTGAGCTCATTGTGAGTAGTGATGGGTCATTCGCGAACGAAATGGCTCTTAGAGCCGGCTCTTTGACGTGAACGACGCGAGCCGTCACGTGGGTTTTTTTTTTTTCTCTCACCCTCTCTCTCTCTCGCACTTTTTTTCCGCTTCACTCTGCACGTGAGCCTTGTGCTTTACGCTGGGCAGAGGGGGGAGGGGCGGTAGTTATACTCAGTAGCACAGGAACAGAGCCAGAGGGAGAGAGAGAGAAAGAGAGCCAGGGACAACAACATCACATTAGAAAGGTATAGTAATCATCCACAACTATTTTCGGTTGCAGATGATAAAGGATTCAGAAAGTTTATTCATGCGGGCCCATATGACAGAGAATATGCATCTTCTTTATGTTTTCATATTTTAATTTATATTTAATTGTGTTGTGGTTTGCAGTGTTTTGTGTTGTTTTCACTTTAAATTTGTAAAAGGAAAAAGCTGAAAATTTAAATAGTCAAAAGTTGAAATGTGAATAGTTGATTTTTGTATTATATGATTTATTTATTACATTTTATGTGGAGTGAATAAATAAAAGTATATTTATGGTGGCCCCTAGAGACGAAGCACATATAAACTTCAAATCACGTACGAACTCTGAAGCATGTACAAACTCCAAAACACGTACAAACTCCAAAACACGTAAAAACTCATAAGCACGTAAAAACTTAGAAGCATATAAAAACTCAAAACACATACAAAAGACAACAGAAGTGCTCCAGGATGCTGGGCGCAGTATTGAGCTTTTGTTATCTTGTGGCTACACAAGCCAGCAAGTACCAACGACCGGATTTGATGTGTGGTAGTAACAGGTAAATGAACTTTTTTTTTAAATTATTTGAATATATATGAGTGCTTGTGTATGAATACACAAACAATACATACATGCTTTCAATTGTGTAATTTAAGTGATCTAGTAGCTTTGCTTTGGAAGTTCAGTTCATGCTAGAAATGTGTTTTGGAGTTTGTACGTGTTTTGTCTCTAGGTGCCACCGCATATATTTATATATAAACATATATAAATAAAACCACTTTTTTTACGTTAGTAATTCCTTTTGTGCATAATTTTATATTATTGTTAATAATAAATTAATTAAAGCAACAAAACAATCTGAAGAGCCGGTTCGGAGCCGAAAGAGCCGGCTCTTTTTAGTGAGCCGAACCGAAAAAGCCGGATCTCTAAAAAGAGACGGAAATCCCATCACTAATTGTGAGACCTGGCCCCACCTTATCATGCGATTTCCTGAGGTCAGATGGCCCAGGATGTGAGTGGGCGTTAACGTGTCTGGGGAGGGAACTCAAAACTGGATCATAGATGGCAGACAGAACGCCTCTGTTCAAAGATGGTCGCTCACAGTGGACATAAATGGCTTCTTTCACTCCTCTTTCAAACCATCTGTTCTGTCTGTCCAAAATGTGAACGTTGGCATCCTTGAAAGAGTGTCCCTTAAGATGCAGATGGGACTGCTGAGTCTTGTCCTGTGGAGGTGGCTCTTCTGTGTTGTGCCATGCGCTTGTGAAGTGGCTGTTTGGGGTCTCCAATGTAGAGGTCTGGGCATTCCTCGCTGCACTGTACAGCATACACCACATTGTTAAGTCTGTGTTTAGGAGTTTTGTCTTTCGGGTGAACCAGTTTTTGTCTGAGCGTGTTGCTGGGTCTGAAATGCACCGGGATGTCATGCTTGGAGAAAACTCTCCTGAGTTTTTCTGATACACCGGCTATATAGGGGATGACAATGTTGTTGCATCTGTCCTTCTTCCTTTTCTAATTTTATATTATTGTCAATAATAAATTAATTAAAGCAACAAAACAACCTGAAGAGCCAGTTCTCTAAAAAGAGCCGGAAATCCCATCACCAGCACACATCTGCTGTTGCTCACAGTGGTCCAAGTGATCGCTCAGGGAGTTTGTGTGTTCGCTCAGACACATGAAAAATTAGAGGGAAACATTCCCTATAGTGCTGTGAAAAAAGCCCTCTTTCTGTTGTTAGTTTTTTGCATTTTGTCATACTTCAAAGTATCAGATGATCAAAAAATTCTGATATTAGAAGGTTTGAGTCCTGTTGCATCTGCCGTAAAACTACACAGCATTTCATAAACAGAACATCAGATCAATAGTCAAATGATGGTGGTAGTACAATGGTCTGGGGCTGCTTGGCTGCTTCAGGACCTGAAGAATTTGCAGTAATTGATGAATCCAGGAATTCTGTCCTCTAGCAGAAAGTCTTGAAGGGGAATGTCCACCCTTCCGTTCTGGTGTGACCAGAAAAAAAAGTTTCAGATTAAATCAGATTCTTTCTTCATGCTGGAAATCCCTCTAGTGTGGCTAAACTTCATAGACTTATATTTCCTTTTTTTTTCTGTGGAATGAAGTAAAAAGAGAAAGTCCATGTGAATGTCAGAGAAAAAAGTGCTCTCTCCTACATATAGCTGAAGAATTATTAAATGTTGGATTGTAACACATCACTTCTAAAGATTTGCCAACTTCAGCTTCATGGTACCAAGCTAATGATTTAACATATCCCAAAGGCAACCTGCTGATGTGACACAATGACTCTGAAATAGAGGACAATGAACAACTTCTACTTAGGTGTATCAAACCACCAGGTGTCATGGGGGTGCAATAGTGAGCACCGTCACCAATCAGCTGGAAGCCTCCTGTTAGAAACCTCCTGATGTATACTACCATTTCCCAAATGTCAGCTGCAGTAGACTCCAGTGTTCCTGCAGCCCTGAAACAGATAAAAGACAAAGAATATGGAGGGAGAAAATGCTAATAGAGTTCTTTTGAAACCAAGAGCACGTGGGTAGAAAAAGACAATGCGGAGGGTATGCAAACTTACACTCTGTGTGTTTTTGTTTTTATCCAGGAACTCACATTTGATTAATATCAATGGTTTTGGAAATCCTAAAATGACTATGTAAAACTAAAGATATCACCTCATTGACACAGAAAGAGAGCTTAGGCTCTTATTTCCATGAATCATCAGGTGGTGAAATTAGCAAAGTGAACTTCCTGTCTTTTATTATATAGGCAAACTAAAGGTAGTTTGGTGACAGCTGACAAACAGTTTAAGTAGCATTATCGTTATCATGTAGTACTCTGCATATGGTGAAGTTTATTATTATACTGGTAAAAGAATAAAACTTCTTCTTTTGTGGTTGTAGCTTGTATTTTATAATCTATATTCTGTATTGGAGAGATGGGACACATAGTACTTGTTTTACAGTTTTTCTCGATTGCTAAAACACATTTCCTGAAACTACGCCTCATATCCTCACAACAGTAAACACAAATCCATAACATCTCACTCAATTTCCCAAACATCCTATTTCCAGGTCAAAATGAAGCTCTACACCCAAAACTATTCACTCCTGCTGAAAAACCAAACTTTGCCCACAGACATCAAACACAAGCCCTCAAAAACACACACACTACAACAGAGTTTTGCACACTGGTACAATTAATTCAAAACAATAGTTCCAAAACAAATAGGTTGCTTATGGTTCTCCCCTTCAAAACCCTTGTCACATGATAAACACAAAAGACGCAACCAATGTATGTACAGTGGCACATTGTCATTCATGTACTATACAGTACAACACACACCAGAAACATTATCCCACCTCAGCATCTTGTCTTTGGTCTGGGTCAGGCCAGAGAATCTCATCCACATCACAGGCTATATTGGCCCCAGCCAGGCAGCGGGGGTAAAATCCTCTTGCATGCCTGATCCACCCCTGGCATGCATCTACTGATATGTCTAGGCAGGCCTCTTCCATGGCCTGAAGGAGGTGAACATGGACATAAGGTTCTCGGTCACTTTCCACCGCCATGCCGAAAATAACTCCTCTATCGAGTTTAGAAAGGGAGAGTATGCAGGCAGAAAGATATTAGAAAACCTTGGGTTATTGGTAAACCAGTCACGAACCAGAGCAGCGCGATGGAAGCTGACGTTATCCCACACAACAACGTAGTGAGGCTGCTCTGGCTGTGCTGGTTCCCTGTAGTCCAGCTGGAACATATGTTGTCTTAAACCATCAAGAAAAGCAAGGAGAAGCATAGTGTTATAGGGTCCTAGTACGCCATGGCGGTGGAGTACCCCTCGTTGGCTGATGGCTGCGCACATAGTGACATTCCCCCCACGCTGATCAGGGACATTTACAATAGCCCGATGGCCAATTATGTTCCTCCCCCTTTTCCTTCTTTTGGTCAGGTTAAAACCTGCCTCATCCACAAAGATTATTTCATGGGGAACAGGCCGTCCTTCAATCTCAAAGATTCTCTGCAAAACACATAACACAGTAGAGTCAATCGGTACCCTGAACCACAGTTCAAGAGTGCTGAAATGGCAGCATAAACTGCCATGCTGTGATGGTACACAATACTTTATACAGTATCAAAACTCATACCTGAACATATTCCACACGTTGGTTTTTCACTCTGTCAGAGTTTCGTTCGAAAGGGACTCGGTATGCCTGTTTCATCCGGAATTGATTCTTTCGGAGGATGCGGTCAATTGTGGAGAGGCTGATGGCATGTATGCCTCGAAAAAGATGATCATCCTCAATCACTCTCCTTTGAATCTCTTGCAGGCGGATTACATTATTTGCAATTACCATGTTTACAAGTTCCCTCTCTTGCTCCTCCGACAAAAGCCTTAACCTGCCTCCACCAGGTGGTCGTCTCTGTGTCCTACAAAAATAGAAGCACTCATTACTGTAACTGTCACACATTCATTTTACAGGCAAATAATGGAAACATACTGAAACTCAAGACACATAAGTTCAGTAACTTAAACGTTACTGTACAAAGCAGTCTTACTGCAAGTACACCTACCTGTTTTCCTCCCTGAAGGTTCTGATGATGGAGGCAACAGTGAAGCGACTCAAATTTGGTTGTACTCGTTGCCCAGCCTCCCTCATAGTCATCCCATGGACAAGGACATGGTCAACTAAAGTGGCTCGAATTTCATCCGAGACTGACTGTCTTGTTGCCCTTGCTCTTCCCCTTCCTTGTCGCCGTCGTTCTCCACCTCCTTCACCACGTCCTCCTCCACCTCTCCCTCCTCCCTGTTGTCCTAGACCACCTCCTCCTCCTCTTTCACCACGTCCTCCTCTTTCACCATGTCCTCTTCCTCCACCACGTCCTCCTCCTTCACCACCTCCTCCTCCTCTTCCACCACGTCCTCCTCTTTCACCATGTCCTCTTTCTCCACCACGTCCTCTTCCTTTGCATCTCTTTGGATCCATTGTTTCAAACCTGAATGAGCTGACTTTGGCCCTTTTATCTATCCATCGCAGGTTCTGATTGGTGTGTGCTAAATTTTGACTCCTAGTGTTTCCACCTGGTTAATTGTGTGCTAATTGAGCTCAAGCTATGCTGACTTAAGTTAACATTATTGCATGCTAGTGCTTTCTAAATGACTACATGGTGTAAGCACTGTAAAATGTAGGGATTTGTGTGTAGAGTTTTGCAGTAACAGTTCACCAAATTTGAGTCATGTGTCAAAGCAGGGAATAGTGTTTATAGTTCAGGGAAATGGGTGAGCTTTTTGAACAATAGCGTTACGGTTTTGAAATTTTAGTTTAGAGGCCTGGTTATAGTGTTTAAGCAATCGAGAAAAACTGTAATATGTTATCACTGTTTTCTTCACACGTCTAGCTAGATCAGTTTATTTGTTGTTCCTGTCACACGGCCGGTACGTGTATTGGACCCAGAAGCATTCGGTGGAATAACTGAGACGTGTTACTGGATTGAGAGTCTCATGCACTGAAACACTTGGAAAAATGGGGGGGGGGGTGTTAATGCAAAACAGAGCACCAGTGGCAGAAGGTGAGTTGTAGTGAGGTGACGCTTAATTGCAAAATAGAGGGAACCAGGGTTCTGGGGAGGGTGAGTGAGTGTCCAGGAGACGGTGGTAGATAGTCCAACCATTTCAGTGATCTGGAGGTGACGGGCGAGCAGGAGGGCAGACAGGGGAGATGTTATGTGTTTTAGGTGTTTTCAGAGGAGAGATTGTGCAGAAAAACAGGTGAGTGGTGTGTAGTGAGGCAAATGCAGGTGAGTCGAATAGTGATCCTGAATTAAGGTAGCAGAAAGCACAAGGAGACACAGGATTAGCATAAGGAAAAACTTGAGAAACCAAGCATGTGAAAGCCAAGGGGGCAGAACCTGGATGCCAGAAACACAGTGGAAAAATATGCCACACACTAGACGCTGCGACCATCACAGGTCTAGCCAGTGTCAGTGGCTTTTATTCGCTCAAAGAATAATGAATTTTTATAACCTAGTCCTGTATTTAGCTCTATTCTATTCATACAAAAGTTATTTTGCTGTGACTTGTGCAAATTGAGATTAAACGTCTCTTTTTAGAGAGATCTGGCCCTGACAGGGCAACACACTGAACTCTCTTAGACTAATGTTCTTGTAATTTCTTGAAGTAGTGTTCAGTTCTCGAAGCTTATTGAAGGAGTCTCAGGTGATGTTCAGCAGTGATGTCCAGGCAACGTTCAAGAAGGACATCCAACAGATGGTGATAGAGTGAGTTATTCTGTACTCTCATCTGTTAGCTGATGGAAGCAAACCTGTATTTATCAGTAAAGATACAGAAAGTAGTGCCATAACATGTCATGTAGTTTTGTTATTCTAAGTTGTATTTACCTCATTTCATACAGATGTTTTTTTTTAATATCCTAAACCTCAATGAAAATGTCACCTACTCCAAAACATGTTCCTTTGAGAGTCTCTTGGCATTTCATGGAATAAATTCAAGATTTGTAGCTTCAAATTCATAAAGTTACACAATATTCACATCTGTTGGCTTTTGGACTACTGGATTTCATGTCAAGGCTGGAAGCCACTATTGTAGACTTTCTCTCGGGGTAACCAGTCATGAGAGGCCACCGTGCACCAGCTTCTGGATATTTGCATGGATAAACATTGTGTACAGGTGTTTCTTAGTGAGTGCATTCATATATACCAACCTGTAAAAGCTAAAACACTATAGCACCGACCTTTGTGTGTGAAAACAATGCCAAAAATCTTTATGGTCACTATGCTGCTGACTTCAGAGGACAAGCACGTGTGTTTCTGGTCTTACACTTCTTGTGTTTTAGTATCTTATCTTAAAAAAAAAAAGAAAAAAAAAAGTCTAATTTCCCAGAGGAACCCACCCGAGGGATTAATAAAGTTCTATCTTATCTTATCTTATTTTCATTCAGATAGAAAGAGGTGAGATTTTCATATAGATGGGTACATATGAAGCTACCCAGGTTGCCACAAACCTGGTCAATGGTAAGAGGTTAACAGGGGTATTAACCTTGTCCTGGTTATATTATGCCTTGTGTCATGGCTGATGTCTAGGAACTCCTAAAGTGAGTATGTAAAACCAACCTCATCACCTCACCAACAGTAGTAAGAGTGCTCCGACTCTTATTTTCATGCACAATCAGGTGGTGAAATGAGGCGCGTGACCTTCCGCTCCGCTCTGGTGTTGTCCAGAATATCATATAAACAAACTAAAAGTGAAAGACAGTTCACAAGTAGTATTACCAATCATTACAATCCTCTGCATATAGTAGAAGGAACATAGCTCATGTCAAATAAAAACATGTTTTTATACATTTTGTTTTCAACTTTTAATGATCTGAAGACAGATTTTAGTCAGTCTCTTTCTGTGGGATTGGGACAACAGTGCATTATACAGCAAAGATGTGGCAGCTTTAATGTTCCAATAATATTTAATAAGCTTAGACATTTAAAACTCACTGTTGTTTAATACATTGTCATATGGCAAAATATTCCATTTTCTCAATCTTTCTGCTGTTTTGAGCTATGTTTTTTTCTGTACACTGACCTAAAGTAACTAACCTTTACTACAGGGCCTGTTACTTCATCACAGAGACAGGTGTGGCCTTTAATCTGTGCTCTTTACTTGGGCAGCTGGTGAAGTTGAGAGTGTGACCTTTAACTCCTGGGAGGTATCAGCTATCCATCTCCTGTGTTAAAACAAACAGTGAGAGAGAGTGGGTCGTGTCACTCTCGAGGCCGAGGTTGCTAAACATAAAGAACTGTTCCCGATACGAAGTACTACTTCTGAATTTATTTTTTTGGTGGATTTACTTTTTTAAATTGATGAATTAACCTCAAGCACCCTCTAGTGGTCACAGTGTGGCTTTGCTCCTCTAGCTTTGAACCTTCTTTGAACCTGTTACAATGATGTGAAAAGTTAACCCTTAAAGGATGGTTTGCTTTTCATGTTTATTCAGTTCATTAATAAGAGTACCAGCATTAGCATTAATTCATGGAATTCAAAATATCTATCTATCTATCTATCTATCTATCTATCTATCTATCTATCTATCTATCTATCTATCTATCAAGTTTTTGTGATTGTATTAAATCTCAAACATTTTCTCCTTCTTGTGAGTTTCCATCTTGAAAGCTGTAGACAGATAACTTTACCTTGACTTTATTCAAGCTTCTCATAAGTAACTATGCTCTTTTGTAAAACTACAATAGAACAAAACAAAAATCAGTTTGCTAAACAGTTCAAACGGGAATATAAAAGTCACTCTAAACTTGTCTGTTATTGAGCTTAAAAATGTAAATATAATAGTCTTAAAAATACAATATGTAAATTGTCCAAGGCAACAAGATAAAGGAATCATTCATAGACAAACACCTGAGCTTTGCCACAGCTGTAGCCAACGGATTGCACTTTCTTAAATATTTAAATGTTTTCATACTGAGAGCAGAATATCAAGAGAATCTATTGATTTATGTCTACAGACAGTGTTGGGAAGGTTACTTTTAAAATGTATTCCATTACAGAATACAGAATACATGCCCCAAAATGTATTCTGTAACGTATTCCGTTACGTTACTCAATGACAGTAACGTATTCTGAATACTTTGGATTACTTAATATATTATCATGCTTTTTACAACAACGTGAATGTACTATTGCTGTGTGATTTATTACTATTACTGAAGGTCCGCGACTCCGAACTGTAGTAAAGGGACCTCTGACTAATACGGCGGGGTCCCTGTCGGCTCATAGCCGAAAAATAGCTTTACTTTGTTGTGTGGGTCAACTTTTCTTGCGAGAGACAGAGAGAGGCGTTGACAGGCTGCTCCAACGGAACTTATCGTTTTCGGAGGAAAACACGAACACTGTGTACAGTCGAGTCTTAATAGCTTACTTACAACTGGGCTCGTCAGGCACTCTTCTTGGCTGAAATGGTTATTATTATATTTACATGCTTCCAGCTCCCGTTTTTTCTCGATGACAACTCGTACCTTTCCACTCCCCTTTTTCTCCCTCCTCGCGCTCACAGACACATAATGGGTATGGCAGTCCATTCTCCCTGCAACACGGACTACACTGCCCATGATGCTACATTCTTTAAAGCTATGCTTGTAGCATTCTACCTGTTAGCTTAGCACAACAACAACAACAACAACGAAAAGGCGCTCTCTCACCCAGGAAACACACAGTCGCAGAAAGAGAGAGCGTCGCCCTGTAACCATGGCAACCGTAACGCTGCCGCCTGGAACAACAGAACGTAGCTGTCAAACAAAACCCAAACAGTCCTGACCCGCGACAAAATGAAACAGGAAAGTACCGCAGTGTAATCCATTTATTTCAACAAAGTAACTGTATTCTGAATACCACCTTTTTAAACGGTAACTGTAACGGAATACAGTTACTCATATTTTGTATTTTAAATACGTAACGGCGGTACATGTATTCCGTTACTCCCCAACACTGTCTACAGATAATAACGCATTATTGATGTATTGTGCCTTAATCACACTAACATATTAGCAGACAACTGGATAATCCGGTTGTTCAGTCTGACGTCACTAGCCGTGTCTGGGTCTAAACTCCGCTGCAGGTCCATATATCAAACGATCACTATGGCATTACTGAGAGTTGAAAAACTGTCTAAAGTCTTTCATCTTTAATAAAATGATCAGCGTTCTGCTCTACCAGGTGTAACAATTGAGTTTAACATCCAGGCATCCATGAAAACGGAATTTATGACATTTAACGGAGTTAGAAGTTAGCAGGGAGTTAGCTCGCTAGCTTCTATCTATCTATCTTTTTTCCATACAATATAGCATGTCCTGACTGCGGGGTTTTGGAAACAAATTAAAACGTACAGCTCTGTTATCACTTCCAGCATAAATGAAGGCAGAAAACTAAACAGCAGTGACGTTTGTAGGGTTACTGAAGTTGGGCTAGCTGGTATATAATGATGGTCTACGTGACCGCTAGCGACACAGCTATGTTAGCATAATATAAACAAGCTAACCTTTTTTCCACTCGATAAAAGTTACCATGAGTGTTCTCGGTGGTCAGGGACAAATGTAATCGCATGGCAGGATGCTGTAAAAGGACCAAACGTCAGCCAGGAGAACAACTGAGATAATCCATCCACAATACGAGGTTAGTCATTCATATACTGCTGCATGGGCTGGGCTGTAGCTACATCCTAAGGTTTTAAAAACTGAGCTTAAATAAATGATTAGTGGTAATAAAAGACGAGGGAGGTCAACAGTGATCACTGACTGTTTTAGGAGCTTTTTGAGATCAAATAGAAGAAAATACATAACATTAAACATGTTAACAACACAAAAGCCATATTAAACGCAGACTACTTTAGACCCGGAAGTAGGATTCGTCGCGTCATCACTGAACAACCGGATACACAAGTACAGCAAGCTAAGTTTAGGTGTTTTGGAGATTAGGTTTGTGGCCACCTGAGGCCTAAAACTATTTTCTTTTATTTTGCTTTTCTTTGGGCCATAAAACTAATGCATAAAGAGCCAAAATCAAAACAATCTGCTGAAAGACTCGAAAAACCCTCATAGATCACATAGATCCCTAACCCTGTGTGTGGCAAAGAACCATATATGGTAATCATATTTGAAGTAATTATTGAACGAACTCACAGAGGTAAAAATCTAATTGTCATGTCTTCTCATACTCTCTCCACTCTAATAAAGTATTTCACTGAATGCCCTATAGAGGGTTTTAGGTGATACTATGACTTTTAATGACTTTTAATGATAACTGTCTCCAGTCTTATCTTGATCTTAAACTCTGGCTTTCTTCCACAGTGTGTCTCCACCCACCCCCAATCTGGATGGCTGCCCCTCCCTTAGCATGGTTTTGCCAGAGGTTTCTTCCTGTTGAAAGGGAGTTTTTGCTTCCCTCTGTCACCAAGCCCTTGCTCATAAGGGGTCCTCTTATGGGGCTTTCTCTGTATTATTGTAAGGTCTTCACCTTACGATATAAAGAGCCTTGAAGTGACTTTTATTGCAATTTTGTGCTGTATAAATAAAAAGAATTGAACTGAATCTGCTTGATTGTTTAACAAAATACATTTGATGATTTTAAAAAGAAGTAATTGCTGTTTTCAGTTAAATTGTTCTCCCAAACATTTTTCTTTTTATCATTTTAACTTGCACACCTCCAAAACTATATACGTTAAAAATAGAAAAGTTACAACAGAAAAAAAGTCAGTTTCATCTTTCTCATATAGGGACATATAGGGTTAACATTAGGGTTGCCACCTTTGGTGACTTAGACCTCAGAGGGTCACTTTTGTTCATTTCATTGTCATGACACTGGTACAAAAACGTATTTGCCTCATAAATCTTTCGTGAATCACTTTGCAGCTTTCAAGTGAGAGCTTTGACCCATGTGTGGTATTCTGCTGTGCTCTCCCAAACTGTTTCACTAAAAAATAGGAGAGCACAATTCTAATTTGTCATATCTTTATCTCATGTCTGACAGAGTCTGATTGAAAGAGATGGAAAAAAATGTTAACAATGTGAGAGACGTGTGACACAGACGAGCACATAGCCAGACAGATTCTTGCGGGTGCTAGTAGTGATATATCAAGTCAATGGAGTGAAACGGATGTGTACCCTGAATTGTCTGCTCCACTGTTGGCATGGAAAACTGCCAATCCCCTGAATGAATGATGTTGGCCCTGCATGCTCAATTGAGTGTGTGGTTATCTGCCTAAAAGTGGATGATTGGCAAGAGAATGTGTGCGTCTGTTCACATTGCTAAATAATATTATTATATAGTTTATATCTATAAATATCGAGATTAGTTTTGTAGTTGTGCACTATTTTTCAGCACTCAATATAACATTTTCTCTGATGTTTTACATTTCCTCATTATTGCCCTGACTTTCATCTGACACCAGATGGCGACGTTGGCTTCAAGATTCTGCAGCATTCCCAAGCCACTTCCCCTCCCTTCCTCCTCTTCCTCCTCCTTACTCCAGCTCGGCGCGACAGTCGAATCCTCTCGCCATGCCGGTCACGCCCCACACAGATATCAGCCTGTTTTCTCCAACACAGGCGCAATCACATCTCTCGTAAACACATTGTTTGTGCACAACATCCTGCGCAGACATCTCAAGGCTACCCTGCACTTTAACCCTTGCGTCCAATCCCCACCTGAGGTGCAGCTCTTGGATACATTTATGCCCAATAAAGTTAAAAGCCTGCCACCTTGCTATAGCATTTCCATGCCAAATGGCAAGGCATCAACCCCCTCGGTGCTATTTTTAACCATTATTACAGCCATCAGTGAGTAAAAGCCTGGACGGCAGAAGCACAGGTGAAAAACAGACTGATTCATCGCAGCCGATCAGCTATCACTGCAGCCCTGTGGAAAATGGAGGGGATTTGGTGGCTGTCTCTTATTTTCCCACTTTATTTAATTACCATAAATACAGCATTTCTATCCAAAGCATCCCAAATACAACACGGCTAGAGAAGTCAGTTGATAAAAAGTGATCCCTGCAAGAGTAAGGTGGCGAGAGCTCAGAATGGGCAGAAGAAGCTCTCACCCTGGCAAAACCCAGGCATAAAAGCTCCCCTTATTTGGATTCAGACTGTATCCTGTACGTTGGTTTGTGTGAAGCGCTTCATCCAGCAAGCGTGTGTGTGTTAAGATACTGTGCAAAGCTGCTTCAGACTGCTAGCTGGGACCATTCATAGCCGTGGTTTTAATGCAGTATCAATATAATGCCCACTATGTCAACAACAAGAGCTTGGTTCTTTATTGACCAAAATGCCATTACACACACACACATATGCAGACATCCACACGAGCACAGACACACATTAAAGCACCATCTCCCTACGTGTGGGAGATGGAGAGACCATCACCATGGAAACAAACGTCATGTAGCCTAGTCTCCCACCATCCACCACTGACACCCCCCCCCCACCCCCCCTTCCACAATATGAACTCCCCCCACCTCTCTGTTGCTGCCTGTCTACATGCTTCTGTGTTTCTCCTTCTCTGTTTCCCATTCTCAGCATAATCCATCTTCCCAAAATACCCTCGCTGTCTTTCTCTTTCAGTCGCCACCTCCAAATTTCACCAAATCTGTACAATTTGCCTCCATTGCTGTGCCATTTTTCTCTCCCTTTTTGCATGCTAGAACCCCCCACCACCACCCCCAGTGTATGTGTCTGTTTGTGCGTGTTTGTTTTGTGTGAGAATTTCAGTGGATGATATAGCTTGTGCATGGGGGATGGGGTGCCAAGACAGACGAGTGATTATGATTTTACCCAAGCAGAAATGCATCTTTGCTCTTCCCGTCTCCCAACACTATTTTCTTTCTTATAAGCAACTGATCAGTGGATTTATGACCTGTGCATAATCAGATGATTGATTAGATTAGATTAGATAGAACTTTATTAATCCCTCGGGTGGGTTCCTCTAGGAAATTCGATTTCCAAAAAAGCACAGCACCGACAGAAGTTACAGAGTTACAGAATATTATATATATATATATATATATATATAATACACACACACACACACATATATATATAAATACAGAGACAATATAAATAAAATATACGAAGGGGATAAATAGAATAAATAGGAATAAAAATAAAAATACAAGTGAATTGCACATTTCAAGTATTGAGTCTATTGCACCGTTGACTATTTACAAAAGTATTGCACAGTGAGGTGAAGAGGCACTACAGCTTAGTTGTTCCCCCCTCCTTTGTCCTCCTGTTTCCCCTCCCTCTCCCCTCCAGGGAGGGGTTAAACAGTCTGATGGCGTGTGGGACAAAGGAGTTTTTAAGTCTGTTAGTTCTTGTCTTTGGGAGAAGCAACCTGTCACTGAACAGACTCTTCTGGTTGTTAATGGCCGTGTGCAGAGGATGTCTGGCATTGTCCATAATGTCCATCAGTTTCTTTAATGTCCTTTTCTCTGCCACTGTCACCAGAGTGTCCAGCTTCATGCCGACCACAGAGCTAGCCCTCCTGATCAGTTTCTCCAGCCTGGATGAGTCCTTCTTTGCTGTGCTGCTCCCCCAGCACACCACAGCATAGAAAAGTACTCCAGCAACCACCGACTGGTAAAACATCCTCAGGAGCTTCCTGCAGATGTTAAAAGACCTCAGCCTCCTGAGGAAGTACAGTCGGCTTTGGGCTTTTTTATACAGGTGCTCTGTGTTGCATGACCAGTCCAGTTTATTGTCCACCCACAGCCCGAGGTACTTGTACTTGTTGACCACCTCCACCTCCTCCCCCTCTATCTGAACCGGCAGTGGACCTGCTCTAGACCTCCCGAAGTCCACAACCAGTTCCTTAGTCTTTGAGGTGTTGAGTTGCAGGTGGTTTGTGTGACTCCATGCGACAAAGTTCCTCACCAGACTTCTGTACTCCTCTTCCTGATCATCCCAGATACACCCCATGATGACCGTGTCATCTGCAAACTTCTGAATGTGGCATAATTCAGAGTTGTAGCAGAAGTCAGAGGTGTACAGGGTGAAGAGAAGAGGGGACAGCACAGCTCCCTGTGGTGCTCCTGTGCTGCTGACCACTGTGTCAGACGTGATGTCCTTCAGCCTGACGTACTGTGGTCTGTCGGTGAGGTAGTCGGAGATCCAAGCCACCAGGCAGGGGTCCACCTCCATCCTGTTCAGTTTTTCTTGAAGCATACAGGGCCGGATGGTATTAAAGGCACTGGAAAAGTCAAGAAACAGGATCCTGACCGTGCCTTTTCCCCCATCCAGGTGTGAGTGGGCTCTGTGTAGGAGGTACAGGATGGCATCCTCCACTCCGACACCCGCCTTGTATGCAAACTGTAGTGGGTCCTGGGCATGTTGTACCTGTGGTCGGAGGAGGTTGAGGAAGAGCCGCTCTAGAGTCTTCATAAGATGTGACATCAGTGCCACCGGTCGGAAGTCATTCAGCTCATTGGGCCGGTTCTTTTTGGGGACCGGGACGATGCAGGATGTCTTCCATAGGGCGGGCACTCTCCCCAGTCGCAGACCGGCTGCCTTTGGACGAGGGGTGTGTATTGTGGCTGTAGGTAAACCAGGTTGTGGTCTGACTTCCCTAGTGGGGGGAGGGGGGTGGCTCTGTATGCATCTCTCACATTAGCATACAGTAGGTCAATTGTCCTGTTGCTCCTTGTGGGACAATTCACAAACTGGTGAAAAGCAGCCAGAGTAGAGTCCAGTGTGGCATGGTTAAAGTCTCCAGATATAATAATGAAAGCCTCAGGGTTTTGTGTCTGAAGTCTTGCTGTGACTGTGTGTATTTTCTCACAGGCAGCTGTTGCGTCGGCCCTCGGAGGGATGTAAACACACACACAGATCACATGACTGAACTCCCGAGGTAGATAATATGGCTGCAAGCTAACAGCTAGCAGCTCCAGGTCCGGACGGCATACCGAAACTTTAACGGAGACGTGTCCAGGGTTACAGTATCTGTTGTTAACGTAGACAATGAGTCCCCCACCTCTGCTTTTTCCGCTGGCCTGCGTGTCCCTATCGGCTCTCACGGATGTGAAACCGCATAGGTCTACGTTAGCCTGCGGCGTTAGCTCGGTTAGCCACGTCTCCGTGAAGATAAACAAGCTGCACTCACGGTATAGTCTGTGGTTGTTCAGAGCGCACAGTTCATCAATCTTATTCTGTAACGAGTTCACGTTGCCCATGATCACTGTCGGGATTGATGGTTTGAATCGCCTCCGGTGATCCGCTCTCCTCGCTCCAGCTTTGCAGCCTCTGTAGCTCCTCTTTAGCTCGGCCGGGATGTTGTGTCGCATGCCGGTCTGTCCCTTTGTTTTTAGTGCCAGCAGCTCCGCTCTCGAATAGATGAAGGAACTGGTTCCAGAAGTTTTAAAAAGTGCATTATCCATCTTGTATCGCTATATCTAAGAGGTATAAGTAGAGGAAGGTGAAAAAAAGTTTGAAAAGCCTAGTCTAAAAAAGTTAAAGTTAACAAAAAAGGTGCGGTGTTGCAGAGCTACTTGGAAAGGCTGCCGTCACTCCAGCGCCATCTTAGAAGCTATTGATTGATTGATTGATTATCAGGTTTGAAAATGCGTAGTGTCGTACATCATCATCTTCATCAGCAGATCCACAATGAGTGTGTTTTGTTTTTGTTTTGTGAGGTTTTTGGAGGGGGGAGGTCATAAATCATGCATAAACCCAGTAATCCTCGTATGTGTATTCTAATCTATTCTTTAACTGGATTCTGTTCAAGATTTACAAAAGCATGAGAACCGTAGCTCAGGTGGTCTTCCATCTCCACATCTCTTTTTGTTCATAGCATCCTGGGAGAAGTACTATCTCCATAATGTTCTGAGCCTGATTGATATATTACAAGAAAGTTTCTAGGTGTATCTCACTCAGTATTCAAGCGTGAACTTGTCCCTTGAGCGGTTTTTGCACATGAGATTCAGAAAGCTTCGGGAGAGCTGGGGCATTGTCTGAAGCTGTCAGTGTCACATGGAGCACACAGCAGGAGGTAAGCAGCTTCAAACATGTCCTCACTAGAAATACACAGTTTGGTTTTGGCAAAGATGCCGTCTGGGTAGAGGAAGAGCCAGGAGGTAGGATGCCACTTGTGTTTTGTCCCGGTCTGTGTATGAGCACTATGGATGCAGTGGTGTAAAGCACACCTCTACTGGACGCTGGAGCAGTGGAGACAAATCACACTTTTCCATCTGGCAATCCGATGGACGAGTCTGAGCTTGGCGGTTGCCAGGAGAACGGTACTCATCTGAATGCACTATGCCAAATGTAAAGTTTGGTGGAGGGGGGATTATGGTGTGGGGTTGTTTTTTAGGAGTTAGACTTGGCCTCTTAGATCCAGTAAAAGGAACTCTTAATGCTTCAGCATACCAAGACATTTTGGACAGTTTTATGCTTCCAACTTTGTGGGAACAGTTTGACATGGATGAGCAAGTTTGGTGTGGAAGAACTTGACTGGCCTGCACCCCAGCCTGAGAGAACGCCTTTAGAATGAATTAGAGTGGAGATTGCGGGTCAGGCCTTTTCATCCGACATCAATGTCTGACCTCACAAATTACCTCCAAAACTCATCAAAACTGATGTATTGAATATTATAGGTGTTAAGGGGATAAAATTGCTTTAGCATCCGTCACCTGTCATTAGTTTTTACTGCTGATGCTTAGCTCATGTATCAGGGATGAGGTGCCAGGACTGATGAAAGGGACCAAATTCTACTTGACCCAAGTGGCCAAGATATTAGGAAATTTCCCTTCAGAAACAGTACAGCCAGCTGGAGAGCAGAACCAACAATCAATCTTTTGATCCATTTGCCTGCAGAATGAGACTCTTCCACTTGAGACAGCTGTTTACCTCTTCTTCCACTGGATTGAAAAATCCATCTTTGATCCCAGTGAAGTGAAAAATTTTTTATCCGCAGCTGCGCTCTCTATTTTTTCTGATATGATAGCATGAGCCTTGGGGGCAGAATCTGCAAACAGCACAAATATCACAGTACCAAACTGGACTTTCCCCAAGAATGCTATAATAACCTGCCAACTACAGAGAGTTTAACTTGTCATTAAAAAAATATTAACAACAAAAATAATATAACACAGATATAACTCAAAGTGGAGGCACAGAAAAAGCCTGCTTATAAAAATATGTCGTAAAGAGGGATCTCCTATAACTAATAATATTAAGAAAGGCTTTTTCCAGTCTAAGTTTATGACTCCGGGTGTTAGGATGCCTGGGTCGTTGACCCAGGGTTTTTGAGTTTATTATATTATTTATACTTTCTAGTCTTTGGTTTCTTTGAGTTCTGTCTCTGTCTTCTTTAGTTGCTCTGTCTCCCCTATCACCTGTATCCCCTTGTCTAGTTCGCGTCTCTGTGTATCCTTAGTTCCTATATCCCCGTGTTCAGTCAGTGTTTGTGTCTGCCCTGGTCCCACGTCTCTGTTCCCTCTGTAGTGCCTGCATGTGAGTCTGTGTTATGTGTTTCCTGTTTTACTTTGAAGGTCTCTGTCTTATCTCAGTGTGTTCAGTTTACGCTTCCTTTTGTCTCGTCAGTTCTGATTTGCCCCAGCTGTGTTTCCCTCCTGTTATTCATTCCCTGATTGCTCCCTCTTTGTATTTAAGCCCTGTGTTTCTCTGTGTCTGTGTCGTGATCTACCGTTTATTTTGCTGTGTGTTTTGCCAGTCCACCGGTGTTAGTTTATTTTCAGTTTTTCCCAGTTATGTTATGTTTGCGTTCAGCATTAAAGCTGTTTTGGTTTAAGTTTGTCTCCGGAGTCTGCACCTTGGGTCCTATTCCTGTTTGCACACAGCCGTCACATACCACATTCAGTCTGTGGAAGACTGTAAGGCTGTAAGTGATCTGAGGTATGTAAAAGTGTATGCTGGATGTAACTGGAGGGCAATGTTTTAAGTTTTAGTGGTGGTGAATACCATTGTTACAATATCTTTAAAGCCAGACACAATAACAAAAAAACAGTGGATGATTGTGCTGAAGCACATTCAGTTCGACGCAGCACTGTCTTTGATGTTTGAGGGTTTTGATGACAGCAGCTCTGCAGATTTAGATGCACCTGAGGCTACAGATGATGCAGAACTAGTGTTTCTTTTTGCAAGTCATGATTTAGAAAATGTAAAACTAGAGTCAGTAAGAGAATAACAAAATTAGCGCTCCAGAGGAGACTGATGGGTGAGAGAATCTTCCTATTGCTACCTTAACTGCCTCAACCGTTTTTTCTGTGAAAGCCAAGCAGGACAAACTTGCAAAATGAAGATGCATGAAGAGCTCTTGACCACATAATCTCCTGGAAAATGCCAGCTTTGAAAGTGCTGTGGTCACAGCTGGAGAAAAGGGGGAAGATGTTCTGCAACTTCGAAAAGCTGATAGATGCTCTAGCTGCAAAACAGTGGACCAATGAACATTTTTCCGCCAACCACACACCAATCACTAGCATGTGATTGTGATTAGCGATTGCTGAATGACTGATTCGTGCTTTGGTCGGTGTCTCTTTTTGATAAGGTACAGCAGGTTTCTGTAAGACATAATGCAAAGTATTATGTTCTGACTGTACTGAAAAACTAAGGGTGACTTTTCTTTTGTGTAAATCATTTAAAATTTTCCTGAGTGAGAAACCCACTGTTTTATTCTAAACTCAGAAAAGGTTGCAAGTGGTTCAGATTTATTATATGGTTTATATCTGCCTCATACATGCCTTGGGTCACTAGAAGATATGAAATAATATTGGGAAAACGACCCGTGTGTTTGAGGGTTAATGTTGTTAACTGCACCCACGGCTTTCCACTTATTACCTGCCAAAACGTCTGCTGTGAAAAAGGTCTTTCAGGACAAGGGGCAGCCATTCTCACATGCAATAAAGTGAGCATGCAGTATCATAAAAAAAACAGTACAGAGAGTGTAACCTCCAAAGTATACAGACAGTATTTCAGTCAGGCACCATTTTGTTAAAAAAAACAAAACAAGTAATTTTTTTATTTGTCTGTCTGATAGAACAATAGCAAGATGGCATGCCACAGAATAAAGTATGCATTGTATGACATCATTAAGCCAAACATGATGTGTAAAGGAGCTGCGGTGGAGGTGGGTTGCAAAGTGGCTTGGTGATTTCCCAGCAGATGTATAGAAGGCTTTCGGCTGGACTGACAGAACTGTGGCTGAGTTTGACTTTGTATCCTGTCTCAGTTTGTGCTATTAACCTCCAAAGAACCGAACCGTATGAAACTCCAAAGTGTTTAAAATTAAATAAATAAATAGGTCAAGATGAAATAAATAACTATGTGAATAAATAAGACACATATGTAATGTGAGAATGATATTGTGAAATCATGGAACACATTTTGAAAAAAATGCTGAAATATATTACATTCTGCTATATAAATTTACTTATTGTGAAATATTATTTCATGGTCATTATTTTTCACAATAACAGATAATTCCTGAGGCATTTTATTTATTTCCAGCCATTTATATTCCAAAATGTCTTTTTTTTCAAAATCAGTCTTTATTTCAAAATCCCGTTTTTCCCGATGGTCTATTTATTTCATAATGCAACTTTTCAGCAGAATGACTTTGTCTGACAATCAAGAGAGACAGGGCAGAGCCAGTTGTGTGATTGGTTGCTCCTTTACTCAGACATAAGTAATAGCACATGAATTGTCGATTTAGGTTTAATGGTGCAATGCGTCTCCTATGCAGCTGGCGGCAGTATGCAGCTCAAAATAAACTTAAGGCACCGACAAATGCAAAACACTGGGCGCGAATAACGTTACAGGTGTATCAATTCTGCATGGCTGCAGGAAACAAGTTACTCAGAGAACTTGCTAATCGCTTAGATTGAACGTCTTCACCTCAGTCTGAGTATTGCAGCAGTGTACTGGAGATGAAGTGGTCCTTGGTCCAAGTTCTCATCACAACCGCACAGTGTTAACGTTAGCAAATGCTAACGCTATCACAGCTAGCTCCACTCCACGAAACGCTGTTCAGGGTAAGTAACGATATGTTATTATTGCTTGGTTAGTCTCTGTCTGCCAAAAATGAGCTTTTTAATCAGTTTAGTCACAGATTTTTTTAATACTGTTTTTTATCATAGCAAAGAATTCTATAAATTAGGTAAGAGAAAATAATTGTCTTCTGGGTTAATGTCTGTATTACTATTTACATTGTTGCAGGTAATGGTTATTCATGACCTTTTTAAAGTGGCTTATCTTCTGTGCTAATATGGAAGACAATCTATGTGAAAGAAAAGAAAGCAATTTTAGTTCAACATAGTGATTTTGTCCATCCATCTTCATCCGCTTTATCCGAGGCCGGGTCGCGGGGGCAGCAGCCTAAGCAAAGAGGCCCAGACCTCCCTCTCCCCAGCCACCTCCTCCAGCTTATCCGGGGGAATACCAAGGCGTTCCCAGGCCAGCCGAGAGATATAATCTCTCCAGCGTGTCCTGGGTCTGCCCCGGGGCCTCCTCCCGGTGGGACATGCCTGGAACACCTCACCCAGGAGGCGCCCAGGGGGCATCCTTGTCAGATGCCCAAACCACCTCAGCTGGCTCCTTTCGATGTGGAGCAGCAGCTGCTCTACTCTGAGCCCCTCCCAGATGGCCGAACTTCTCACCCTATCTCTAAGGGAGAGGCCAGCCACCCTTCGGAGGAAGCTCATTTCTGCCGCTTGTATCCGCGATCTCGTTCTGTCGGTCACTACCCACAGCTTGTGGCCATAGGTGAGGGTAGGGACGTAGATCGACCAGTAAATTGAGAGCTTCGCTTTTACACTCAGCTCCCTCTTCACCACGACGGACCAGTGCAGCATCTGCATTACTGCAGTTGCAGCCCCAATCCGTCTGTCGATCTCCGGCTCCCTTCTCCCATCACTCGCGAACAAGACCCCGAGATACTTGAACTCCTCCACTTGGGGCAGGAACTCATCCCCGACCCAGAGTGGGCACTCCACCCTTTTCCGGCTGAGAACCATGGCCTCAGATTTGGAGGTGCTGATCCTCATTCCCACTGCTTCACACTCGGCTGCGAACCGTTTCAGTGCGAGCTGGAGGCCCTCACCCGATGAAGCCAACAGAACCACATCATCCGCAAAAATCAGAGATGAGATTCTGAGGCCACCAAAGCGAAAGCCCTCCGCCACTTGGCTGCGCCTAGAAATCCTGTCCATAAAAATTATGAACAGAACCGGAGACAAAGGGCAGCCCTGGCGGAGCCCATCACCCACCGGGAACGAGTCTGACTTATTGCCGGCAATGCGAACCAAGCTCTTGCAACGGTTGTATAGGGATCGAATGGCCCGTAGGAATGTGCCAGACATCCCATACTCCCGCAACACTTCCCACAGGACACCCCGAGGGACACGGTCAAATGCCTTCTCCAAGTCCACAAAACACATGTAGACTGGATGGGCAAACTCCCATGCACCCTCAAGTATCCTCGAGAGGATAAAGAGCTGGTCCAGTGTTCCGCGACCAGGACGAAAACCGCATTGTTCCTCCTGTATCCGAGGTTCGACTAGCGGACGAACTCTCCTTTCCAGCACCCTGGCATAGACTTTCCCAGGGAGGCTGAGGAGTGTGATTCCCCCTGTAGTTGGAACACACCCTCCGGTCCCCCTTCTTAAAGGTGGGGACAACCACCCCGGTCTGCCAGTCCACAGGTACTGCCCCTGATCTCCACGCAACATTGCAGAGGTGTGTCAACCAGGACAGCCCTACAATGTCCAGAGCCTTCAGAAACTCGATGCGGACCTCATCAACACCAGGGGCTCTGCCACCAAGGAGTTGTTTAACTGCCTCAGTGACCTCGCCCCCGGAAATTGGCGGGTCATTCCCCTCATCCCCAGACTCTGCTTCCTCCTCGGAAGACGTCAGTGGGATTAAGAAGGTCCTCGAAGTATTCCTTCCACCGCCTGACAATTTTCTCAGTCGACGTCAGCAGCGCTCCGCCAGCACTATACACAGTGCAGGTAGAGCACCGCTTTCCCCTCCTGAGAATCTCTTCGAGGCAGTCCGAAAGTCTTTTTCCATGGCCTCTCCAAACTCCTCCCACACGACTTTTTGCTTCAGCCACTGCCCGAGCCGCATTCCGCTTGGCCTGTCGATACCTGTCGGCTGCCTCCGGAGTCCCACAGGCTAACCAAGCCCGATAGGACTCCTTCTTCAGCCTGGTGGCTCCCTTCACCTCTGGTGTCCACCATTTGGTTTGGGGATTACCACCACGGCAGGCACCAACCACCTTGCGGCCGCAGCTCAATGCAGCAGCTTCGGCAATGGAGACGCTGAACATGGTCCAGTCAATGTCCCCAGTCTCCCTCGGAATGCTGTTGAAGCTCTGCCTGAGGTGTGCGTTGAAGATCTCGCGGACTGGGGCCTCTGCTAGACGTTCCCAGCACACCCTCACTACGCGTTTAGGTGCACCAGGTCTGTCCAGCGTCCTCCCCCGCCACCTGATCCAACTCACCACCAGGTGGTGATCAGTTGACAGCTCAGCCCCTCTCTTTACCCAAGTGTCCAGAACATATGGTCACAGGTCTGGTGATACGATTGCAAAATCGATCATCGACCTAGAGCGTCCTGGTGCCACGTGCACTTATGGACACTCTTATGTTCGAACAGGGTGTTCGTTATGGCCAAACTGTGATTAGCACAGAAGTCCAATAACAAAGCACCGCTCAGGTTCAGATCAGTGTGACAGGTGAGACCTGGAGACTTGGGACCGCCCCTGGTGGGCGGAGCTGGTCTTCGCTCCTTTCATAAGCGCAGGTGTGGGCAATTGGGTATTCCTTTGCAAACCTGAAGCTGCGAGTGCTTGGTCCGAGTTGGGCAAGTTGGTGTTTCTTAACTAAAGTCTGATACGCGTCCTCCCCTAAACTTCTGTTAGAACGGTGGGAAACATTGCTCCCGTGAGAACGGTATAGTGGACTTCATCGCCACTGACCCACATTTATTAGGGTGTGACACAAACTTGTGGACAGAGTACCGAGCTGCTGCTTTGCCAGGTGGATTTCTGGCTGCGGGCAAAGGACCCGACACATCAGTGTGTTTTAATTTGTTTTAAACTAGTGTAAGCCGACTGACTGCTGCGGCTGTCGATGGTTTTGTTTTTTTTGTTTTTTTTTTGTTTTACTTTTTCTGTATCCGTAGGCACCACAGATATTGATTCGCAGGCGGTGAAGGCGCTGCAGGGAAAACAAATCCTTTTTTGTCTCCCCGCTCTTGCATGCACAGCGAGGGGCCCGAGTGAAGACGGCACCGAAGATTTGCCTTTTTTTTTTTTTTTTCTCTATAGTGTTTTACCCATTTGGGGTCATGTGTGAGTTGCCGTCCATTTTTAACCTGTGTGCTATGTCAATTTGTTTTTAAACTGTTCCCTGCAGCGCTTGTCCTGCCTCACGGGCAATCGTACAGTTTTATCGTTTTTTTTAATAAGGTAACGTTTTTAATTGTTTTTAGGTGCTGCTGTTACACTGTTTATTTTATTTTGTATTAAAAATGTAACTCTTTTAAACTGACTGTGCGCCTACGGCTCTGTCCTATTTTAAATAGGTACCTACCACGGGTCACATCAGGGAGGCCGTTCCTCCCAATCACGCCCCTCCAGGTCTCACTGTCATTACCCACGTGAGCATTGAAGTCTCCCAGCAGGACAACAGTCTCCAGGTGGAGCACCTTCCAGGATATGTCCTTCAACGCACGTATTAAACAAATATGTAAGACTGCATTCTTCCATTTGCGCAACATCTCTAAAGTTAGAAAGATCCTGTCTCAGAGTGACGCTGAAAAACTAGTTCATGCATTTATTACTTCCAGGCTGGACTACTGTAATTCATTATTATCAGGATGTCCAAAAAACTCGCTGAAAAGCCTTCAGCTAATCCAAAATGCTGCAGCAAGAGTACTGACAGGGACTAGAAAGAGAGAGCATATTTCTCCTATTTTGGCTTCCCTTCATTGGCTTCCTGTTAAATCCAGAATTGAATTCAAAATCCTGCTCCTCACATACAAGGTCTTAAATAATCAGGCCCCATCTTATCTTAATGACCTTGTAGTACCATATCACCCTATTAGAGCACTTCGCTCTCGCTCTGCAGGCCTACTTGTTGTTCCTAGAGTATTTAAAAGTAGAATGGGAGGGAGAGCCTTCAGTTTTCAGGCCCCTCTTCTGTGGAACCAGCTTCCAGTTTGGATTCAGGAGACAGACACTATCTCTACTTTCAAGATTAGGCTTAAAACTTTCCTTTTTGCTAAAGCATATAGTTAGGGCTGGACCAGGTGACCCTGAATCCTCCCTTAGTTATGCTGCAATAGACATAGGCTGCCGGGAGATTCCCATGATGCATTGAGTTTTTCCTTTCCAGTCACCTTTCTCGCTCACTATGTATTAACAGACCTCTCTGCATTGAATCATATCTGTTATTAATCTCTCTCTTTCACAGCATGTCTTTTATCCTGTCTTCCTTCTCTCACCCCAACCGGTCGCAGCAGATGGCCGCCCCTCCCTGAGCCTGGTTCTGCCGGAGGTTTCTTCCTGTTAAAAGGGAGTTTTTCCTTCCCACTGTTGCCAAAGTGCTTGCTCATAGGGGGTCATATGATTGTTGGGTTTTTCTCTGTATCTATGAAGCGCCTTGAGGCGACTTATGTTGTGATTTGGCGCTATATAAATAAAATTGAATTGATATTTTTTTCATAAGGGTCTTCTGAATCGCTCTGTCTGGTCCCTCACCCAGGACCAATTTGCCATGGGAGACCCTACCAGGGGGCAAAAGCCCCCAGACAACATAGCCCCTGGGATCCCTGGGACACACAAACCCCTCCACCACGATAAGGTAGCGATTCAAGGAGGACCACTTAGTGATTTTTGTAAGTGGGTATAATTTGAAAATGCTTTTACTAGTACAGTGGATGTTCTTTAAATATTTAACATTTAAAGTGTGTGTCACTTTACAGACTCCATCTTCAGTTTTGGTTTGGTCTCACCGTTGTAGGTCATAACACAAACAAGTCGTCAAGTCAAGCAGTTGAGGAAAGGGCTTAAGGAAACCATGGTATGGCCGCTTCTGACAGAAAGATCAGACATCATTCTTCTTTTCTTACCAAGGGAATCAGAGACTGCTCCCTGTTGTGAGGTAAGGTCAGGTCACATCTTTTAACATCTGAATAGTAAAAGGTATTTGGTTAATTTATGAAGGATGAACATTAATTGTTGACACAAAACACCAATTTACTATTTTGTATGCTTGGGTTAGTTGAACAGCTGGGTTACATTTAATAAAAATATACCTAATGTTGCTGATGCTCTTAAGACTACAAGATAAGTAAAGCTATAAAATGACTGTGGCCTGCCACAGAAGATGAAGATGAGGAAGAAAAGGAATGCTCTCGAGGATAAATGCAGAGTGGCAGGTTACCTTCGGTCCTTCATTGAAAATGGTAAGTCTACTGCGATAGGTATTTTGCCATTGGTTTTCTCTGATTATACTTTGGTAAATTACATACAGTCCAGTGATCTTGGGTCATTATCAAAGTACACTATAGTAGAGCTGGGCGATATGAGATTTTTTCATATCACGATATGTTTTTTCATTTCGGGCAATAACGATATCTATCACGATATAAGCCAAATAACCATATTTGTAAGATTTAAATGTGCCGTTGCTCACAAGTAAAATGTGAAATAATCAGCAGCTTGTTTTGATTTAAATATTTATTTCCCATAATAAGTTCAACAGGGTAGATGTACTAAGGAACATGAGACTTTTTCAGATAAATAAAGGCAAATATTGCAAACTACACAAAAGGCAGCCGCTAAAGCGTTTAAGTTTCAAAATAGATCAAACAAAACAGACTACTAAATTGTCAATTCCACTTAGAAACAAAATATTAATTCTAAAAATAAATCTTAGTTTGTTTTGCAGAAGAACAGACAAAACTGACTAACTTTTGTCAATATCAAATAAACTGAGAACTAAAAGGAAATTCTCAATCCCTCCTTGTTGTATAGCTTAGCTTTTTAAACAGTTTTAAGAGTTACTTTAGTCTGACAAAAGCCGAATGACAAATTAGCGCTTCCAGTCAGAGACTGAGCATGCACCAGTTTATTGTATTTCCAGACTTGCTTTCGGCACAATTTACATTGCGTGCTACTCTGTTTTTTGTCAGACTTGAAATAGCCGAAATACCTTCACACTACAGAACTTCTATGGCTCTTCCGTTCGACAATCTCTCCGGCGTTGGAACCATCATCTGTTTTCTCTTCGGTAACCTTCGGTCACGCTCTCGGTTGATTTTTCTCTAGTCGGCACACTCATTTCCTCCATTACCCGGGCAGCACGGCAGCTGGCCGCTTCCCAAACAAATACACATGTGCGGCTTGGCACTTGTGCTGTACGTAACAAGTCACGTGATGTGACACTGCGGCTGTGATTGGTTCGGCTCTGCGTTACTAAATTTGGATTGGCTTTTTTTTTTTTTTTTTTTTTTTTTTAAGAGGACAAGAGCGGTGAGGTCTATCGCAATAGTTAAATTTTTCTATCGAGAAAAAGTTATTTCGCAAAACATATCATTATCGTTCTATCGCCCAGCTCTACACTATAGTCAGTGTTGGGGAGTAACAGAATACATGTACCGCCGTTACGTATTTAAAATACAAAATATGAGTAACTGTATTCCGTTACAGTTACAGTTTAAAAAGGTGGTATTTAGAATACAGTTACTTTGTTGAAATAAATGGATTACACTGCGGTACTTGTTTCATTTTGTCGCGGGTCAGGACTGTTTGGGTTTTGACAACTATGTTCTGTTGTTCCAGGCGGCAGCGTTACGGTTGCCATGGTTACAGGGCGACGCTCTCTCTCTCTCTCTCTCTGCGACTGAGTGTTTCCTGGGTGAGAGAGCGCCTTTTCGTTGTTGTTGTTGTTGTGCTAAGCTAACAGGCAGAATGCTACAAGCATAGCTCTAAAGAATGTAGCATCATGGGCAGTGTAGTCCGTGTTGCAGGGAGAATGGACTGCCATACCCATTATGTGTCTGTGAGCGAGAGGAGGGAGAAAAAGGGGAGTGGAAAGGTACGAGTTGTCATCGAGCAAAAACGGGAGCTGGAAGCATGTAAATATAATAATAACCATTTCAGCCAAGAAGAGTGCCTGACGAGCCCAGTTGTAAGTAAGCTATTAAGACTCGACTGTACACAGTGTTCGTGTTTTCCTCCGAAAACGATAAGTTCCGTTGGAGCAGCCTGTCAACGCCTCTCTCTGTCTCTCGCAAGAAAAGTTGACCCAGACAACAAAGTAAAGCTATTTTTCGGCTACGAGCCGACAGGGACCCCGCCGTATTAGTCAGAGGTCCCTTTACTACAGTTCGGAGTCGCGGACCTTCAGTAATAGTAATAAATCAAAATCAAATCACTTTTATTGTCACATCACATGTGCAGGTACATTGGTACAGTACATGTGAGTGAAATTCTTGTGTGCGAGCTTCACAAGCAACAGAGTTGTGCAAAATACAATAATGTAAACAAGCAAAATACAAGAATGGCTACATCTGAAACTAATAAATACATGTACAATATATAATAGTATATGCATTTCTGGATGTGTATTAGGGCTGGGCCATATTATACCGTTCACGGTAATACCAGTATAATAGGCAACGATAGGAAAATGAAATATCGCGATAGAATGGGAGTAAAACGCGCATGCGCAGTGCCTTTGTTTTCATACACACATGGCCGATTGTTGAGTGAAACAGATGAACCAGAATTGGTTTGTAAAAATGGTGCAACTTCCGTGATGTGGAACTGGTTTGGTGTTTGTCCGTCAGATGCACAACAAAGCACATTTTTTTTGCAGAACATGCAAGCAGCCGTTGTTATTGTCGTATTTGTCGGACTAAGATGCTCTTAAATCTGGGAGTAATCTGGGTCCTAAACTCCGTATGTTTCAGGTCAAACAACACTGCAGCATCACTTAGAGTTAAAAACTGTCTAAATTCTTTCATCTTTAATAAAACGATCAGCATTGCTGCTTTACCAGGTGTAACTATAAAGTTTAACTTCCAGGCATCCATGAAAACAAAAGTTATTACATTTAACGGAGTTAGAAGTTAGCAGGAAGCTAGCGGAAGTTAGCTCGCTAGTTACCTAAGCATGATATTGCATGTTCTGACTGAGAGATTTCTGAAAAAAATCAAACATACAGCTCTGCTATCACTTCCAACATAAATGAAGACAGGAAACTAAACAGCAGTGACGTTTGTAGGGTTACTGAAGTTGGGCTAGCTGGTATATAATGATGTGCTACGTGATCGCTAGCGACACAGCTATGTTAGCATAACATAAACAGTGAAGCTGGAGGACGAACACTAACACTTTTCCACTTATAAAAGTTAACGTGAAGTTTCTTCATGGTTAGAGACAAATGCAATCGCATGGCAGGATGCTGTAAACGGACCAAACGTCAGTCAGGAGAACAACTGAGATAATCCATCCACAATACGAGGTTAGTCATTAATATACTGCAACAACATGGGAATAGAGCAGCTGCCAGAGAATTCAACATTAATGAATCAATGGTACAGAAGTGGAGGAAGCAAGAAGAATGAGTTTAATAAAGTTTGATTTATCTAACTGCTTTGTTTCGCTTAATGTGCCTTATAATCCCGTGCACCTTATGGTCCGAAAAATGCGTACTGCACACTGCAGTTTAATGTTGCAAAGCACCTCTTTTTAACTTCAGTGGATATTATACATGGTTATGCTCAGGATATGTCAGCCCATTTCTACTGGAAATGCCTTTTGGTTAAACTTTCAGCAAGGAATTTGCATTTGCACTGTTACATTTTTATAAAGCTTTAATGTACATAAAAACCAGCTTCTTGTTTAAGTGAAAATAAATGGAAGGTTGTCTTTTTGCGCTAGTAATGTTGTGGAGTTGTATTTTGTCTCGCATCAATTATATCGTTATCGCAAATTTTCAAATATATATCGTGATAAATATTTTTGGCCATATCGCCCTGCTCTAATGTGTATACTAAATATTTTTCTGTGTGTGTGTACACATATTTTACAAATTAAATAGAGTAAACAATATATAAAAATATACAGAGTTGAGACATGTGCAAAACAGTGGCATTACTGTACAGTATGGAGTGCATAATGTTGAAGTTCCAGTAGTGGAGGTGAGGTGTCTATGACGTGTTCAGCAGTCTGATGGCCTGGTGGAAGAAGCTGTCTCTCAGTCTGCTGGTACGGGACCGGATGCTGCAGAACCTCCTTCCTGATGGAAGTAGTCTGAACAGTTTATGGCTGGGGTGACTGGAGTCCTTGATGATCCTCCCCGCTTTCCTCAGGCACCGCTTCCTGTAGATGTCTTGGAGGGAGGGAAGCTCACCTCCAATTATCCGTTCAGAGCACCGCACTACTCGCTGGAGAGCTTTGCAGTTGTAGGCGGTGCTGTTGCCATACCAGGTGGTGATTCATCCAGTGAGGATGCTCTCAATGGCACAGTGATAGAAGGTCCTGAGGATGCGGGGGCTCATGCCGAATCTTTTCAGTCTCCTGAGAAAGAAGAGGCGCTGCTGCGCCTTCACTGTTTTGTTTGTGTGTACTGACCACGTAAGATCCTCAGCCAGATGTACACCAAGGAACCGGAAGCTGCTCACTCTCTCCACAGCAGCGCCATTGATAGTGATGGGGGTGTGTACTTCTCTGCACCTCCGGAAGTCCACTATCAACTCCTTTGTCTTTGCGACATTGAGGGTGAGATGGTTGTCTTGACACCAGTAAGCTGTCTCATCACCATTGGTGATAAGACCCACCACTGTAGTGTCGTCCGCAAACTTCACAATGATGTTGGAGTTGTTAGTGGCTGTGCAGTCGTAGGTGTAGAGTGAGTATAGGAGAGGGCTCAGTACACACCCCTGTGGAGCACCAGTGTTCAGTGTGATGGGGGATGAGGTGATGCTGCCCAGTCTGACCACTTGGCGTCTGTCAGACAGGAAGCTAAGGATCCAGCTGCAGAGGGAGCTGCTCAGTCCTAGATCCTGCAGTTTCCTGTCCAGCTTCGAGGGAACGATGGTATTGAATGCTGAGCTGTAATCTACAAACAGCATTCTCACATAAGTGTCTCTCTTCTCCAGGTGTGACAGGGCAGTATGTAGTGTCAGGGCTATGGCATCATCAGTGGACCTGTTGTGGCGGTATGCGAACTGTAGAGGGTCCAGTGAGTCGGGTAGTGCAGAGCGGATGAAGTCCCTGACCAGCTTCTTGAAGCATTTGCTCACGATGGGGGTCAGGGCTACAGGTCGCCAGTCGTTCAATGAGGAGATGGTGGAGGATTTGGGTACAGGGATGATGGTGGCCATTTTGAAGCAGGCTGGGACTACAGACAGAGAGAGGGAAAGGTGGAGTGTGTGTGTGTGTGTGTGTGTGTGTGTGTGTGTGAGAACACTCCAGCCAGCTGAGCCGCGCATGACTTGAGGACGCGGCCGGGAATCCCGTCCGGACCAGTAGCTTTGCGTGCGTTCACCTTCCTGAAGCACTTCCGCACAGCCTCCTCAGACACAGTGTGTGTGCACTGACGTCATCCGCGGTGCGCACACTGTCCGGTCTCATGGTGTTCGCTGTGTCGAATCTAGCGTAGAATACGTTTAGATCCTCACACAGAGGCCGTGGTCTGCGGTGTGCTGGTTTTCCCTCTAAAGTCTGCGATCGTGTTTAGTCCCTGCCACATACTCCGAGGGTTGTCAAACTGTTGCTCCACCCTGTCCCTGTACTCACGTTTGGCTGCTTTGATCGTCTTCCGGTGTTGGTAATGTGCGTGTTTGTAGTCCGATGTGTTCGCGGAGGCAAAGGCGGTGCTCCGTGCCGCGCGAACATCTCCGTTAATCCAGGGTTTTTGATTTGGGAAGGATTTAACTGTTCTGGATGGGACGACATCTTCCACGCATTTCCTGATAAATCCGCAGACTGAGTCTGTGTACTCATCAATGTCCTTAGCAGCCACGTGAAACATTTCCCAGTCCGTGTGATCAAAACAGTCCCGCAGCGCAGACTCCAATTGGTCCGTCCAACAGTGCACCGCCCTCCGGGTTGGAGCTTCCTGTTTCAGCTTCTGCCTGTAGGCGGGCAGGAGCAGGATGGAGGGTGATCTGATTGGCCGAATGGGGCGCGGGGGAGGGCTTTGTACGCATCCCGGAAAGAGGTGTAGCAGTGGTCAAGTAGCTGGTCTCCACGAGTGTTAAAGTGAATGTGTTGGTGGAGTTTCGGTGAGACTTTCTTCAGGTTTCCCTTATTAAAGTCTCCGGCTGTGATAAAGAGTTATTTCTGACTTGAACTTAGTAAACGGAACTTCTTCTTTTGCAATATTGTAGGCGATGTTAAACTTAATGATCATCTCGGCCTCCTCCGATGACCTGTTTACTCCTGCCTGCCGCTGAAAGGCAGTGGGGAGCGGGGACATTTTGGCAGAGCATTTATCGCGGCATATAATGTCTTCTCGATGCTGTATGCTTTTTCAGCGTTTCAATTCGAAACGTATTAGCACCAGTGACAAATGCTGTGTTGCCGGCCATGGTCTTTCCACACTCGCGACAATAAATGCAGTGCATCATATTGTCAGCTTGGCTGTATCTTAGCCAGGGAAACTGGTCAAGCCACTCGATTCGAAATCTATACATTTTCTCACTTTTACTTTCAGTGGACTCCGGCTGGGAGTCGATCGTATGTGGCTCATTTTCTGATGCCGTCTCCGGACCAGTGTTTGACAAAAACGGAGAGGTTGATGGCTCCGTGTCAGAGCGCTGGCTCAGAATTTTGGACTGATCAGGCCTTAACTTAACGAAAAAGTTATCAATTGTTCTTTTCATATTTTCTCAATACCAACTTCATACACTTCTGACCTGGGCTACTCACCCTTCTCTATCTGCCCGCACTTTCAAACGTAAACACAAGTAGGTCTGCAGGAATATCTGGACCACGGCCAATCACAGAGGTCCCCGCCTCTGAGGATCTCTGATTGGTTTAGAACACGACATGGGTATAATGTGTGTCTGTTGTTGAACACACGGAGACTTTCAGGGTTGCTGAAACTTTTTTTTTTTTCCAAGAAAATACTTGGTCGCACCGGTGCAACCAAGTATTTTTTTTATTAGTCGCACCATGGAGAAATTTGGTCGCATTTGCGACCAAATTGGTCGCACTCTAGAGCCCTGCTATACCTGACAGGTGGGATAAAAGGAGAGAATGGCTTGGGAGACATTTCCACTTACAGGGAAAAAAAAAAAAAAATTGGTATACCAACTTGCACAGTAGAAATGAACTCATCTCCACTACAGATAGCAGAGTTTTACATACAAGAACAAATATGGATCAAATAGTCATGTACCTGTGACAAATCTTGTCCCTCCTTTCTGTGCAGCAACCAGAGGTGCAGGGGTGAATGGTTGTTTGCTTTTCTGAGTCCATGCTGATTCCATGCTTCCTGGAATGACTGAAGATGTTGAATGTGATGCAAAAAGCATCTGTGCAGAGCAAACAAGTGAATTTTTTCACCAGGGTTGAGCAGTCCTTGAATCTCCAGCTGGGTGAAGATGTTTTCATATACACCCCTCCACAGGCGCTCAATGCTGATTTCCATCTATATGCCAAAGGTGATTTGCTGCTGATACACTGTACTGAAAACACCTTGCAGTCTTAATTGATCTTAAACCTTCGACAATGCTGTCATCGATGCTAACATCTTGAAGAGCAATTATCATCCAGGCATTTCAGAAACATCTAAACGACTCAACAGTATCTACAGGTAAATGATCCCTCTCTATCTGATTTGCTTAAATGAGCAGAACTGGCTGAAGTTCACACCAGTCCGCCATCCTCCGTGACTTTTGGCCTAGCACGCTGTTGCTAGCTGTATTAGCAACAGGAAAACTAGTCGATGGTAAACGATAAGCCAATCCGGTTGTTCAGTGATGACGCCACGAATCCTACTTCCAGGCCTGAAGTAGTCTGCATTTAATATGGCTTTTGTGTTGTTAACATGTTTAATGTTATGTATTTTCTATTTGATCTCAAAAAGCTCCTAAAACAGTCAGTGATCACTGTTGATCTCCCTCGGCTTTTATTACCGCTAATCTAGAGCTGGGCGATATGAGATTTTTTTTTCATATCACGATATGTTTTTTTTCATTTCAGGCGATAACGATATCTATCACGATATAAGCCAAATAACTATATTTGTAAGATTTAAATGTGCCGTTGCTCACAAGTAAAATGTGAAATAATCAGCAGCTTGTTTTTATTTAAATATTTATTTCCCATAATAAGTTCAACAGGGTAGATCTACTTAAGGAACATGAGACTTTTTCAGATAAATAAAGGCAAATATTGCAAACTACACAAAAGGCAGCCACTAAAGCGTTTAAGTTTCAAAATAGAACAAACAAAACAGACTAAATTGTCAATTCCACTTAGAAACAAAATATTAATTCTAAAAATAAATCTTAGTTTGTTTTACAGAAGAACAGACAAAACTGACTAACTTTTGTCAATATCAAATAAACTGAGAACTAAAAGGAAATTCTCAATCTCTCCTTGTTGTATAGCTGAGCTTTTCAAACAGTTTTAACAGTTACTTTAGTCTGACAAAAGCCGAATGACGAATTAGCGCTTCCAGTCAGAGACTGAGGCTACGTCCACACGTACACGGGTATTTTTGAAAACGGAGATTTTACGTTTTAAAAAATAATCCCGTCCACACATAAAGGCAGAAATGAAGGAAAACGCTGCTATGAACATGCCAAAGCAGCAGGTGGCACTAGATTCCTAACCGTACCGAAATGTTGGCCAATCAGAAGTCTAGAAGCCTCGGTGGGAAAAAGTAAACAAAGCTGGGGCATAGAAGCAGAACCGAGTCGTATGTGTGGAGGGACAGTAACTGTGTGTATATGTAAGCATTTAAACACTGCAGAGAGTAGAATTAACAGTAACAGTATTGTAGAAATTCATTTCACCGAAACAATAATGTGGCACACAGTGTGACGCATGCACCAGTTTATTGTATTTCCAGACTTGCTTTCGGCACAATTTGCAGTGCACGCTACTCTATTTTTTTGTCAGACTTGAAATAGCCGAAATACCTTCACACTACGGAACTTCTATGGCTCTTCCGTTTGACAATTTCTCCGGCATTGGAACCATCATCTGTTTTCTCTTCGGTCACGCTCGGTTGATTTTTTCTAGTCGGCACACTCATTTCCTCCATTACGCGCTGGCTCCATTACCCGCTGGCTGCTTCCCAAACAAACACACATGCGGCTTGGCACTTGTGCTGTACGTAACAAGTCACGCGACGTGACGCTGCGGCTGTGATTGGTTTGGCTCTGCGCTACTTAATTTGGATTGGCTGACTTTTTTTTTTTTTTTTTTTTTTGAGGACAAGAGCGGCGAGGTCTATCGCGATAGCTTAATTTCTCTATCGAGTAAAAGTTATATCGCGATACATATCGTTATCGTTCTATCGCCCAGCTCTACGCTAATCATTTATTTAAGCTCAGTTTTTAAAACCTTAGGATGTAACTACAGCCCATCCCATACAGCCCATCTCATCTCATATATGAATGACTAACCTCGTATTGTGGATGGATTATCTCAGTTGTTCTCCTGGCTGACGTTTGGTCCTTTTACAGCATCATGCCATGCGATTAGATTTGCTCCTGACCACCGAGAACACTCACGTTAACTTTTATCGAGTGGGGAAAAAAAGTTAGCTTGTTTATATTATGCTAACATAGCTGTGTCGCTAGCGGTCACGTAGCACATCATTATATACCAGCTAGCCCAACTTCAGTAACCCTACAAACGTCACTGCTGTTTAGTTTTCTGTCTTCATTTATGCTGGAAGTGATAACAGAGCTGTACGTTTTAATTTATTTCCAAAACCCCGCAGTCAGGACATGCTATATTGTATTTAGATAGAAGTTAGCTCGCTAGCTTCTTGCTAACTTCTAACTCCGTTAAATGTCATAAATTCCGTTTTCATGGATGCCTTGGATGTTAAACTCAATTGTTACACCTGGTAGAGCAGAACGCTGATCATTTTATTACAGATGAAAGACTTTAGACAGTTTTTCAACTCTCAGTAATGCCATAGTGATCGTTTGATATATGGACCTGCAGCGGAGTTTAGGTCCAGACACGGCTAGTGACGTCAGACTGAACAACCGGATAGGTGCAAAGGTCCAGCCCACTTACATTGATTGACAGACAAAGTCATTCTGCTGAAAAGTCGCATTATGAAATAAATGGCCATTGGGAAAAACGGGATTTTGAAATAAAGACTGACTTTGAAAAAAGATCATTTTGGAATTAAAAACGGCTGGAAATAAATAAAATGCCTCAGGAATAATCTCTGTTATTGTGAAAAATAATGACCATGAAATAATATTTCACAATAATAAGTAAATTTATATAGCAGAATGCAATATATTTCACAATAATGAGCATTTCTTTCAAAATGTGTTCCATGATTTCACAATATCATTCTCACATTACATATCTGTGTCTGTGTCACATAGTTATTTATTTCATCTTGACCTATTTATTTATTTAATTTTGAACACTTTGGAGTTCCATAGAACCGAGCATTTTTAATTTCTCTTTGCTATTTGGGCTGATTGGGACCTGATGATGGTTAAAAAAAAAAAAAAGGAAAAAGAAAAGAATTAAGTGTTTTTTTTTTTTGTTTTTTTTTAACCTGATTTTTGTTTCTGAGAAAAATGAGATCCACATATGAGGACATTCACATTAAATTTCGATCAAGCAGTGACAGTATAATGTCCTCGTAAGTCCATATCAGGCCCTTGTAGAGCAAAATTTTGTATTTTGGTCTAGACAGCCAAAATGTGATGTTCACATATGTCGAGGTTTAAAGGCCATGTACCAACATACTATATTTACAGCACCACTTAAAAGTCACTCTCACCTAAGTCCTTTGAGTGTTTCTGCTGTTAGACCTAAATTATACTCAAGGTGGGCTGAAAGTCCAAAACTGTTAAAATAAAGAAGAAATAAAAAACAATGACTCATTAATAAATGAATATGCACGGCTGCTGCCCATTTTAAGCAGCGGATTAATTATCCTCTGAGGTCAATTAATAATCAGTAAAAGGCTGACCTTGTCACATAGCGCTCTCATTAGCATGTTAAGTCAGAAATACATAAAATAATGTTAAAAGAAATAAAAGAAAAAGAGCATGGAATAATAGTAAGAGTAATAATAATAAAGGAATATTGACCAGAGGGATAGTAATAATTATTTTTATTAAAAAATGAATGTCATTAAATATAATGAAACATTAAATGTGAATAACAGGTGGTTAAACCTGTGTAAAGTACCTTTACACAGGTTTAACTGCCCCCTATTCAGTCATAGGGGGACTTTCACAGGACTCTACAGTCCCATGATAAACTGAGCAGGTTGTAGAATCACCTTTAGCAGCAAGGTGACTTCATCAGTCTGTAACAATGTTGTAGAGGAATGCCAGCCCACTGTTTTTTATTGAGATTTGTGAGGACTTGTTTATGCACTGCTCTCTTAAGGTCCCACAACAGCATTTCAATCAGAGTGTGAGCTTCACTTTGATTGGGTCATTGCAGCACCTTCTTTTGTTTTTCAGTCAATCTGTTGTAAAGTTGTTGCTGTCTGTGTCATTCTCCTGCTGCATGACACAGTGTGGGCCAAGCTATACAGAGGACTTCATGGTCGACTCAGTGACTGTAAGGTGCCCAGGTAGGTATACTCACACCAGTAGGTGTGAGTACTTTACGGCCAAACATCTCCACCGCTTTTTCCTGGTAAACCTTACAAAGAAGCCATATGTATTCAGTCTTTTTCTAAGTGACATTTAACTGAGGCCTGTAGAGACGTAGCTCCTGGGTTTTTTGCAGTGTCTCTGAGCATTTTTGTGATTTCCATTTATTAATTGACTGAGTGATTTGATTTTTTATTCTTGCCAATGCCCGTCTTTCACATATCAAACTTCTGCATTACCACAAATCTCTAAAAGCTAAATAAAATCCTAAAAGGATAAAGAGGGAGCTAGAGTCAGTCAGTCACATTTTGCACGTGCCCACATGGAGAAAAGGTGAACACACCTGTGTGGGTGGAGACAGAGTGTGGGTTTTAAATGGAAACCTATCCCACTTACATGAATGACAGCCTCATATGTTTTCATCCTTTTAGCCAGCATTAGCCGAGCTGTGAACAAGGCCATCTGTCTAAATGTCCTATTGATGTAGGGCACTTCCTCGTGTTTACTGGGGTTAGTATTTGCATGCTAGCAGACCATTCAGTTAAATTATAAACTGGCCTTTTGTTTAGGTGTGGACTGTGATGGAAGAACAGGTTTGTATGAAATGTGTTCTTGATCTAATGGCCAACTCCAGGACTTGAGAGCCGGTGTCCTGCAGGATATAGATCTCTCCCCTGGGTCTACACACCTGAATCACATGATTAGTTCATTACCAGGCCTCTGGAGAACTTCAAGTCATGTTGGCTGTATCCCAATTCAGGATCTGCAGCCTTAAAGTACGCAGCCTCAAAGTACGCAGCCTCAACGATCCTCAAGGGCCACGTACTTATAGACCGCTAAGGCCGAGGCCAGTGTTGTCCAAGCAGTGGTCCAAACTTCAAATCGCTCAGTTCTTTTGGTTCTCCAAAACACAGAGTTCAGTAAAGGTTGAAGATACTCCCTTATCATCAATGGTGCCTTAGGCTGTTTCCGTAGAAACAAACATGGCTAAGTAACATCCCAGTGACCCAGTGTTGTACTTTCAGTAACTTATGAGGACATTTCAGCCTATACAAAACAGATTAAGCTCAATGTAAATTCTTTAAATCTGCATTCAGTCTACTTGATTACGATTTCTATTGTATAAAAGTCTGTAGAAAAACATCCACTGCGCTCCTTTACAGAAATATCATTTATGAAAATGAAGTTTGAGGTGTCCTATCGGTTTTTCAGTCAGATATGCCCTGGCACATTATGCCTGCTTTCACAACAAGCTGGCCACAATTAAAAAAATTCTCAGCTTTAAGCTTCATCCCAAGACAAAACCCAGCAGGTGAGATCTAGGCCCGTTTTTTATATACAGTCTATGATTACACTGTAAACAAGGATTTCAGCAGGTAGTAACCATCAGAAAGTAATGTAGCACAGCTACATATTCACTAAGATTCAGACATGCCTCCTGTAGCTCTTGCTTTCTTTCTGCTCCACTGACCTGTTCATCTTAACATGCAGGTGCTGATCCATGACAGTTCACGGTAAAGGCCATCCTCTCGTACTCTTCTTTCATCTGTTTTCACCTTCTCCCTCTATGCTTGCTCTTGCTTTCATCTCCCTTCCTACCCTCCAATCCAAACCCTTCCCTTAAGGTTAGAGAGAGTCAGGCAGTGTGACCTTGGAGTAGTGAAGAGATGGATTTTGGAGTGTGTTCAGAGTGCTGCTTTTTCTCAGGTGCTAAGGTTGCAGAATTGTTCACACACGAAGGTAATCAATGCAATGCAGTTCTTTACAGCGGGTTTGTTACTGGTTTAACATGAACTTTTACTGGAACTGACCGGCTGATTAGTAACACACCAGAGACAATGGAAAGGATCCAGTGATTGACTGGTTGTATCCGGACAGCAATGCCAAGAGACTAATAGTCTGTCATCCACCAGCTAGGTCAAATACTTCGTTAGTTAGTTTTCATGTGTCATCTTTGACTAAAGTTGCCTGTTTATGAACTTTTTTTCCTCTCACCTCTCGTCTTTCTTATATAGAACCATTCAGACCACATGTATCAAATTCAAGGTCTTCAGGCCAAATTCAGCTGCATATCAATTTAGAGTTTCAGTAACCGAGAATTAATTAAGTCTCCATTGTGTGTTCTGCACAGTGATGAGATCCTGTGCACACCCAAAACTGAACACACACTCCACTGTGCCTGCCAGCTGATAGGTTAGCTAAAAGATTGGCACAAAAAAGAAAGCTGATGCTAAAGGCGGACAATTGCAGAAGAGCAGTAGTGTCAGACTCACTACTTCTTTACTGAGTGAATAAAAACCTGTCTTTTGTGTCTTTTGCAGAAGGTAAGTGGGATTTTAACTATGCGCTCAAATTTATTAAGACAGCCATGTGTCCGTTTCACATGTGTAAAGCTTAATTTGTTTTTATATACTTGAAAGGAGCATGTGGTCTTTTTACTCCCTATTTGAATGATAAAGTTTTTCACTTTTGCTTAAATAACACTGACCATCAAAGGAAAATTTCTTTAGAGGTTTGCAAATGCAACAAAACTGTGCAAAGGTTTTGAGTTACTCATCATTTATTTCAGGAACATGTGATGTAGGTTCAGCAATTTATTGAGAAATGCTTACATGCATATAAATATCGTAGTGCACAAGGCAGAAAACTGTGCATGGACAATGAACCCTATGACTGGTGTTCCATTGTGTGTTTTTCTGTCCAGGCTTTTACTGCACTGTTGGTGCATTTCAGTATTGTGTTGATGAATTAAGCTGCTGCCAATTAGATGTTTTCCAGGTGGTCTGAAATACAGCCCCAAACCTATGACAGAGCCTCCTGTTTTACGCATGGCTGTAGACACTCACTGTTGTACTTCTGTCCTGACCTCCTCCTTACACATTGACAACACTTTTAACAAAAGATTTCCTAAGAACATGACTTTGAGATGCCATGAATAACTAAAGGGACCACATCAAACATAAAGCTTGTAAACCCCGCAATTAAGTTTGTATTTCTCTGAAATTTAAATCTTTTTTAGAGTTTGAGAGCACTGAAGACAGAATCTGGTGTTAACGTTCCATTTAAAGCCACAATCTGGACTATATTGCTTTAGTCGATAGACATCCAAGGCTGAATTGATTTGCTGCTCCTCTGACCTGTTGAAAGCCAGCAGCCCTGAAGAGGTCACATGACTGGGTTGTTTAGTGTGGGACGGGCTTTGAGATCCAAGTTTCTGACAGCAGGAAATGTGATGCAACGTGAGTTTCAGGGTGATCTGGGTCACATAAAGAGCAAATGTGCAGTAAATGTGTATCAAAAAGGACGAGAGAGAGAGTGTGTGTGTGTGTGTGTGTGTGCCATCTGTCCTGACAAGATTACTGGAGTCAGACAAGAAGTCTGACTGGACCAGATTAGAGTAGGAATATAGGGCAGGAGGAAAAGAATGAGGGACAGAAACAGAGGAGGACGAGGAGAAAGATGTTGAACATGACAGAAAGCAGCGGAAAGAGCAATAAAATGAGACCCGAAATACAGAAAGAGGCAATAATGTATTTTCAGTGGAAATACTCAAAGTGCGTTGCTCTCTTTTTGAGTGACAAAGATGCAAAAATGAGTCAAAAACGGGATTTTAGGGACAACATGAGAATTTTCCTCTGCGTGTGTGATGTGTCATAAACACAAACCAATGAATGTAAAGCACATCTTGAATTCACAATGTCCTGTGTGTGTGTGTGTGTGTGTGTGTGTGTGTGTGTGTGTGTGTGCGCGCGCGCGCGCCTGCGTGTGTGCTCATATATGTTTACCATGCAGGTAGTATCGAATGTTGACTGCACCCAGGAGACAAATGCTTCGACAGAAAGCTGATTGCATCACCATGGCAACTGGGTCCTATTTTTCCCTTATCCCTTGTCTATGTCAGCTTGAGTGGCGGTCGGTTCGATATGAGTATCACCCTCACATGCATAAACATGCTGATTTATGACTCTTTCTCGTCTGTGTCTCTCTCTCTCACTCACACACACACACACACACACACACACACACACACACACACACACATATGAATATTAGACTTTACACTGTGTATGTGTGTGTTTGCGTCACAGACACAAAGCAATCATGAAGTAAACATGAATTCTTACATAATGCCCATTTCACTTTGGCTGCTTTAGTGCTCCATCCACTCATCCATTCACATTTCATTTTAAAAGACTACAACTCTCCCACTGATTACTATCATTCAGACCACTGATATAAGACCACACATATAAACACATACGCACATAGCAATGAAATACACATATATATAGTGATGGCCATTCATCCACTCTTTTCTCCCAAGACGAGGGACAGGCTGGCGAAGAGTTCCCCAAGCTGTTGCCTTGACAACCCTGAGGAATATTTCTTGGTGGCCATGACAACTGATGATGCACATCCGGTGTGGTTGGTGGGTTTTTATTTAGACGCCTAGCAGGGGGGCCGTTTCGTGTGTTTCGGCATTTGCGTGTTTATAGATTTGCACGTTCATGTAAATACCGTGTACTGTATGTGAATTCTTGCAACAGCTGTCACAGTGAAGGCCTGCATATGTCTGTATGTGCAAATGTGTTTATCTTATACACAGGGGAGTTTATAACTGTGAGTAGGGAAAGTGGTTTTGAGCACTTATAATGTAGGAGAGAAAGTTGGTTGTGGCCTGAACTTTGGGAATAACTTAACACACATCAGAAATTACTTTAAGTACACTGAAAGTGAAGTTTACTTTTTTCTAAACAAATATAAACAACGGAAATTTTAAAAACACACTTCTGAATGCCACCAAGTCAAACAGTGATATTGACATAATTATGTTCCGTTTTTTTGTTGTTGTTGTTTTTTCTACACTATGGGAGCCCCAGAACCAAGATATAGATGATCAAGGACACAGTTGTACTTTATTTCTGTGATTTTCTGTATCGAGATGGTGTCTGCATTAATACATTTTTAAGTGTCCGTGTTCCAATTACACTGACTGTTCCAACTGTTATGTACTCGAGCATCCCTTACCTTAGAATCCGGACGTATGAACCCTGCTTCCAGGGTGATGACTGTCAGCCTCTCTCTGTTTTTATTGCCACTATTCATTTTAAAGCGCAGTTTTTAAAACCTTACGATATAACTATAGCCCAGCACACGCAGCAGTATATTACTGACTAACCTCGTATTGTGGATGGATTATCTCAGTTGTTCTCTTGACTGAAGTTTTGTCCATTTACAGCATCCTGCCATGAGATTGAATTTGTTCCTAACCACCAGGAACCCTCATGTTAACTTTTATTGAGTGGAAAAAGGTTAGCGTTCATCCTCCCGCTTCACTGTTTATATTATGCTAACATAGCTGTGTCGCTAGCCACCATGTAGCACATTGTTGTATACCAGCTAGCCCAACTTCAGTTACCCTACAAACGTCACTGCTGTTTAGTTTCCTGGCTTTTTGCAGATGATACAAACATTCTTTTTTCTGTGAAATGTGTATATAAATTTATACACTTACAAGAAACCTATAAAAAAATATGCACAATACAAAAAAGAGCAAATAGGTTAATGCATAATGTTTGGAACTGTGAACGCACAAATAACATTTTTTTTAAAATCACAATTATGAAATTCATGGATTTTGTACCATTTTAAACCACACAGGTGATGTTCAAAGCAAGAAATAATATGCGTCTAAGTAATATTCTAAATTTAATTAAGAATAGAGAGGGAAAAATATAGAAGAAAATGCCACTGAAAGCAGCCATGTGTTCTCAGCACTCTTAAAAGCAGGTCCATTTATCGAGTGACTCTGTGGAATGGATCAGAAAAAGAAATTAAACTAAGTAAAAATGTTGCAGAATTTAAGAATAAATATAAGCAATACATATTTGATGGGTATAAAAATGAAAGTGATTTGATAAAATTATGTATAATTGATTTTGTCTGCTGATTCACATTATGAGTATTTAGATCTGCTGTTGTATAGAATGACAATGTCATTATTTCGGTGATATGAGAGAGTATTTGTCTGTAGGTACACAGATGTATTTATGCATGTGCATCTAGGCATGTGTATATGTATGTGTATGTATATGCATATATGCAATAATAATAATAATAATAATAATGTATTGCATTTATATAGCGCTTTTCGGGGCCCTCAAAGCGCTTTACAATTCCACTATTCATTCACTCTGACATTCATACACTGGTGGAGGCAAGCTACAGTTGTAGCCACAGCTGCCCTGGGGCGCATATATATATATATATATATATATATATATATATAATAATTTTTGGGATAAAACTTTCCATTAAAGAGAAGTGTAACAATATACCATAAATACACAAACATATATTCACATATACTATTTTGCTAAACACCGGATCCCTGAAATCATGGTAGATCAAAGTAGAGAGTTTACCAAAAAAATCTGAGCTGGCCTGATGGGCTCAGAGAAGGCTGTTTTAACTTTAGGTGCTACACTCTTAAAAATTTGGTCACCTCTTGCTTTACAATATGAACTGGAAAAAGATGGCAGCAGTTCTGCAATTTATATTCTAAACCAAAGTGTTCTACGCTTTAACTGTTTGGAACAAAATTATTTTTGTTCATCTTAAAATATTTATGCAAAACATGTGTGCCTCTGTGCGCCTAGGAAAACTATGCAAAGTACATGGTCACTGGGAAAGATTGGACCCCACATGGTGCTCTGGAAACAGTTTATCATGTTTATCTATATACATATATATTCATAGATACAATGCGGTTCGATGGACAGCTTTCCAGCTTGATATCTTAATCTAATTTGGCATCTTGATTTTTTTTTTTTATAAACTAGATTCCTGTAACGAGGTGGAGCGTTGAAAAATAGAGATAAGCAAGTCTTAATTGTGGCTGAAAGTTATGAAAAAACAAACAAAACGTAGTTTAACCTAAGTCCAGAAATGTAAAATAAAATTCACGACTCGGGACATTCACCATGGTTTTCCAGGTTTTCCATTAGGTCATAGTACCTGGTACCTAATGTAACCTGGTTACCTGGTACCAGGTACTTTTTTAATATCTGCTCGCCCGGGGTTCCAAGTAATCAGAGTGTCTCGTTCACAAAACACACAGCCTAGGTACTGCCGGAAGGGCACAGCAGTATGTGGGCCTGGCATCCCCTATAATCATGCACTTTTGGTGGAGTTATTCAAGACCACGGGAGTCCCCCTGATGTTAGGTTCATACTCAGGGGTGAGTCATGGTTTCAGTTACACAGTCCTCTTTATAAAGGAGAAAGCCACCTACTGTCGTTGAAAACCCTCACAGTCTCCTGGGTCCATTCTTTTTTTAACAATACCCAAGTGGGAAACATGGGAAAACTGATGCTTACACATCAGGTAACAAGGGAAGTGAAAACAGGAGGAAAACTAAACACAGCTGGACAGAATCAAGGTAAACAACACAAAAAGGGGGGAAAAAATCTACAGACAACACACAAGATAGTGTTATTAGCAAAGTGAAACAGGAAATGAATGGAAACGCTGAACATGAGGGAATTTAAGCCAGGGAGAGATAAAAAGAGACGCTGGGGGATCAAAATAAACTCTAATATAAATAGAAACTGGGACTAAGAACTACAGACACAAAAGGCTAATGAAATACATGAAGATAAAAATGCAAAAAAATAAACAACTTACTCCTATAATTAAACAGAGAACACTTAAACATATATTTAAATATGATGAGCCATTGTTTATATACACTGTATGGTTATCTTTAAGTTATGAATTTAAATATGCTGTAAAACAATCTACAAAATGCATAAAGAAGTTAGAAGCTATTTTTGTTCTACTTTCTTTATATAAAGCCTTTAATGCAAATGTTTTCCCCCATCAATGGCAGTCTGTTACAGCAGCTTTTTAAAAATATATATATTAAAAATATCTATCTATCTATATCTATACACATATATCCCTGTCTTGAATATTGAACCTCGAGCTGTGTTATACATTGATTTATTTGACGATGGAATTCTGAATCAATACACTCTCTGGATTCCTCCATCAGCTGATGCAATTATTTGGATGCAGACATTTGACCATTCACTGTAACCAATGACTGCTATGAATAATATGTGCATCTTTACAATCCTCTGAACCACTTACTGGACATGCAGCTGTACACTTTCTTTGTAACATCTGTTTGAGTTCTGAGGCCACAAGGATAGATATAGAAACTCAACACAATAATACCTGCATTGAATTACTAGATTTTAAGTAAAGCTTCTTCTTTTACATTTTAATTCATTTTATTCTGCTTTTCACTTTTTCCTATTTTCTATTTCACTGAGTGCTTTCCGTCTTTGTAACTATTATCTTTACTTTCTTTACTGTATTCGTTTTATTGGGCTAGTTGTTTTTTAAATGCCTGGGCAGTTTGGTCATTTCCAAACTTTTGGGATAAATAAACCATATATAATATTATTTTAATGTTAGCCAAATGTTATTGGCACTGTTTCCTTTTTCACAGTATTATCCCTAACTTATCACCTAGCCGTTTATACTAAAATGTAATTAATAATCAAAATGCCTCCAGTTATTATAATTAAAAGTGTATACCCAGTCGTTGTAATGTAGGTGGTACTGGGTCCAACTGTTTGAATTTTTGGGGATTTTTTTTTCCTACGAATTCCCGAGGATTTCAGAGTGTTAAAAAATTTGCTGACTGTTCAGTACTATTAGAACGGCTTTCTCTGTAGACTCCAACCTCTGCTGGCACCTCTGCCTCGGACTACTGAATTAATTTAGAGAGTGTAATTGAGCTCGGCAATTCGATCCAAATGTTTTCCTCTTTCCAGCCACTCAGTGAAAGTATGAAGTGAGATGTGTGAAGTGAGAGTCTGGCCTTCTTTCCGTGAGAAGTGCTGTTGTTTGAGCTGTTTAATTATGGCTGTTTGACAAGCAGCCGCACTCTACTTATGGCGTGAAGAATGCATGGGGGACGATGAGCAGAGTAGCACAGGAGGCAAGGAAGAAAGCCAAAAAAAAAAGATTAAAGGGAAACAACTTCAAGATTTACGGAAGAGAGGAAAGAGTGAGAGGTGGAGTGATATGAAAGTAGAGAGGCAAAGGAATGGAGTGGCTCTCCGCTCCAGCAAGCGATGCCTCGTTGCCATGGCAGCACCGTCTCTCCAGTCTCCGTGGGAACAACTGAATCCTGTTGCAGCTCGACTTTGCCCCTGGGCGAGTTAGGGAGAGAATAAGAGGAGGAGGGGGGAAAGGAGAAGAAAAGCAGTAACAGAACGGCGAGTTTAGCCCGGGGCATTTGGGCTGACCTGGAAAATGTTGGGCGTGTGCTTATTCTCTTTCCATCTTTCCTCTCTCTTTCTCTCTCTGTCTATTTCTCTTTACCGTCTTTGTCTTTCCTCTCACACCTCTCCTCATCAGTAGACAGTTAGAAGGTGGATGTAAAGCCTTTAATCCTCATTCTCTTTCTCTGTGATCTTGTATCTCCTTGCACATCCAAGTGTACTTGCACATGTAGACTTTTTAGGTTTAAAACCGTCTTTAGCGGCATGCACACACACATATGGTGCTGAAACACATGCCCACTCCAGCCTGCTTGTTTGTCCGTTTGTGGGTTTCTTCCTCGTTTGTTTGCGACTTGGCTCCAGCCCATTCACCACGCATAAGTAGCCCTATTAGCAGGTCAACTAGCCAGGAAAACAGATGATCTCTTCTGACAGAGGTCCTATTGTTATGATCAGCTGCAAACAATGCAGCTCTGTCTGTATGCCACAGTGGTCAATTCACCCCCCTGTTCAGTCGCTGGTCACTTCTTTATCAGCACGGACACGGGGGGAACAGGGAGGGTGCTCAGAGTCTATATTGTACATGCAGGATTTGTGGGACATAGTTGATTCACGAGAATGCTATGGGGAGGGTTATGGCACTTTCAAAGGATTGCTTTCATAGAACAGCAACAGTTTCATTACTGAGCGATTTACAGGTTGGTCTATGAAAACATAAAATTCAGCTGATGTGACATTTCTTATCTGGTTTTTGGAACGGGGGGATAAATCAGATTCAATCTGATATCGACATTCTTTTTTTTCATCTCTTTTTTTCTTTAATCTCATTGCAGATCTCAATGAGGTTCATTTGTTGTTTGAACTTGAAGTTTTATAGAGGTTTAAAAACACACTTGGCTGACAGAACAAGGAACTAGTGTTATTTTTAAAGCCTTTTTTCCTGGAAACCTGGCACCAGTAAAATCTGCAAAAACACTCAGCAATTATATTTTTGGTGTTTCAAAAGCAGTTGTGCATATTTCAGAACATCTTTCTTGTCTCATGTTTTCAGTTATTCGGTGAGTCAATAATTGCTCATGGTGTGATAATATTTGATTATTAAACATATAAACTGTGAAGGACAAAGAAAATATTGATTGTAATTGTAAGACTTACCCAAGTCTAATCTTAAAGTCAGCGAAAATCAAATCCAATGTTTGGTTTTATTGTTTGTTTAGAATGATATCAAAATTTTATGTAGGCTATCTGTCAGCACTGATATCTCCAGGTGTTATGAATCTATTATTCAACAATGCTGCACTAACGTTACTGTTGCCATATCCATTAGAATGGGTAAATCACTTTGAGAAAGTAATTGAGAATCGCTTCAACTCAACCACAATTATTGTGACTTTGTACAAGCACCTTATTGTCTTGTTGCCTTCAAAATGGTTGCTTCGAATACGGGGAGCAGGTTTGTGACCACTTGCAGTTAGCTTCCATCCTTAAAGCCACTTCAGTGTCCAGATGGTGATAAAATGACAGTAGGTTCGTGATTAAAAGGGGTAAGTAGGCAATTACATGCAATCCGATTGAGATAAAATGCAATTAATTTGGATAAATAAGAAAAAATTGCAAATCTATTGCTATATACATATACAAAAATTTGCATTAGGGTAACTATATGTGTGTGAATGACTCGGGCTTTTAGTAAAAAGCACGTTGAGTGCTCAGAGTAGGAAAGCACTATATAAGTAGCGGTCCATTTACTAGAGGTTGGGGGGGATCCAAATATTGACAGTACTGATACCAACACTGGTACTGGTGTTGGTACTAGTGCAATAAGATGAATACTTTGTTTCTGTTCACTAAGCTCAGAATGTAACACACTGAATCAGGTTAAACAATTTTTCTTAAACGGAAAAACATGCACTATGAAAAATGTCTGAACCTTCTTGTGTTGACTGCCACATCTATATTATTTATAGCTCATTTAAACAAGAGAAACTGACCCAGGATGCTTTGGAGACAGACACATTTACATTCCAGGTCTCCAAAACAAACAAAGGCTGATTTGTTTTAATTATTATGGAAAGTAAAAATCACAGTGATTTATTGATTAAAATGTGTTCAGAATTTGTAAATTCATTAATTAATTAATGATAAGTCATCTCATAAATCATGATGCACTGCTCTCCCATGTATAAGCTGGCTTTATAGGTTAAAAGTGTCTGTATTGGTATCGTGTAGTGGCCCTTTATCGATACCAACATTTGCAGTATTACACACCACTGCTATTTACTCTTTACTTTAACGCCTTCTATTAAGTTGAGCTAGATCCTCACAACTTTAGAAATTCCTCCTCAAATCAGAATCAGAATACTTTATTGATCCCTGGGGGAAATATTTAACTGTAACAGGCTGCACGCTGGTTGGCGCATGCGCACTGACTTCAAATAGTCACGCAGTGGCTGCAGGATGGCAGTGTCAGTACAAATGAACAACCTTGCTTTTATATAGGAATATAACCAGAATCACCATCTGAGTCAGGTCCCCTACTGCAAAGATATGCGTCGCTCATCAGCTCAGACTGATGCAGATTGATTGCAATGTGTTGGCAATCTGTCTGCATTTAAAAATTACATCACACGAACAGATTGTGTGATGTGACTGTTACACTGCCATATTGCAGCAATATTCTGGTTAGTTAAAATAGTAGAAAACGCCAGACTTCTGCATTGCTTTTGGATTAAAAACAAGTAACAATAAAATAAAGCAACAGGCATACATCATCATTCAGCATTTTACTTTTCAAAGCATGTTGCATTGGATCATGGGAAAGTTTCTCTTTTAAAACTATAGTAACCATTAATATTTTCATGGCTGTGTGAAGTCAGCTCTGATTTTTCTATTCGTATGTATATGTAAATCTTATCCAGGGGTTCATATGTTGAAAACATGTTTGTTACTGTTTTTTTTAAAGGATACAAATTAATAGCATGAGCAAATTTCAGTGTTAAAATATTAGGGTCAGGCTTGTTGTCACAACATCAATGTTCCTGGATACAGGAGAGTTGGCAAGATAGCACGAGAGACGGAGATTATACGTCTGACAGGATCCTAAAGCTGACAAAAGGCTCTGAAATACTGGATCTGTTTCTGGCCTGTGCAAGCAGATTAAAAGGAATTATGAATTCCAAGCACAGAGATAATAGACTGGTAGCTTACGCTGATGAAGAAGGCTCTTTTAAACTTTCAGTTTAAAGAGCAGCAACTTGGTAAAGTTAATGGTAAAAAGCACAGTTTCATATTCATATTGCCGTTTGCATTCAAATTCTAATTACAAATCTTAAGACAAGTAAACATTATAAAATCTCATGCATGACAGCATGCAAGTTGTGCAAGTTTTGTCTATAAGCATTCATTGTAATCTGGGTGTGTTTTCCTCTCTGTGCTGTCGCTGCATGTGTGAACTCTCTGTGCTATATGGGTGAAGTCACATCCATTGAATTCATTGTGTCTTTATGCGTGAAATCATCCCGTTAAGATGTCACCCAGCCACATATCAGGGCACATGTTTATCCACCGTCTTATACCTGTAGCCTATGAGATTAAACCCTGATGGTTAATCTTAATTCCCAGTAATCTGAGACCATTCTGCAGCTCATGTGACGTCAGGATTTAATACTGTGCCGATAAATGGCACCAGGCCACTAATAGATTACCTTATTCTCTCATGTCAAATGAAATCCCACAAGTACATAGGCTTTGCTTTTCTCTTAGTCAGCCTGTGTCTCACTGAGTCAGGCTGATAAAAAAAAATGCCAGTATTGACATTTTTTAATGTAATAGTAACACCCATTTATAAGACAGAAAAAAGCAATGTTTTTACATGAACAGTGTTGCAGTATTTCATTTCTATGTAACAGTATCATTAGGCAACAAGCGGTTTAGAAAGTAGTGATTATTAATGATTAGTATTATATTACAGATTTATTAATGAGAGGTAGAAAAGGCTACAGAGAAAGTCTATGCCTGCAGAGAATACAGTCAGAAAGCCAAGAATACTCACGTGGTTGTAAGCAGCTGGAAGTTGCTGTAAATAATCGCAAAAGCCACAGTAAAACACCGCGAGACACTAGTGACCCCCTAGTAACCACTAGTTACTAGAGAAAAATGGGTATTCCAGGATCAGTTAGCAAGTAGTTGTAGGAGGTTGCTTACTGTTGCTAGGTGAAACTGGTAGCAAAGAAGTATACGGCACTGCAACAATCCAGTCTTTAAGTGATGACGTGATGAATCGGGCTTCCGGGCCCAAACTACTCTGCGTTTAATAAGGCTGTTGTGTTTTTAACATGTTTTAATGCTTTGTATCTTGTTCTATTTAATCTCAACAAGCCCGTAGAAACAGTCAGTGATCACTGTCGGCCTCTCTCAGTTTTTATTACCACTAATCATTTTAAAGCTCAGTTTTTAAAACCTTCCGATGTAACCACAGCTCAGCCCATGCATCAGTATATTAACGACTAACCTCGTATTGTGGATGTATTATCTCAGTTGTTCTCCCGACTGAAGTTCGGTCTGTTTATAGCATCCTGCCATGCGATTGCATTTGTCCCGAACCTTCGGAAACCCTCGATAAAAGTTATTTTATCGAGTGGAAAAATGTTAGTGTTCATCGTCCAGCTTCACTGTTTATATTATGCTAGCATAGCTGTGTCGCTAGCGATCACGTAGCACATTGTTATAGACCAGCTAGCCAAACTTCAGTAACACTACAAAAGTCACCGCTGATTACTTTCCTGTCTTCATTTATGTTGGAAATTCATTCATTCATTTTTTCATTCATTTATTTGTTCATTTTCAGGCACAACAAATACCTATATTGAACATAAAATGCACAAAACAAATAGCTCAATAGTTGAGCTGTACGTCTTAATTTGTCTCAGAAATCTCTCAGTCAGAACACGGTATATTATATTTAGATGGAAACTAGCGACCTAACTCCCTGCTAGCGACCTAACTCCGTTAAATTTAATAAATTCTGTTTCATGGATGCCTTGGTGGTAAACTTCATTGTTACACCTGGCAGAGCAGCAACACTGATCATTTTATTACAGATGAAAGGATTTAGACAGTTTTTAACTCTCTGGTCATGAAATGCTAAGTTAAACTAGAATTAGAAAGACAGAAGCATGTAATTTGTGCTTTTTTCTGTGATCACATTTGCTGCCAAACACCTCTGAAGTGATCTTGGAATTAAAAATATTAAACACTAGAACATGCCAAACCACCTATATGCGCTCATAATGTGAATCTAACCCAATTCTAAAGGTAAAAATCTGTATCATTTTGCTCAACTTAAATAAAGTTCAAATCAAGTTACAAGTATATGTGTTTCAACTTGTTTAACTTGATAACTTATAGTCTAAAAATAAGTTTTGTGTTCCTTCCATTCAATGGAATAAATCCAAACTAAATCTGCATGCTGTGTGTGCATGCTGGGAGAGATGTTAAGTTTTAAATGTCGTGCCTGTCTCATCTATGGATCAGCTGCAAAGAAGGTATTTGAAGTATGAACTGAGAGCCATTTTTCCTTCTCCCTGTCCACTTCATTCTTTATCAGCGAGACTTGGAAAATTCAAATCAGCTCCCTCCTCTCTCTTTTTAACTCGCTCTCCATCCTTCCAGCTCCCTGTCTTCCCTTTTTTCCACAAACTATTTCCCGCACTGTCTTTCTGTTTCTTCATTCTGCATGCACACATGCTTTTTCGCAGTGAGCATCGTTTGCGTGTGGAAAAGAAAATACATGCGTCTCTGTCACATGTGAAAGGAGAAATAGGTAGTTTAGCATTGAGTTTGACCTCTTAGGACCGAGCCTGCACATACTCACGGTAACAGAGACCACTTCAGCTTCCATTTTCAGAGCTGGGAATCTGAATGTTTAATCATTCCCAGCTCTTTGCTTGGAAGATGCATGAATTTTTCACATCGTGGATCGGGGAGGATGACGGGAAGTCTCAGCAAACGCAAGCCAACCCATGCAGACATGACATGGGGCATGCAAAAAGATGTCATAATCTGATTGTGTAATTAATTTGCTTTTATGGTTTTGTGTGATATGCCCTTACTGATATCATTCAAAATTTATGCTTACTCTAAAAAGCCTTAATGTTTGGCGTTTCTTTGCCAACGACTGCCCCCACCTCTACACTTTACGCTGCAGCTGCTGCGATATTTCTCCAACATTTTCCAAACATGTGAAGCTAATCCCGATTCTGCTGAAAATAAGGGAACTCCCATCACTGCAGTGATGCTACCATAGGAGGATTATTTGCATTTGTTTACTTTAAAATATGCAAATCATGTCTATATATACACACAATTACATGCCCTCTCTCTCTCTCTCTCTCTCTCTCTCTCTCTCTCTCTCTCTCTCTCACACACACACACAGAGCGATGGCACCCATACACTCGATGCATTGTCCTCAGGGAGATAATAGGCCATATTGATCGAGTCTGCACTGGGGATATTAGTTGAGAATAAATGGACAATGCACGTTCACATACACGCGCGTACAATTGCACACGCACATGGATTTTGGCAGGGCGACGCAGGAGCTTCGTTCCTCCTGACACCTCTCCTCCTCTTTCCAGTCAACTTACTTTATTTAGTTTCCTTTTTACGTCCCTTCACTTCCCCCCAAAACCCTTTGTACCACCAGGAGCCGGTAACAGCTGTAAGGAGGCCGGAGCTGAGATACTCAGCTGCATAAAGACACAGATTTAAAGAAAGAAACACACTGGGAACATGTGAATATGGCACATTGGTATTTTCTGTTCATCTTTATCCTTTTCTCCCGTCATCCTCCGTGCAGTGACATCATGCACAAGATAACTCATCAGTATCTGGTGAGATCATATAGAAAAAGGTGAAAGTTTTTTGACCAGAGTCATCTTATGCAGACAAATTTAACTGATAAACCAATGTGAGGTTTGCTGTTTATTGTTGCCATAGTTACCTGCAATATAGGTACCGCCATATTTCATGAGTGTTTGTTACCCTGAGACAAACCAGCCAACTGAATGTTTTGTGTGCCATTTAAATAAAAAGAAATAGAGCTATGTTTCTTTTTACAGCCTATCTATGCTTAGGCTGTAGATGAAAGATGAACATGATCACAGCGCCATTGGTTTATGAACTCACAACAAACTCTTGTTTTTTGTTGTTTGTTTTAATGTATGGCTTCATTCTGCTGCTCACTTCTTCGCAAGGTGCCACAAAAACAGGCAGCTTCACATATGGGTGATTTTTTTTCCCAAGCAGGGTGTCGTTCCTGACACAACCCCCAAGGAATCTGTGTCACCTGTGTCGACCTCAACAGCTAAACAGAATTAGGAGATAACTCTGGACGCCAACTTCTTGATCAAAAACAGTCAATTCTGGAAAGATGGTGACAGTTAATCCACAAAGGTGATATCACGGCTCATCTTGCTTCTGGAGTCGACCTGAAGTGGCTTTTTGTGTATTACCCCCCTCAGTTTTGCACAGTATTCAGGATATTTCAGCTCTATGTACTGTCTTTCTGACATTAGAGGTTCATCTGGTCCTTCATAATTCTTATGGCTGCCCCTCCCTCAGCCTGGCTGACCCAGAGGTTTCTTCCTGTTAAAAGGCAATGTTTCCTTCTCACTGTGCCAAGTGCTTACTTATAGGGTGTCGTCTAATTATTGTGGTTTTCTCTGTATTATTCTTGGGGTTTACCTTCCAATATAAAGCAGCTCAAAGTGACTGTTGTTGTTTACATAAATAAAACTGAACTGAATGGATTTATTCATTCGGTTGTCAGGCCATCATTCTACTTCTCTCTCTATCCAGGACTTTGTACAGTAGAAAAAAGCTCCAGGTTTTCTGAGATGTGGAAACCTTAAACAACTTTCCCCTGGAACAGTGTCCTCACTGCAAAGCATACATCATCTGTTATTGAGTATAAATAATACAAATACAGTTTTCAGTTTTTAAAACTAACTGGTTGGCATACGATGTGAGATTTTATTTCTTGTTCGTTTTTGTGCTCTTCCCTTTTCGTCTCGCTCATTCATACATCATTGCACACTCACACACTCTACACTTAGAGGGATAGAGACAGACAAGCTATTGCCAATTCATTTCCTCCCCTCTCGTCTGCTCTAACCTCTACCCCCTCCTTCCTCTCTTGCGCTGTCTTTGCCTCTCTGTCACTATCTCTCTTCTAATCTCAGTGGGAAGCCCTGGAATTAACCGCCAGTTTCAATCAAGTCCAGCCAAATTCACCCTCTTCTGTAGCCAGTGACCTGCATATTACACATACACACACAAGCGCGTGCATACACGCTCTGTTGCTTAGTCAGAGATCAGGAGGTGAACATCACAGTGTGACAAAGTTGTCCATGTCACAAACCCTTCTCCCACTAATGAAGGGAAAAATTTGATTATAATCCTGAGTGTGTACGTGTGCCTATACTTGTGTGCATGGTTGCATACAAGGATGTGTTTATGTGGGAACCAGAGCCAGAGCCTGATGGACATCAGTCAAATGATATACACACTATATGTGAATCGTTCCTGCAGTCTGAGCGATGTATATCACAAACAGTGAAAGATACTGCAGATACAGTAAAACAAAGTCTTCTTGAAGCTTCGCAAACCATATGAAGCTTTTATATATTTAGATTTGTTTTATTATCAGCCAGACTAAACCCTAATAATAAGAATGGGCATTTTTGATGCAAAAGAGGTTCATATATTCTGAATTTTTCGGTACTTTATATTACATATGATTAATGTGTACAATGCTGGAGATACCCCAACAACAATGAAACTATTCGATAAGGCTTATAGCAAGGAAAAGATTATACTTTAGGTTGAAATGCACCTTTTGCATTGAGGCCCTGTCCACACATGCACAGGTATTATGGTAAAAAGATTTTTTTCTATGTGCTTTGGCGCCTTTCTTCCACACATGGTGGCTGTAGCTCAGGTGGCAGAGCAGGTCAGCCACTAATCTGAAGGTCAGTGGTTCGATCCCAGGCTGCCTCCTGGCTGCATGCCAAATATCCTTGGGCAAGATACTAACCCCATGTTTGCCTACTGGTGGTGGTCAGAGGGCCCGGTGGCGCCAGTGTCCGGCAGCCTCGCCTCTGTCAGTGCGCCCCAGGGCAGCTGTGGCTACAATGTAGCTTGCCATCGCCAGTGTGTGAATGTGTGTGTGAATGGGTGAATGACTGAATGTAGTGTGAAGCGCTTTGGGGTCCTTAAGGACTAGAAAAGCGCTATACAAATGCAGGCCACTTACCATTTACACATAAAGGCCATCAGGTATTTGCTGAAAAACTCCATCCAAGATAAAGATTTTAACAAAACGAAGATTTTGCCTGGCAGTGTCAAAAGTGTCCACTCAATTCTCTGTTTTTCATGTCAGTTTGTGTGCTGTGTGTGAGCTACTATGTGCTATTGTTTGTATGGTTCTGATGGGCCAGCATATCCATACACTCAGCGTTAGATCACTACCTGTTAATCAGCCATGCTCCCGACAGTGTTCGACATTGGTTTTTGTGTTCATCACTGCCAAAAGGCAAATTGTGTATAACTGAGACACACCAGCAGCTTTCATCCCCATTAATGAGAATGGCTTGAAGAGGTCTATGTGAATGGCAACATCCATGTGCATCCACAGATTTTTGGGGAGACAATCTAAAGAAGCAGACGTGAAGGGATACTGGACTCAAGTTAGCTGACTTTTATTTATACCAGAGGTGGGACCAAGTCATTGTTTTGCAAGTCTCAAGTAAGTCTCAAGTCTTTATCCTCAAGTCAAGTCTCAAGTAATGTCAGGCAAGTCAGAGTCGAGTCTCAAGTCACTGGTGTAAAAGTCCAAGTAAAGTCACAAGTCTGAAATTTTGAATTTCAAGTCCTTTCGAGTCTTTAAAAAAAAAAACGAAAAAAAGCATGTTGCAGTTTTATGCTAAATGTAAATATTAAACCATGTAATTTTTAAATCTGTGTTTTTCTCAACACATGACAAAATAGTGAACTTAGAAAATATACACAAATTGTGAAATTGCACCTCTTTAAAATGCAGCTCAATTAAACCTAGCTCCAAGAATAATTTTCACCGACAGTTCTGAGATAAGCTGCATGTTATTCTTGGATGCGGTTGTAGGACTGGCTTTAAAATCGCATGACAAAAATATCATACATAAATAAATGATATTTTTTAAAAAATATCATTTAAAAAAAAAACTGCATCACCAACGTAGCCTGGAAAACATTTGCTAGTTAGATGAAGTCAGCTATCTCATCGTAGCATATTTATATGCATATTTATAATTATACGCTTCTTGGAGTGAGTGCATACACTCATGAAGTTTAGTAACTTCCGGTCACTGCAACAAGCCCAGGTACAGTTTACCGACGGATGGGTGCAGGACCTTGAAATGCACCGTGTAGAAAGTAAAGACCATCGTACGTATCATAAGTTTACCAGTCTCACAAATCGTCGTCATAAATACACATTCGTTAACCGTTTATTAATAGGACCTTTGAGCTCAATGGTAATTAATTAGCAGTGGAAATAATTTCTGGTAGCATCACAGAAATGTAGCAGTGACAATAATGCTGTATGCTGTAATCGTACTGGGCAATTAGTGATACAAAACAACTGTTTTATCCTGTGAATAAAAGTATATGTTTTTGTCAATGTACCATAATAACAGAAGCGAAACGCAATATTGTGTCAGGACAATTCACTATTTATGCACAATAAACAAAGGAGCATAGCGCGACAATTTCTGTTCAGCGCCAGACTTGCTTGTAACCTATATCACCAATTATGTTAAGAAAAATGACGTATTAACTACAACAGCAGACTGACCTTTGTGGAACTGCTTGGAGCAGACTAACCTGTGAGCTGGAGTGTTCTGGGACGTTATATTTGGTCTTTGAATGGCTGCAATCCAGTCGCCTCTTTGTTACTTCGGAAACATGGCTCGAACAATTTCTCTTCAGCGACGTAATCCGATAACAACCGATCTCTTTACCCGTCGGCTTCCCGTGGCTGTCATGCGACCGGCTATTGCAGTTAATAATACAACAGCTTCTTGACATTTTTGTGTTTCTTTTTATCGCTGTATAACTGATTTTAATTGAAAGCCTGCGTGCGCTAGTACCGCTTGCCACGAGTTCCCAGAATCCTTTGCGGTTCTACCCGTGAATGACGTCACATTTTCAATCTCTATATAATATGCATGTTAAATTTTATATTTGGGGTAAAATATCAAGTCTTTTCAAGTAAACCGGTTCAAGTCCAATTCAAGTCCCAAGTCACTGGTGTAAAAGTCCAAGTCAAGTCACAAGTCTTAGAACATTTTTTCAAGTCAAGTCTAAAGTCATAAAATTAATGACTCGAGTCTGACTCGAGTCCAAGTCATGTGACTCGAGTCCACACCTCTGATTTATACACTATTCCAAACAGACCCAAGAATATTGCACTGAACGTTCACATTAAAGAGATTTAGAGTTGAGTACAGCAGAGAGTTCAAGTATGAAAGCAACCCTAAAATATCTTGTTTTTGGTTATTTTCTTTACAAATTGAGGAATTCCACTGAAGTCTCCTGAATTGGGATTGGGATTGGGATTGGGACACCATCCACAGAAATGTAGGTGCAATACATTAGTCTATGTCCCAAACCTCACCTATAAAGTCAGCAGGTCTTGTTAGTGACTGAAAAAAGCAGCTGAAGATTGTTTCGTTCATGAAGGATGGATTCAGCCTGAGAGATGGGATAAAGAGCATGGACATGTGGAGAGACCTTTTTAGGTGCACTCTACTGGGAAGAGACCAAATGTTAGATCCAGGAGAGATCTGAGAGACCTGATCTATTCTAACCTCATGGCAGATTTCCAAAACAATACTGGAAATCTGGAATATTCTGCATAGCCTGCTGACAAAAACACATGACTTCACATAAGCAAAAGAAAATAGATGAACAACTTGAAAGATGGATGGACAAGCCTCCTCCAGTATAACCTTCAGATTGTTTTCAGATAGTTGTCTGACTTCTTAATCACTCAATAAAAGCATCTCGTTCAGAGTCACTTCAACAGCAATTTTGGAAACAGCATCTGGCCACAAATCTGCTTCTTTGAAGATTAAATTTACAATGTTCAGAACAGAAGTACGGACCTGTATGTGACTTATCACATCAAAGTTTACTTCACAATTCACTTCACAGAACTGTATTAAATATAAATTCCTGCTACATGTTAAAATGATTCACGGTTCCTCACCGATACCGGTAGCAGGGAGAAAGACTAAATACTGAGGGGTGAATGTAATGGTGAATTAGCCATGCTATGAGATTATTTTATGATCCATCCTGCATACAGTGCAACATGCCGCTTTCCTGTAATGGTGTATTTGCTGAGATGAGGAGGTAATAGCTGTGTCAACACTGTGGTTACCACGGAGACAGTGGGGTTTCCATAGCTGTGCACTCTTTCCCAGTGACCCAGTTTTACCATTGTGGCATTGAAGTCCAACGAGAGCTCTCAGGTCTCCACTCCTCTGCCTTTTACCTAGCCACTGAATCCTGCTGATTGATGTACAGTTTGAATAGAAGCTATGAGTGTCGCAGGCCTTGAGTCAGCGCTGTGCAAAAGAAGCATTCGTTGAGTGCATTTGTGCTTTTTCCACTGAAATGGAAAAGGAAGATGAATTAAGAGCTGTTGGTGGTGTGGAGGCATACACTGGGAATCAAAAACTAAAAGTCCTTTGCTGAAAACAAGTCAAGGTAAATCTGTAAAGGTGTGAAAAGAGCTAAAACGTTTTCTTTTTAAATCTCACTAACATTTACAATAAAACCATTGCTGTGACAAATTCACTGTGAATAAACTTTAATAGTCATTCCATCTTTTATTCTATTTTTCGATATAAATGTAAAACTTCTTAAAGGGTTATTCAATAGGAAGCAATTTAATGATCCAGTGCCACAAGTAATGCATTTGTATCGAGGCAGAGGGCTGAGCCTGAAGATCATATTTTCTATGTTAATTTTCTAAACTGTTTTTACATATTTATCTATCTTTGTAATCAGAAATATTCAAAAGATTCTGTAAATGCCCTGGGATTGGGGCTTGCATCTTCAGACTCATTTGCCCATTTGGCTTAGGCATCAAATCGCTCTGTTTAAAGATTGTAGTTTTGTTTTAATGCGGTTTTTCAAGTGTCTAATCAAACTGCAGCTGAGTCTAAATATTACCAAGTTAGTAAGCCCAATGATCAGAAGGCATTTAGCGATATGCTCCCACGATCATGGGGAGAACACTCATGACCTCTTGTGCCAGAGCGTTCTCACTCCCGAGGCGTAACATGTCGACGTTTTGTCACGTCCCGCGGCGTTCCTGAGGAACGCGAAAGGAGACCTTCGGCGTTCTTATGGTACGCGGCGGGTTATGGCTGGAATCCAGTGCAATGACGCTCCCGCAGTAATAGACGTTCCAGCCCTGTATTCCAGCCCTAAACCTAACCTTATCCCTAGCCCTGACCATAACCTTATTCCTGACCTTAACCAGGACTTTAATGATGTTAAATAGCGTGTTTCTAAGCGATTTGAAGAAAAAGAGCGAACATGTGTAGATTCAGTCCAGACGGTTCTCATATGTCCTCTTTTTTCCGAGGTCGTCATTTAGGAACGTGGTGGGTAGCCGAAAACGTAATATGGTGACGATTTGTCACCTAGCGTAAAATGTTACGCTTTGGGAGTGAGAACGGGTTGCTTGTGCTGACTGCTAACTACTGAGCTTCCAGCTAGCTTGCAAAGCTCATCATAGTTCTTCTCTGGATATACACTCTCTCGCTTTGCATGTGAATCCACAGAATCTGTAGGCAAAGGACAAAACATTTCCTGTTTCCCTTTGTAGTCCACTTGCAGTACTTTTGACCAATCATATACTAGCAGGGATTTAGCTAGTGGCATCTGCTAAAATGCATTCCAAAAACCCTCCACAGTCACGTGATGACAATTTAGCTTTTTACTAGAAACATAGAGGCATGATGACCACAATTCTCAGGGAGCCATAAATCCGTTGCAGGACTTCTCGATTATTGGGACTAATCCTCGGTTAATTTTGCTTAAGGTATGAAACTTTTACTTTTTAGTTTGTACTTTATGTCCTTGTCAGTTTTGAAGATCTGCTATTTTTGCCACAAATTCACAGTGTTAACAATTAAAGCACTTTGGCTGTTTTGTATAGTTTTTCTGTCTCTGGTCCTTGAACTTGCAGACAGAAATAGCTTTGGCCCTGTGGTTTTTATCAGTGTTACAAACAAGCAGATTGCTGACTTACTTCCACATGCTTCTCAGAGCTGATACAAAAATATAAACAGCACCAGTCACACCTTATGGAAGCATATTCTTTACTCATCCAACATCTCTATATGTGACAAACAGTTTGTTAGGCTTAAGGTGTGTCGGTTAAGAAATTTGTTCAACACTGGGGCAAATTAAGAAGCTGAGACATGTCTAAGAGAAGTTGTTCATCGCCAAAATGCGTGTCAAGTTCACCATTGAAAGGCATGCTTCACCACTATTTTCCCCTCTGGATATTTGTTACTTTCAAAGATCATCTGACTGGCATAGATAATTATGCTGCTAGCTTTTTTTGGTCTCTTTTTTCCCCTTCTTTGAATGTTATTGCCCTGACATTTGAATGTTTGTGAAGACCAAAAGCAACAAAACTGCTGCAAAGCATGCCCCAGGGTTTCCACCCATGACTTCCCTTTCTTAAGAACCAAATATCTAGGACTGCTTTTTGCATTGTTGAACTTTATTTGAACTCCGATTTGAGATTCAAGGTTATACCAGGAAACTCTTGGATAATACTTCAGAGAAGATGCACAGTGTGGACAAAATTGCATTGTTTCATAGAGTGGAAAGCTGAGAGATAGCCAATTGATGAAAAAGATAAACTCTCTTTTCTTTTTGTATGTGTTTGTGTTACAGCTCTTTCTGCAGTCAGATTTTGACCGGGTGTATTACTGGAGGAATGTAGTCCCAAGTTTAAAAAAATTCAATGAAAGACCAACGAAGGGCATTTCAGTTTAGAAAAGTTCAGATAACATAGGTCCTTTTCACACCTCAAATTAGGAGACATTTGCAAAAGTCAGGTTGTGGTGTTCTTACACATTTGTCATTTTTTATATGTTGAAGAAACAGCTCTTCAGACATGTTCGCACTCTTAGAAATATTCTGTGTGGCTCTGGTTGCAAGATGCCTGATAGTTACAGTTATAGTTACAGTGAATGCACCAGACCAGCGGTCCCCAACCTCCAGGCTACGGATCAGTACTGGTCTGTGAGTCGTTTGGTACCGGGCCGCGAGAGTTGAGGCTCAGGTGTGAAACTTTTTATAGCTTTTTATCATAATTTTTTATTGTTTATATCATTAACTCAGATTCCCTGGGTCTTTTCCCGTGTGTTATGAATATATCTTCTTTTTTTTGGTACCGGTACTGGTTTTATTTTGTTGCATTTATCTGTGACACCTTAAAGGCCGGTCCGTGAAAATATTGTCAGACATCAACCGGGACCGCTGCTCCATACTATTAGCTTCACTGCTCACACATCAACACAAACCCATTCTCACGAGGACTTTACACTAGCTGGCACATCAACAACTGGCTAATGTCTGATCTGACTGCATCAGACATTTATGTTAACACATGCACCCTTGTCAAATCATTGGTTAGTAAAAGTATGAAAAAGCATTTATGGAAACATTATGGAGCCTCAAGCTAAGCATTTTCGCTCTCACCATAATTATTTAAAAAAAAACAAAAAACAAATGTAACAAGTGAGAGGTGAGTGTGACTGAGATCAAAGTCATTGGCAAATGACTACGTAACCACAGGTTGATAGCCAATAATCTTTCTTTCTGGCTCTTGAGCCACTAAAGTCATTAGGGAAGGATTTACTGGGGTCACAATGAACCAGAGGGCCCCCCTAGATCATCTGCTTTTTGTCTAAGCTTATTACCCGTTGAAAACAGTTACTATACTATTCAGTTCAATAATTAGCCTGGCTTTGTTCAAATGCAATAACATCCCTCCATCAGCTGCTGAACGTTATTCTTTAACAGTTTAAAAAACAAATAGGTAAAAACTTAATTACCGGTAGCAACTTTACTGCAGAGTTGTGGTTGTGAACATCCCCAGAGTCAGGCCATGATCATCAAGTTACCAGAAGACCAACGCTACTTTGGAAAGTTATTGCACACAGCCAGGAAAATACCACACAAAATATGTAACTTGTTACAAGTCCTGTACGTACAACATAAAAAATCAAAAGAAGAAGAAAAAACAAAATGTGGTAATCGAAGAGCTTCAAAAGGTAAAATTAGCCATGCTAGCTTCCCTTTGTTTTTTTTAACATGTGCTAATTATCCAAAGCTGACTAGCCTAGCTGCTTGCTACAGCTTTATGTTTGCTGTTCTTATTTAGAGTGATATCCTCTCAACTTGCACAACTTTCTCTGGATTTCTCTGCTACAACTGATTATTCTAATCATCACTAACTATCAGCTGAAGGTAGATCTTAGACCTGAGATGTCAACGTGATCCCTTTTTTCTTTTGGTATTTGAGGAGAATTCTTGACATTTTTTTCCCAGTCAGCTTCACTAACAGCGGCCAGTGGTTGCTGCAAAAATGTAGAGTTACCAGAATCAGAATCTGTCTCGTCTGTCACTTCTCTAACCTTCCTTCACACACACACACAAACACAGACCACAGGCTGTGCTGCAGCAGGAGCTCTGTGGCTGTAGGTTTGGCAGCAGAAACCACTGCACAGACACTGTTTTTGTTTGTTTTCCTGCAGAGCCCTTGCATTTTTTGTGTGTGGCCTTCTCTTGAAGGAAAGTAGTAGGTGGAGAAAGAAAAAACAACATAATTGAGATCCTAGCTCATTGAAAATCAAATGTATTTGTAGTAGAAAAGACGTGCTTTTGGGGTTTTTTTTGGTTTTTTTTACAACTGTGACCCGCATGAAAATGGGATCACAGTCAAATACTGAATGAGGACACTCAGCTGCTGCTCGGCACTGCCTGTCAACTATGCTGAAATGCTATTACAGATGTAATTGCACTGTGTTTCTGATAGCGGTGACATTTACACATAATCATCACTGTCCTTTAATGCTCCTCGTATCTCTCAGTTGTAGCAGCATGACACTGTTAACACTAAAACTCATGATATCCCAGGGCCATCTCCTATCCTATGAACTAAATGCTCATCTATCTTTTTTGTGTTTTTCAGCATCACGTGGAAGGGTTCGCTGCCATGTGAATCTGGAAGGGTTCTGAGAAGGACAAAGGTACAAAGAAACTCAAAGAAATGCAAGAAAATGCACAGACACACTTAATCCTGAGGCATCTTTCCTCTCACAGATGGTGTGTAGGACTTGAGGCTATCATTTGCTGAAGGGGCCTTCCATTTTTCCTCAGCCTTCTTCCTCTACATTCTTCTTATCCTCTGTTTTAGAACACAAGTGATCACCATTACTTAATAAATGACTCATGATTCACACATGAATTATGTATGTATTCTTGTCCTAGCATTACAGCATACAGATTAGTCCTATAAAATCGAAAGAGCTGTAAACTTTGGTAATCAGAATCAGAAAGGGTTTTACTGCCAAATGTTGAGCAGGTTTACAACATTAGGAAATTGCTGCGGTGCTTCAGTGCAAACATACTGTCATAAATTACGCTAAAATAGACATTAAAATAAAAATAAGAATAAGAATTAAAAGTGCTAAGTAGAAAGATGAGTGCAGGTGGTGATCAGTGCCAAACATGGAATGATGAAGTGAACACAGCGTAGGGTCATGTGTTAGTGGTGGCAACAGTCATACGGTTATTGTTCATGTGTCCAACAGCACAGGGGAAGAAACTGTTCTTATGGCGAGAGGTTCTGGTGCGAATGGACTGGAGCCTCCTGCCTGAGGGGAGCAGGTCAAACAGACTTTGTCCAGGGTGAGAAGGGTCAGCTGAGATCCGAGCTGCACGCCCCAGTGTCCTGGAGGTGTACAGGTCCTGCAGAGATGGGAGTCTGCACCCAATCACCTTCTCAGCAGAGAGAACAGAAAGCAAAAACACTCAGATTCTGTTTGATCTTTATATAGAATGAATGAAGTTAAACAAAAAAAGACCAGAATGACATCTTCTCTGCACAATAAAATGTAATATCTCAATGTGTGAGCAAAAGGGTTCTAGATGATAAAGAATATAGAAAGTTTTCAAAATAAAAGACTAAACACGTCAATTTGTGAAGTTCTGTTGATGTGAATTTATATCACAGGCGCGAACTCTGTATAAACCTGTATAGTCCTTGTGCACAAATTCCTCTACCGGTCTTGTAATACTTTGCAGTGTGCCACCACTTTGTGTGCTTGACTGCACAGCTGAAACCAGTAGAGAAACTGGTCCAGTTGTGTTTGGTTTCTTTTACAGTTTTTTACAGATGCTAGGACACATTTCTCAATACTTAGGTCACTTTTGCAAAACTCCTCACACAGTGAGCACAACAGAAGTCTATGTGGGCTAAACTGAGGATCAGTTATCATTGTTTTGGCACAAAATGCATTCAATGACTACATCTCTCAAATTTCATGAATTATTTTCTCACTCAGACACAACAACTGCCAAAAATCTTTGTAAGTACAGGACATTTTGCATGTGCTTACATACTGTTTTCAAAACTGTTAAACTTATGGCCAAAACAATAACACAATGCAAAACTTAAAAAGACAGCAAAATGCAACAGCAATATTTTATTGAAACATATTTTAAATCTAAAAATCCAGTTTAACCAGTCACAGCTGATTCTCATTGTAGATGAACATCTACACAGGTGTTACTCCTTCAATTTTTCAACTCCTTCAATTCTGGCATGCCAGAAGATTCTTTCCTAGGTGTATTGCCCTAGATGACATAAGATGTGATGTGGATGAGAACCTGTGGCCAAATGGAGAAGACCGAGTAGATTAGCATTACTATTGTATGAGTATCAGTGGGTGGTGTGTATACAAATTCTTGTATTTTGGGATTACTTAGTGCAAAAAAATAAAAATACATAAACAAATATTAACCAATTCTGCATGATGTCTGATTCATTCCAGTAACATATATTTAAATTATAAACAGAGATGTGTCCTTGTTTTACACAAGAAAACACTGTGTAATGCTACATGTTGCTAGTGTTTTTTAGGTCATTGTTTTGTGGGTGACAAAGTGTGTTTGTCGGCTGTCAACCTTTGCTAGTGTTCTGGAAGAATGAGTTTATTTGAGACCTGAATAAAGTGTTTTGGTAGTTGTAGTGCATTTTGAATGTGAAATGAACTGCTTTGCCAAGCTGAAGGTCAGTTAGGAGGATTGTGTGAAGAGTTTTGCAAGAGTGGCCTAAGTATTGTGAAATGTGTCCTAGCGGCTGTAAAAAACTGTAAATTAGTGACACACTTGGAGCCTTCTGGACAGAGTTGAAGAGATGTGCTCTCTTAAAAAAATGTGTATCTTTGTCATATCTTAAATATGTCTGAATGATTCAATGTTACTTATGTTTTTCTTACATCAGAAGTAGAGAGTGCAAAGATGTCCACATTAATGCTGTAGTTACATTAGGGAAGACAGCGGTTGAAGACCACAGCATGACCAAAGTTATTGCGATTAATAAACTGCTGACTTTGAAATAGTTGCTTCCAAAATCTGGACCACATCTGCAGCCTGCCCCAGTGAGTTCTCATCTTCAAAGCAACTTTGGTGCACCAAGGCAGTAATAAAATGGCAATCACACAGTCTTATATTCACTCGCTGGGCCCATTTTAGGTTTGACAGCATTTTAGTAGGTAAAGGTGAATGGCTTGGACATGAATTGAGCTGTGGTTTGGGGAAGACCTCGAAGGGGACTGGCGACGGCTCCCGGGCCTGGCAGGTCCCCATTTACTAAATAGAAGTGAAGAAATAAAAGAATTGAGAACAAGGAGGGAGGGTGGGGCAAGCAAACGAGAATGAACAGCTTGCAGAACTGAGGGAACCTATATAGATGACAACCGGAAGGAGTGTGTTTGGAGGCGTGGTCCTGCTCCTGAAATTCCGATAGATACAAATCTCCAATAATATATATTTTATATAATATAACCCTGATATATATTATAAGTCTGCCTTCAGTTTGCTATTGAACTGAATTAGGTTGGTAATTCCATGCAATCTGTTGGTGGCGGCACAGCAAAACTCCAAATCGGTCACTGCAAGTCACACTGCAAGTGTTTGGAGACAAACTGCGCAACTGTCTTGTGATCAAAAGTGGTCACACAGAGGTTATGGGTGTGGCACGCTTAGCCTCTGGGTGACCAGCCAGGTCACTGCAACTACTTGCAACTGATCACTGAAAGTGAAAATATTCAATGTGGTCACTGAACAAACACTGATTTTTTTGCCAGTCACACGGTGGTTACCATCCTATTTTTAATCAAATGTGACTGAGGAAAATATGGAAATAATGTCAGGTTGACTTGAAACACCGAGTTGATTGGATCACAGAACAGCAGAATGCTGCAAAGTCAAAAAGTCACATTTTCCAGCTGACTGTCAAATTTAAACACTTTTAAACATTCTTACGATTAGAAGAGTTCGATTACTTTGTGGTTATTTGTGGCTTGAAAGTGGCAAAGGATCGAGCTTTGTCAGGAGCTGACATCCCCATTTCTAATCCCACCTATTACTGTAAGCTTTGAATGCTCATTTGTTTCTCTAATTAAAGGAATCAAAATCCAGCGTGCATCAAGTCTACTTGAATAATTTAATCATTACATCGTTTAACAAATCATGCAATTAAGGAATTACCAGTCCAAAAAAAGGACAACATAGATTTAACTTGACCTACTAGAGGCATCTGCACCTGGAAGCAGATGTCTGCCCCTCCCTGAGCCTGGTTCTGCTTAGAGGTCTTTTCCTGTTAAAATGGAGTTCTTCCTCCCCACTGTTGTTTATGAGTGCTATCAGAGTTTTTTCAGTTACATTATAAAGCAATTTGAGATGAATGTGTAAATTCAGAATGCATGAGAAATGACAGACTTAAGTAGAGACTTGAAGGGTGAAAAATAGAAACAGAGGAAAACAGGTGGGGAGGGATCAGCAACTACTCATGCAATCAGCTGGCAGGTCCAGTATCATAGCTGTCGGTTAGAGCGTTGATTCTTACCCTCCTAGTACATGACCCAGAAAATTTAGCTGGGATGGCAACTCTTGAGAAATCTCCTCGAAGTCTTAGGATTGTTTATCCAGGTTTTGGCACCATTAGAAGTGCCAATCCTCCGGTGCCCTGATCCCTGATCCCTGTTCTGACTCTCACCAGGCTCCCCTAAGATCAGCTGAATGGATATGAAAAACAATGGAAGCTTTTTGTACACAGTAGCGCTAACTTGGCAGACGGGGACACAAACGAGTAAAGGGGATCGTGAACAGTAAGATATGGCACTGCACTCATCTATCGTTTCTCTGTGTGTGTGTGTGTGTGTGTGTGTGTGTGTGTGTGTGTGTGTGCGCGCGCATATGGGCGAGTCGGCATCCTACAAATTATGTACAAATTCCTAAATCCGCTTTACCGCATTCCCAAACGCGACCCTTGTGCTTTAAGTTAATTTAATCATCTCAATCCGACTTGCTTTCATTTGCTTACGTGTTATAATTCACTTTTTCTATAGTCTATTTTGAAGTTTTTCATTTGGCATTCTTTGCTTTCTTTTCTCCCCTGCCATTCTTCCTGTGTGGGATTTTCTTTCCTTTTTCTTCATCTTCTCTTTTTCCCTTTCTGTTGTATAAATTCCATAAATTCCGTCCTGTTTCCCAGTGAGGTTTGTTGTGTCCTGCCAGGGGGATATACAGACTGGACATTCCACAGGAGGGGGAGGAAGGAAAGATGATGGGATGTGTACTGAAAATGCAAAAAACATTTCTTTCTTTTTTAACCCTTTTCATATATAAATTAAAAAAAATATAGCTTTGCTTTTCTTGTTTTTTTATGGGATTCTTGTAGCTCTCCGTTAAAGTGTGTTGTTGTGCTGTAAAGCACAGATACTACTATCTTTTGTTCTGAGGCTGACAGGTTATTGCTGATCTTTGAGACAGCGGGGCAAAACAGTCTCAATTCAAGTTTTAGTTTTCTTAATTGGGAGCTTTTGGCCATTTCACACATAGCAGATAGAGACCGCTTACCCAGCATCAACACAAAACAAGGTGGGTACATTTGTAAAAGCATCTTGTTCTCTATGTTTTAGCACTCCCTCCAGACAAAAAGGGCAATTTTCTTCCCTAAAAGCAAATGTTTCTGAAATACTGAGTGGTATTATATGTTGTGTTGTGTATGAGGGAAAAGCAGCTCTATAGAAACACTGTCACTGTCAACAAAATGTGGCTTTAAATTTAGGTTGATATCTGGTGGTTCTCCGTGGATTTGGTCTGTTATTCATTCACTGAAATCGTTGTGCTCTGCTGGCAATAAATAATAAGAATCAGAATACTTTAATAATCCCTAAGAAAATAATATGGGTTACATTTCATCCAAGACAAAATGCACTCATGATATCAATCTATAGAGTAGTCACTTCTTCTTCTATGGTTTTCTGTGCCCGGTTTGCTGGCACTAGGATGAGAGTTACCCATTGTGGCGTTTAAATGTGTCTAAGCGTGACCATCAACAGTCTAAAAGATGGATGCAGCTACTGTGACGTCATCCACTGGTTCCTAAAGATGAGCATTTTCACTGTCACCATCTTGGGCAGTGAAACTGCCTGCTCATTGGCTAGCAGCTTTCCAGTCTCCCATAGACTTCCAAAGAACCAGAAGACTTTCCACAACTAGATAGGCTGAGCTTTTACAGTTTTTGCCCGTTGCTTGAACACTATAAACCCATGCTTAGACTAAAGTAACACAACGTGAAGCTGTTGTTACCATACCTCAAACACATGTACCCCTACCTTAAACAAAAGCGCTGCTTTGCACCCCAGTACCAATTATGCAACACACCTACTCCCTCATGCAACACACATGGTCCTGCATGCTACACTCTATTTCATACATAAGACACTTCGCTCACAAAATGAAATCTCAGGGTGCCATTCGGAAAACACATGTATCCAAAATACAAAACACATCGGGTAATTGCAACCACTCAAATACACACCTGAAGGCACCTACTTGCAAAACCGAACACCAATTAGCCAACTACAAAAAGCCCTCAGCGTAGCCATTCCAAGAACTTTGCAAGCATGGATGGAGGGAGAGCAAGAGGATATTTACCCCGGTGCCTAGCGGGAGAGGACATTGCTTGCGATGTTGATGAGGTCCTGTGGCCAGACCCCAACAGACGGCGGGATCCATGAGCCCACTTATGCACAATTGTCATGTTTTTTTGTGTTTACAGTATAGTGTTTTTTCTATTGCAGTACTATTGTGTTGTTGTTGTTTTATTTGCTGTACCTGTATTCATGGTACTGCAATGTACATAAGAAAAACCAAGATGGCGCCGCGTATGGATGCCCTGGTGCTTCAGTGCGTTACTTTTGTCTTGTTTTTGTGCATTTCTTCTGTGTCTGGGCACTCCTCTGGATATTCTTACACCAGAGAAGAGCTCCTTAACTGCAGGACTACAACGCCTGTGGATTTATTTCCAATATTTGTCGCATCTGCGGCAGATTTACTGCTGACTCTGATCAGGAAAGTGAGACGTCGAAAGAGAGGTAAGCGAGCCGGCGTACTCGTGCGTTTGAGGAAACGCGGACTGAGAACGGCCCTTCCTGGGATCTTCCTTTCTAATGTACGCTCACTCTGGAATAAGATAGACGAACTGGCCCTGATGAGAAGCATGAACAAAGACTTTGCCTCCTCCTGTGTCTTATGTTTTACGGAGTCGTGGCTCAGTGAGGACATCCCGGACTGCGCGCTCAAGCTGGAGGGCTTTCATCTGCTGCGCGCGGACCGGCAGGCCGCTCTCTCCGGTAAAACCAAAGGTGGAGGTGTCTGCTTCTACATCAATAGTGGCTGGTGCACAGATGTAACAGTGATTGCTCAGCACTGCTCTCCCTCTCTGGAATATCTTTTTATTCACTGCAAACCGTTTTATTCTCCGCGGGAGTTTGCTTCATTCATCCTGGCCGCTGTTTACATCCCGCCAGACGCAGATGCGCAGGCAGCTCAGTGCGCACTCGCGGAGCAGATTCTCCACACGGAGCGGACATTCCCGGACTCTCTCATCATTGCTCTTGGGGACTTTAACAAAGCCAATCTGAGCCATGAGCTTCCAAAATATAAGCAGTATATTAAATGCCCGACCAGAGAGGAGAGAACATTAGACCACTGTTACAGTACGATCAGCGGGGCCTATCGCGCGGTGCCCCGCGCTTCACTCGGACTTTCTGACCACGTCATGATCCACCTAATCCCCGCGTACAGACAGAGGCTGAAGCTCTCCAAACCTGTCGTGAGGACTAAAAAACTGTGGAGCAACGAGGCTGTGGAGGAGCTTCGCACGTGTTTGGAGTCTACAGACTGGGACACAATGAAGGCTGCTTCTAACAGCTTGGACGAGTTTACGGACACTGTCACCTCCTATATCCACTTCTGTGAGGACAGCATTGTGCCATCACGCACCAGGGTGAGTTATAACAATGACAAACCCTGGTTTACTCCTAAACTCAAAAAGCTGTGGCTGGAAAAGAGTAAGGCGTTCAGAAGCGGAGACAGGGACTGCTACAGAGAGGCCAAGTACAGGTTCACTAAAGAAGTGGACATTGCCAAACATCAGCACTCTGAGAAGATGCAGCAGCAGATCTCAGAGAATGACTCGGCCTCTGTGTGGAAAGGTTTTAGGAATATTACAAACTACAAGCCTAAAACCCCCCACTCCACTGATGACTTGCTCTTAGCCAACACCCTTAACAACTTCTACTGCCGTTTTGACGAGCCATCAGGCAGCCTTCACACCTCCAACGACCCCAACAATAGAGGCACTTTGGACACTCATTCCCCCACCTCTCCCCCCTCCATAGAGCCATCACCACCTTCAAACTGTTCACCTGCAACACCCGCCCCCTCACCCCACACAAAAGAGGATTTCACACCACCTCCTCCGACCACAACTCTTCATATTCATGAAGCAGATGTGAGGAAGCAGTTTAGGAGTCTGAATGCTCGGAAAGCTCCCGGCCCAGACGGTGTGTCTCCTGCCACCCTCAGACACTGTGCAAACGAGCTGGCCCCAGTGTTTTCTGGCATCTTCAACTCCTCACTGCAGGCATGTCATGTGCCTGCCTGCTTCAAGTCCTCTACCATAATCCCTGTCCCCAAGAAACCTAGGATCACTGGACTAAATGACTACAGACCCGTGGCTCTGACATCTGTGGTCATGAAGTCATTTGAGCGCCTAGTTCTCTCCCATCTCAAGACCCTCACGGCCCCCCTCCTGGACCCCCTGCAGTTTGCATATAGAGCCAACAGGTCTGTAGACGACGCCATCAACATGGCCCTACACTTCATCCTGCAGCATCTGGACTCCCCAGGAACCTACGCCAGGATCCTGTTTGTGGACTTCAGCTCTGCCTTCAACACCATCCTTCCAGACCATCTCCGAGGCAAGCTTTCCCAGATGAATGTGCCTGATCCCATCTGCCGGTGGATCACTGACTTCCTGACGGACAGGAAGCAGCACGTGAGGCTGGGAAAGAATGTCTCGGACTCCCGGACCATCAGCACCGGCTCCCCTCAGGGCTGTGTTCTTTCTCCTCTGCTCTTCTCCCTGTACACCAACTGCTGCACCTCCACCCACCAGTCTGTCAAGCTAATCAAGTTCGCAGATGACACCACCGTCATTGGGCTCATCTCGGACGGGGACGAGTCTGCCTACAGGAGGGAGGTTGAACGTCTGGTGTCTTGGTGCAGCCACAACAACCTGGTGCTGAATGCCCAGAAGACAGTGGAGATTATTGTGGACTTCAGGAAGCACACAGCCCCACTCCCCCCCATCATCCTGACTGACACCCCCATCACCTCTGTGGACTCATTCCGCTTCCTGGGTACCACCATCACCCAGGACCTGAAGTGGGAGCCCACCATCACCTCCGTCATCAAGAAAGCCCAGCAGAGGATGTACTTCCTGAGGCAGCTGAAGAAATTCAACCTGCCAACACGGACGATGATGCAATTCTACACTGCAATCATCGAGTCCATCCTCACCTCCTCCATCACCGTGTGGTACGCTGGAGCCACTATCAGGGACAAACAGAGACTGCAGCGTGTTGTGCGCTCTGCTGAGAAGGTGATTGGCTGCAGACTCCCATCTCTGCAGGACCTGTACACCTCCAGGACATTGCGGCGTGCAGCTCGGATCTCAGCTGACCCTTCTCACCCTGGACACAGTCTGTTTGACGTGCTCCCCTCAGGCAGGAGGCTCCGGTCCATTCGCACCAGAACCTCTCGCCACAAGAACAGTTTCTTCCCCTCTGCTGTTGGACACATGAACAATAACCACATGATTGTCCCCGCCACTAACACATGACCCTACGCTGTGTCACTGCATCATTTCATGTTTGGCACTGATCACCACCTGCACTCATGTATATATCTTTCTACGTAGCACTCATAATTCTTATTCTCATGTATATATCTCATGTATATCTCATGCACATATCTTTCTTTCTACATAGCACTTTAATTCTTATTGTCTGCACTGAAGCACCGCAGCAATTTCCTAATGTTGTAAACCTCAACATCTGGCAATAAACCCATTCTGATTCTGATTCTGATTCTGATTCTGATGTACAGTATTGAGTAGGTCTATTTGCGTTTATGGTTGTTTGGAAATGTGTCTCCTGTAAATGTGCCTTCTGAATAAACAATGGGAATCAAGGACTGCAGTGTTTTATGTACAGCAGACTAGTGTGTTCCCCCTGATCTGTGAGTGTTTGCATATGGTGCAGGTATGTGTCATTTTGTCAACAGAGTTACATTTTGACAAAGGAATGTTAGGTTTTGACAGCAGAGTTTAGGTTTTGGGAGTAGAGTTCCAATTTGGCACAGATGTGAATGGTATATTTCCCAGTGTTGTGTCATGTGTACTTGTGTGTACAGTTTTGGCACAGCGAGCGGGGTTTTGCAAAATGTGTTCAAGCAGTGGGCAAAAACTGTAAGATACGTCCACATTAGTTTAATTTTTTCTACCCAGAAGCTATGTCCATGTTTTATACCGTTTATGGTGGGTGCACTGCAGTTATGCAGTTTGTCCGAGGACATGCAGATGCACTAAGGAGTGGGTAATGCTTTCTAAGATTCCCATACAGCTATGGGAAAAATATATGGGGCGTTTGCCTCAAAAGCTTTCTGCCTGTCTGATAAGCAGTTCTAATAAAACATACTGGCAGCTTAAGAAGACCTTGACTTGATATCTACCAACTGCTATCAGAGATTAACTCAAAAGCTTAACACTTTACTTAAGGTCCTACAAAATCCTTTAATGAAAAATTCCAACATGCTTACAACTTAGCAATCTACTGCTATAACAATGGACTGTACATAAAAGATGGAACTGTGATCTCACCAAACTTATTCTCAGTGCTTTTGATAACAAAGAGTATCAAATTTGTATACATTTAGCAATGCGAAGTTTTTCACTTGCCAAAACTGAAACATAAATTTCTTGTTCAGGCTGCGTTATTGGCAAGAAAAAAAATTTCTTAAAATGGTTCTAAATACACTTCAAAGACTGTGGATAGGTCAGATTTAGTGAGTCAAATGAACAGTGGTTAGGTCTAATAGACTGACTAATACAATGGCTACAGTTCCCTGTGTCCAGACACCTGTTGGTCAAAGCATCCGGTGCTAAAGTGAGGCGATGCTTCTAGCTTAATTTTTCCATTCTAGCATCATGAGAAAGTTGTCATAGACAATAAAACATATATGAAAGATATAAAATACAACACAGAAAGACTGAAGCTATCCTTTTGGTCATTGTTTGCAGAGTTTGCAGACAAATCAACCTCTTCCATGTAAACTATGGATGACCTCATCAGTCTTCTAGTGTTTTGTTGCAACCCCTTCTTTGCGAGTAATTTTACCCAGTGAGAGCGAGGGACCTCCACCACTCATCAACTACTCAAGGAATACTGGTTTTCCCCCAGCAACTGGAGGCTTCCAGAGGTTACCAACCAATCTCTAAGTCTGTGTGACTGAAGCCAGAGGGACTTGGGGGGGTTGAAGCTTAAATATACTGCCAAATTAGAAGGATGAGTTTGATATGCGACATGAGGAGGGTAAAACAGTGCAGCTTACAGTTTTTGCCCGTTGCCTGAACACATTTTGCAAAACTTTGCTCATTGTGCCAAAACCCTAAACACAAGTACACATGACACAACACTGGGAAATATACCATTCACATCTGCACCAAATTGAAACTCTACTCTCAAAACCTAAACTCTGCTATCAAAACCTGACATTCCTTTGTCAAAATGTAACTCTGTTGACAAAATGACACATACTTGCATCATATGCAAACACTTACAGAGCAGGGGGAACACACTAGTCTACTTTATATAAAGCACTGCAGTCTTTGATTTCCATTGTTCATTCAGAAGGCATATTTTCAGGAGACACATTTGCAAACAACCAAAAAAGCAAATAGGCCTACTCAATATTGTACATTGCAGCACTGTACATTGCAGTACCATGAATTCAGATAAAGCAAAAAAACAAAACAAAAACAAAAACCCATAATACAGTAATAGAAAAAACACTATACTGTAAACAAAAAATCATGACAATTGTGCATACGTGGGCTCATGGATCCCGCCGTCTGTTGGGGTCTGGCCACAGGACCTCATCAACATCGCAAGCAATGTCTTCTCCCGCTAGGCACTGGGGAAAATATCCTCTTCCATGTCAAAACCATCCATGGATTGCTGTCACCTGAATGTCGCCGCAGGCCTGTTCCATTGCCTGCAGAAGAGGCATGCAGGCATGTAGTTGGCGGTCATATACACGCCATCTCCAAGCCTAAAAAAATTCCTCTATAGGGTTTAAAAATGGTGAGTAAGGGGGCAAGCATACCACTTCAAGTTGACTGTGGTTGGAGAACCAGGCCTGGACCAGAGCAGCCCGATGGAAACTGACATTATCCCATATCACCACAAACCTGGGCTGATCTGGTCTGTTCTGTACAACTATATCATGGAGAGCATCTAGAAATGTGAGTATATGTTGCCTATTGTATGGACCTAGTTTTGCATGATGATGCAGAAGCCCTCGAAGGCTTATGGCGGCACACAATGTGATATTTCCCCCGTGCTGCCCTGGAACGTGCACAATTGCCCTTTGGCCAATTACATTACGACCCCGTCGTCTTGTTTTGCACAGGTCGAATCCAGCTTCATCAATGAAAATGAATTCATGAGGCTGTGCAGCTCCATCCATGGCCAAGATTCTCTGTAAAAAAAAAAAGAAAAAAGAGAACATATTACTGTACTACAGTGCTACACATACAGAACCCTCACCCATCACACATGTACCTGTGTAGCTCTCAGAATGTATTCATGTGGTACTGATATGGTACATATTCAGCTCGAAGTCCTTTGACCCTGTCACTGTTCCTCTCAAATGGGACTCTGTAGAGCTGCTTCATGGTGATGCTGAGTTTACCCAAGATGCGTCTGATGGTGGTGATGCTCACATGGTTTATGTTGTTGAACACTTGCCTGTCTGCAAGTATTTGCTTTCGTAGCTGGTGGAGACGCATAGCATTGTCTGCCCTCACTAGGTCCACAACGGCAAGTTCCTGCCGTTGTGTGAACAGGCGTTGGCGTCCTCCCCCAGAAGGTCTTCGAGTCATTCTAGAGAAATACAACCACATATTGTCATCGGTTTGCTTATTTTTCTTACAGTACTTTACTGTATATACTGTATCATCCACTGTACAACACTGTACTTCAATATAAGTAATCATGGTATGTTTCACAGAAACTACCACTTTGGCTGCAAAAGGAGCATTAGCACCCTGCAGTACCCTGCACACTTGATATGGTAACTGTAGAACAGTACTATAAAAACCATCTGAGTAGAGTAGAAGGCAGTGAGATGAAGACAGACCTGTTTTCTAGTCGGAATTTTCTTATTACAGATGCCACTGTGAAGCGGCTTAGATGTGGGTGGACTCTCTGCCCAGCTTCCCTCATAGTCAGGCCGTGGTTGATGACATGGTCCACCAAAGTTGCTCTTATATCATCAGAAATATAGGTCCGTGCATGGCCTCTTTGACCTCCATCCATGCTTGCAAAGTTCTTGAAATGGCTAAACTGAGGGCTTTTTGCGGTTGGCTAATTGGTGTTCAGTTTTGCAAGTAAGTGCCTTCAGGTGTATATTTGAGTGGTTGCAATTACCCGATGTGTTTTGTATTTTGGATACATGTGTTTTCCAAATGGCACCCTGAAATTTCATTTTTGAACGAAGTGTCTTATGTATGAAATAGAGTGTAGTATGCAGGACCATGTGTGTTGCATAAAGGAGTAAGTGTGTTGCATAATTGGTACTGGGGTGCAAAGCAGCACTGGGTACATGTGTTTGGGGTATGGTAACAAAAGCTTCAAGTTGTGTTACTTTAGTCTAAGCATGGGTTTATAGTGTTCAAGCAACGAGCAAAAACTGTAAGTTGCCTGCCTTTACTAGCTTGGATCCTTTGTCCTTTAAAAATGCACATCTCTGTTTATTTAATCAGCAGTTATTGATCTGATCTGATCTGATTTGATTTTTCAGATGCTGAGTGAGTTGTCTTACATCTCATCAAACACATTTCATTGTGATCTTGGTCCTGTGTTAACTTACACAGCAAAAAAAGCTAAAACCATACTGACGCTGTTTTGTTTTGTTTTTTATTGTGTGACAGCAGTGACCTAAATAACAGCAATGAGGAAATGATAGTTTCTGAAAGTGTTGCAGATGAGCTCCCTATAGACTCCTGTACATAGAAAGTCACTTATAGGGAGTAGGGTGATGGAAATGAGTGCATTACAGTTTTTCTCGATTGCTTAAACACTATAACCAGGCCTCTAAACTAAAATTTCAAAACCGTAACGCTACTGTTCAAAAAGCTCACCCATTTCCCTGAACTATAAACACTATTCCCTGCTTTGACACATGACTCAAATTTGGTGAACTGCTACTGCAAAACTCTACACACAAATCCCTACATTTTACAGTGCTTACACCATGTAGTCATTTAGAAAGCACTAGCATGCAATAATGTTAACTTAAGTCAGCATAGCTTGAGCTCAATTAGCACACAATTAACCAGGTGGAAACACTAGGAGTCAAAATTTAGCACACACCAATCAGAACCTGCGATAGATAGATAAAAGGGCCAAAGTCAGCTCATTCAGGTTTGAAACAATGGATCCAAAGAGATGCAAAGGAAGAGGACGTGGTGGAGAAAGAGGACGTGGTGAAGGAGGTGGAGAACGACGGCGACAAGGAAGGGGAAGAGCAAGGGCAAGAAGACAGTCAGTCTCGGATGAAATTCGAGCCACTTTAGTTGACCATGTCCTTGTCCATGGGATGACTATGAGGGAGGCTGGGCAACGAGTACAACCAAATTTGAGTCGCTTCACTGTTGCCTCCATCATCAGAACCTTCAGGGAGGAAAACAGGTAGGTGTACTTGCAGTAAGACTGCTTTGTACAGTAACGTTTAAGTTACTGAACTTATGTGTCTTGAGTTTCAGTATGTTTCCATTATTTGCCTGTAAAATGACTGTGTGACAGTTACAGTAATGAGTGCTTCTATTTTTGTAGGACACAGAGACGACCACCTGGTGGAGGCAGGTTAAGGCTTTTGTCGGAGGAGCAAGAGAGGGAACTTGTAAACATGGTAATTGCAAATAATGTAATCCGCCTGCAAGAGATTCAAAGGAGAGTGATTGAGGATGATCATCTTTTTCGAGGCATAAATGCCATCAGCCTCTCCACAATTGACCGCATCCTCCGAAAGAATCAATTCCGGATGAAACAGGCATACCGAGTCCCTTTCGAACGAAACTCTGACAGAGTGAAAAACCAACGTGTGGAATATGTTCAGGAATGAGTTTTGATACTGTATAAAGTATTGTGTACCATCACAGCATGGCAGTTTATGCTGCCATTTCAGCACTCTTGAACTGTGGTTCAGGGTACCGATTGACTCTACTGTGTTATGTGTTTTGCAGAGAATCTTTGAGATTGAAGGACGGCCTGTTCCCCATGAAATAATCTTTGTGGATGAGGCAGGTTTTAACCTGACCAAAAGAAGGAAAAGGGGGAGGAACATAATTGGCCATCGGGCTATTGTAAATGTCCCTGGTCAGCGTGGGGGGAATGTCACTATGTGCGCAGCCATCAGCCAACGAGGGGTACTCCACCGCCATGGCGTACTAGGACCCTATAACACTATGCTTCTCCTTGCTTTTCTTGATGGTTTAAGACAACATATGTTCCAGCTGGACTACAGGGAACCAGCACAGCCAGAGCAGCCTCACTACGTTGTTGTGTGGGATAACGTCAGCTTCCATCGCGCTGCTCTGGTTCGTGATTGGTTTACCAATAACCCAAGGTTTTCTAATATCTTTCTGCCTGCATACTCTCCCTTTCTAAACCCGATAGAGGAGTTATTTTCGGCATGGCGGTGGAAAGTGTATGACCGAGAACCTTATGTCCATGTTCACCTCCTTCAGGCCATGGAAGAGGCCTGCCTAGACATATCAGTAGATGCATGCCAGGGGTGGATCAGGCATGCAAGAGGATTTTACCCCCGCTGCCTGGCTGGGGCCAATATAGCCTGTGATGTGGATGAGATTCTCTGGCCTGACCCAGACCAAAGACAAGATGCTGAGGTGGGATAATGTTTCTGGTGTGTGTTGTACTGTATAGTACATGAATGACAATGTGCCACTGTACATACATTGGTTGCGTCTTTTGTGTTTATCATGTGACAAGGGTTTTGAAGGGGAGAACCATAAGCAACCTATTTGTTTTGGAACTATTGTTTTGAATTAATTGTACCAGTGTGCAAAACTCTGTTGTAGTGTGTGTGTTTTTGAGGGCTTGTGTTTGATGTCTGTGGGCAAAGTTTGGTTTTTCAGCAGGAGTGAATAGTTTTGGGTGTAGAGCTTCATTTTGACCTGGAAATAGGATGTTTGGGAAATTGAGTGAGATGTTATGGATTTGTGTTTACTGTTGTGAGGATATGAGGCGTAGTTTCAGGAAATGTGTTTTAGCAATCGAGAAAAACTGTAATTTAGACACAACCGATGTAGACGAGACCAGAGAAAATAGCTGTTGCATTAATGTTTTAAATGCTTCTAGTGCTTCAAATTATAACTTTTTTTTCTGGAGGAATGAATTAGTCTTTGAAAAAATAAGAAACAAACAACTGATCTGACCTACTGCACTACAAAAATACTACTTAAATGCCAGTAGTACCGAGCGTGCTTCACTTTCCCCCTAGACTTCCACATCTTTGACTGATACTTACAAGGTCTGTTCCCTCCAGCTTTGAAAAACACATTCCATTTTAATGCAGCCGTCGCTCACAAGGTCATTTGTCACTTGATAATGACAAAGCAAACCCAAGGGCATTTCACCGCTAAGTGTGTGTATGTGAGCGTGCGTGAGAAGGAAGCAGGAGAGGTGAGGGACTGGCGGCATCCTTGTGAGCCCATCTATTTGTTTAAGGTTTAAAGACATGAAGAAATCCTGTAGACTGCTCCTGTTTTCATGTATGTGGAGAAAAACATATTACAGTTTTTTCTGAATGCTTAAACCCTAACTGTGATTCCTGTAGCACAATCTCTAAAACTATTCAGACTTATAGCAAAACCACTCACTGAGTTTGCAAAACTAAAAGCACAAAAACTGCTTTGCACTCAGTTTGCAATTTTGTAACACACACTTTGCAAAACTGTAGGCACAATTCACTGCACAACACTCAATTACCAAATTTCCAACACACTCCTAGCAAAAGTATACACATGTATGGCTATCATTAACACTAATTTGCCAACTGTCTGGCACACTTTCACATGTGAAAACTTTTTTAGATAATTAGTTCACTTTGCAATCAGCCTAAGCACTATAATACAGGTAAGCTGTGTGTGCGGAGTACAATGGAGGGAGCAGAAAGAGTGAGAAGTAGAGGAGGCCGAGGAAGAGGACGTGGAGGTGAAGAAGTAGGATGAAGAGGACGACAAGGACAAGGAGGAGCAAGAGGAAGATGAGGAGGGGGGAGAGGAAGGGTAGGAAGAGTAAGAAATAGAATTGCTGATGACATCAGAGCTACAATAGTGGACCATGTAATCAACCGTGGAATGACCCTGAGGGTAGCTGGCCAACGGGTCCAGCCTAACTCGAGCCGCTACACTGTAGCAAGTACCATAAGGACATCTTGAAATGAGAATCGGTTAGTACAGTCACTTCGCACTAAGATTTGTAGCACTGCCATATGCCAATGAGAAACACACCAATACCATTGATGTAAAAATACTGAAATTGTTACTTTACAGAATTGCTAGATGACCAGATGCTGGGGGCAGAGGAAGCATGTTCACTGCAGACCAAGTAACCCATATAGTCATTATGGCGATTGCAAATAATCCTATACTTGGAAATAAACACTTGTGTTTGTTTTGATGTGTTTGAATAAACACCAGTACTTGAAGTTTGGATCCCTCTATGCTTATGGATCTATGACAGAAGTAGCTCAAACTGACATAGCCTACCTTGTGCACAGAGAAAGCAAAAGCCAGATGTGTTTTGTATTCATACCATCAGTGTGCAGTTGGCGCATTGTGTGCTTAGTAGATGATGGCTTGTGTGTACTGTTTGATACGGAAACACCATTTTTACGAAGGTGTGAAGAGTTAATCTAGCTGTGTTTGCTTTTGCAAGAGAACTACAATGTTTTGATGATTGGGTGACAGGTTTTCTTATTTGTGTGAAGAGTTTTGCAAAATTAGCCAATAGTTACAAAAAATGTGCTTAAGCAATCAGAAAAAACTGTAAGCAGTATTATATGATATATATATTTTTATGCTAGTATGGTGGATACTCATTTTAAACATGGCCAAGTTTCAAACATTTAGGTCAGAGTGTTGTCAAGTAGCCAAAAGGTCATCCTTTGACCTCTCCAGATACTCCTTTGAAGACAGTTTTCTACTTCTCACTCTATGATGTCAAAGACAGTGGATTTCTACGGTGGCCCTCTAAGGTCAAATGCTGTGCAAACGCTCCAAAAGCACACACATTACAATGGAAGGTGGATAAAACACAAGAAATCTTCACTGTTGTGAGGCAGAAAAAGATGCAGGTCCTGTGTGTTTTAATTAATTAAATTTTTTTGTTTTATTCTTTTCCTGTAAGCTTTTGCAATGATTATTCCCACTGTGTGTGTGTGTGTGTGTGTGTGTGTGTGTGTGTGTGTGTGTGTTTAACTTCCGTATTCTTTTGACCCTAGATTTCCCTAATTTGGTCAGCTCAGAGTCCCTGCTATGGTTGTGAGCGCAGAAGCTCCACCCAACTGCTGCTCAAACCTTTTGATTTTCAAGGAGAGCCAATCAGAAGAATGCTGACCTGAATAAACAGTAAAAGAAGCTGAACTCAAGCTCATTTCAGACAGTGGAAGGTAAATAAGAATTATTTTTGAACTGGGAATCAGTTCAAAAATGTGTGTTGAGGGTCTTTAGCTTCTGCACATAACAAATCTGCATATCCAAGCTTGTAAGAAGTAGGTGTCATTACAATCATGTGTTTTTAGCATGCAGAGGATTTGACATCCACGAGCCAGGTCTGCTACTTTTAAAAGTAGAAAACCAAAGAATTTACAAAGAAAACATCTTTTTATGCCTTTATTGCATTTTTCGCGCATTTATCCTGAGCGTGTCGTTCCACTGCGTCCTGATAACTTACATAACAATGCTGAGGAGAGAGATGTTTATATTTAGACCATAAGGCCTCCAACCTTCAAACTGTATCCTCTAATTCCTTGGGTGCCCGATGTTGCAAAACAGTGTGTGAGATTGTGTGGGCGGCTGTTTGTGTTTGATCATGAGTGAGCCTGTGAAAACAGCCATGTATGAATTCCTGGTGTATTGGTGCAAGCATCATTAAGTGCATGAGTGTGTGTGTGTGTGTGTGTGTGTGTGTGTGTGTGTGTGTGTGTGTGTGTGTGTGTGTGTGTAGGTCTTATTATGTTAATCCTTGCCAGTCCTATTTGCTGGCCCTTCTGGTAAGAGGGGTATGTGGATGGAGGGGACCTTGGTTGGCAGGACTGGCATAAAGACAGATTACAGTAAAGCAGAACAGTTGCCACATGGCCTGAGCTGCTCTGAATATGCCCGCTGCTGCTTATGGGCACTGGCTTGTTTGTACAGGTTTGGGCTGGTCTGGCTTTTTTTTCTGGCTCTGCTATTAGCTGGTCAAATTTTGTTCCGGTTTTGGGTTGATGCAAAAATTTAAATGTCTATCTTTTTTTCTGAGTGAGGTGTGTTTAAGAGGTGATCACAGACAGGCAAGAACTACATCAACTCTTTGAAAGATGTTATAAAGTTAAATATTAGAGTCTCCTTGGATAGTGAATCAAAAATTTCCCACCTCCACCACACACACACACACACACACACACACACACACAGACTGTATATAAATGATACATGTGTCATCTTTCAGCATATGAATCTGAAAAGAGAAGACAAAGTTGTAATTGTCGGAATCCTGCATTCTCTTCCAAGGTCAGCAGTAGGGGACTCCTCTGGTTGCAAAAAAGACTTAAGTTTATAACTAGGGATGTTCCTGGTAACTACGTTTTTAGAAAACTTAGTCAGACTGAGTCGTAGAAACTAAGATAGCAAATTTGAAAACTGTTTAATGTAAAATGTCAGAAACTAAAAACAAAGATATTTTAAACCATTTATCAAATTCTTCACTAATGAATTATGCCTCTTAACTGTGCAGCACCACGAATCATGCATTATGGAGATTACCCCCTATACTGCAGACAAACCGATGTTAAATATGATATGAAACCATGTGTCTAAAAAAGATTTTCACGTATTACTAAAATATGACATATCAACATCCGAAAAACTAAAACTGCGATCGAGGAATGTGGCGCGTTTTTCCGTGCACTATGAATGATGCATGCTGTTCGAAAACGCATGACAGCCACTCCAATAAAAGTTAAAATCTAAAACAGCAAAAAAATAAATTATCCAGGGGCAGCAGCAGAGAAGCCCAAACCTCCCTGTTGCCACATCCTCCAGCTGATCTGGGGAAACACTGAGCCTTTCCCAGGCCGTCGGATAGATCTAAACTCTCCAGCATGTCCAGGTTCTATGCCCGGGCTTCCTCCCAGTAGGACAAGCCCGCCCACCTTAGCCAGGAGGCAAAAGCCTTAGTTGTTATTTTTCAATGTGGAGCTCTAATTTAAACCCCTTGTGAATGACTGAACCTCTCAGCCTCTCAGCTAAGGCATCCACCTTTCAGAGAAAGCTTATTTCTACTTGTGTCCGTGGAAAGATGATGCCTAGATTAGGATTGCGATGATGCGCAGTCTGGTGGCAGATGGCTCCATAATATTTAGGAGTTAACAATTTAGCAGTATTGGGCACTAATTAAAAAATTAATAACTGGATTAAATAACTAGTAAGTCTGTATCAAATAGTGAAAATAGCAACAATTTTTCAGCTAGTCGACTAGCCGCACACACCCCTATTTATGGCATAGTATAAACACTTCCCTGATGCCTTTTCAGGCTAGCTGGTAGCCTGACTAATGTGTTGTTAATGACCATTAATTAACCGATAAGCGTGATGTGACCCTAGAAGTCAGATCCATACCAACCTTGTGATGGCAAAAACACTCAGCTTGAGCCTTAAGTCCACATAAAGAGTGATTGGTGTAATTGGTGTACTATACTGTAAAGTCTCTTTAGTCACTGGTGATGGCCAGAGGGGCCGATGGCGCGAAATGGCAGCCTCGCTTCTGTCAGTCTGCCCCAGGGCAGCTGTGGCTACAACTGTAGCTGCCTCCACCAGTGTGTGAATGTGAGAGTGAATGAATAGTGGCATTGTAAAGTGCTTTGGGTGCCTTGAAAAGCGCTATATAAATCCAATCCATTATTATTATTATTATTATTATTATTATCACAGTCAAAACTACGGACATCAGCACAGAACCGCTTGCTCAACACGTGATGCCGAAACTGTTGGATGCAAGCAGACGTATAAACTATAACACCCTAAAAACAGCTCAAATAAAAGCCAAAAAGGTGATTAATATATTTATATAGCTAAATATCAGCTTCATGAGTTTTAAAATAAAAGAGACAAAACTTGAATTAAATTTTATGTGTAAACTTAGACAATCAAGATGGAATTAAAGTTGTTTACCCACAATGTTATACTGCCGAACTCAGATTTCCAGGAACCAAAAAGGTTCAAAATAGTTTTTCTTTCTTGTCAAAACCTGTTGTGTTATGATGACGCTACAGTCACACTATGGTTGCTTCAAAGATTACATCAAAGTCTGTGACCACTTGCAGTCAGTCGTCTTCAAAGCAACTTTAGTCCATCGAGACAGTGGAAAGAAGATAGAGTCAGTCTGTTTGCAAGTGAATAGGATCAAGTGGGCAATTACATGCAATCTACAGTATTTGTCATAACGTGACAACTGACTATGAGAAATCGGCAAACACTGCAAAATTTTCCTGTCTATGTACACAGAAATTACATTAAACATGAGCTCTAATTTAAATTAACTATTTAAATGAAGAGTGCAGCCAGAAACTCATTGGTATGAATCAAAAATTCAGAAAAATTCAAAATGAGGATACAACAAGACGCGTTTCTTCTTCTAAAAAGACTGAGTGAGATTGAGTGCAATGTGCTGGCAATCTCCTTTATGAATTAGATGGTAGTTATTTGCAAACCAAGCTGGATAGTGATAGGTTGCCTCCCACCAGATGATCAGTGCAACTGCCTTGGTACCCTAAGCAACAATGAGGTTGGGGGAGTTGACCAGTTGGTCACCACAACTACATCCAATCAATCTCTGATCTAAAATTAAAAATTAATGAAGTAGTTGGACTGAGCCATTATGAAGTAAACAAACCTGGGTTCAACAAATAAGTGACACTTATCTTTAAATGCGAAAGCCTCTTTAGCCTTATCTCCAGTTTAATTAAAGAAAACTACAGTTTTCCTTCCACCTAATCAGAAGTGTAAATGAAAGGGTAAACAACAGCCAAACGAATGAGTCAGTGAAGACCGATGTTATTGAACCTGGTCTAAAAATTCTGAACTGAAACTGAAAAACAGAAACGAGGCACAGAAAACGCCACTTTCATTTTAGTCACTGTTCCACCAGGCGGCCCGTTCGGTGAATGAGCCATACTCGGCAACCTTCATAAAAAAAGGCACTTGTTGTGTGCGTGTGTGTGTTTTTAAATAACAGTTATTGCCTGGTGAAGTGTGAGACTTCTCACTACAAAGCAGCTGCAAAATCTGAAAGAAAACTCAACGACAATAACGTCAAAATGAGCGGATAAGATAGCAGAGCTTCTTGGAGTTCACTTTTAACAAGTGCAATGTAGGAGTATAAGTGATGGAGACTCCCACATTTCGCAGAGGCTAACAAATGTGCATATTTATCCCCTATTTATCCCCTTTGTATATTTTATTTATATTTGTCTCTGTATTTATATGTGTGTGTGTGTGTGTGTGTGTGTGTGTGTGTGTGTGTGTGTGTGTGTATATATATATATATAACAATTCTGTAACTGTAACTTTGGTCGTTGCTGTGCTTTTTTTGGAAGTCGAATTTCCCAGAGGAACCCACCCGAGGGATTAATAAAGTTCTATCTTATCTTATCTTATCTTATCTTATCTTATCTTAATGAAGATGATCACACAGATATTCCCTGCAAATTTACAGTAAGCTGTTGCATGCGCAGTGTAGCAAAGAAGGATTTGGGAAGCTGAAACATTATCTTTCAGTCACTGCAGATGGTTTTTCCTTTTGTTGTTTTAAGACAAATTACAAAACATATCAAATCAGATGCTGAAAAATCACTTTAAAACACTATCAGATGTCTCAAATAACTTTGTATGAATCCTAAAATATTCTTGAGCACATTTTGAAATGGGAAGTGAGTAAGCTTGTTCATTTACATTTAAGAAATGTAAGTTTTTTAATCTGATCCTTTTTGTCATTAATGTGATTTTTCATGGGTTTTTGTAAGAGGTTGTGAATTTCAAGCAACGTTTAAAACAATACATTATCAATACAACTCCCACCATTTGCAAATATAAAGATCCTCCACGGCTGAAAACAATGTTGTGATGTTTGAATGGAGACATTCCTTCAAACACACACATGCACACACACACACACACACACACACACACACAGTGTATTAAATGAGGAAAAGTCTATATCTATACCAAACCCCCTCCCTGAGAGTTTCAGTCCCTAGATACGTGAGCGCCATTTGAAGCGCTGCATCCACACAAGCTCACATCCGCCTGGATACGTGAGCGCCATGTCGAATTCATGACGGTTGTCATGGTGCCCACATAGCAACCAGCTATACATGTACTGGCTGCTGCCTCCGGTCGACTCAACGATGGGGTGGGGGAGGTAGGGGCACAGAGGGGTGGGAGGTTGGGGGACACAGAGAAGAGAAGGGTGGGAAATTGGGGGGTGTGCATGTCAATTTGTGCTTTTTTTTAGTACGTGTGTGTGTCTGTGTATGTGTGTGTTTTTTCGTTGGAAAGGAAGAGGCAAAGCAAAAAAAAAAAAACAAGACAGACAGACAGAAGAAAGGGGGATCAGCTGGTCTGTAAACCTCAGAGAGATGGGGAAAAGACTGAAGAGAGGAGCGAACTTACGCTTGACAGCTCTCTGAAAAGCCACGAGGCTTATATGAAGAGACAGACACCTAAAAAAAAAAAACAGCACTTACTGTTTCACTGTAACAATAGTGTCTGAAAGACTGAATAAATGTGATTGTGTTGAAATGGGAAAAACCACTGATTGAATGTTTTACCGCAAAGACATGTAATCTATCGTCAAAATGGTGCTTCTCTACAAAAACATGGCTAAATCGAAATCTTCCAACATACTCGCACGTGTATCAAGATGATTCAACTGCTGCTTTTGTATTTTGATTTTCAAAGTGAATATGAGGCCAAAAAAAGGGATATCTGTAAGAGGCAGAGTGCACTGCATATCATTAGAGAGGAGAAGAGAGAAGCATGTTCCGCTAATTCCTCCTCCTCGGTGGGTCGGTCGGTCATGTGAGCGTGTGCAGAGCGTTTCATGGGTAATTGATGTGCTGAGTTTTATTTTGGGAGCCGAGTCAAACGACAGGGCTGTGTGCATCACCTGGCAAAAAAAGAGAGAGATAAAAACAAAACAAAATGCTGGACATGCATAGCTGCATGCAGAAGTATGCATCCCAACATACAGAACTCTTTACGCACAGTTCCACTTCATCCTAAAGACTCACATATGTAAACACGGACCAAGAAAGGGTACACGTGAAGTCGCGCTCACACAGAGACACAGGCACACATACATGAATATTTCAGTTTGATTCAAAACGTGCAAAGCAACCGCTGCCCATCCCCCCCCACACAAGGCTTGGATAGCAGTGCTGGAACAGGCCATCAATGATAGAGAAAGGCAAGGAATGAGGGAGGTGAGAGGACATGAGGGAGAATATAGACGTCAGAGTAGAGTGGCAGCTCTGACAGCTCAAGGGGAGCAGCGGAGGAGGGTGCGTTTACAATACAATACACCCTCTTTTTTGAGGAAGGTGGTGGTGTTATCTTGTTGTTGTTGGTGGTGTTATGCAGGGAGAGTTTATTTTTTAGAGCTCTTTCAGGTGAGCGACCATGTGTTCATCCAGTGTTTCATGATTTAGTTGATCCCATAAAAATACTCATCTCCTGCAGAGTAAAGCAGTTCCTTCTCTGCTATCAATGCTCTGACTGACCAAGACCTGAAAAACTATTTTTTAAGTGCAGAATACAGTTACCGATGATGGCCCAGGTCTAACAGGGTTAAGAATATTAGTGCACAGTCCACGGGTGAACTATGGTGAAGGCACCATTAATGCTAAATATATTACTGTTTGATAGACAAGATTTGGAGCACCATGAAGTGCCCTCGTTTGCAAACTGAGTAAAGTCTTTTTTTCTAAGAAGATCTTGCTTATTTTAGTATTTCAAACCACATTCTAACTGCACAGCTCCATAGCAAAATAGCCTGTGTGCTAAATGGGCCTGCCTCTCACTTCCTTTAAATTATGTGGCACAGCGCGATCTTAAAGTGACTCTGTTTGCACTTGCTAGGATGTTTCTTTGTAAAAGGGGACATTACTCACCTAAATCAGCTAATTAAATGCTGATTCTTAGTGAAAATTGGCTAACTTGGCATACGCATGTTATAAGGCATCAGTATGCCTTGAACTAAGTGCTTCTCAAAAACATTCCAAAATTTTCTTTCTGCCTTTCTGACATGAAACTGTATCTGAAAGGCCAGAAAAGGAGACCAATTAAATCCCAAACAGCTTATTATGCTCTTGTTTAGTGTCATTTATTGGATTGGATCATTCAAGTCTGATGAACCAAGTCGTATTGGTGATTTTAAAATTCATTTAATAAACAGGGGCCTCAGTAGCATGTGGAAGAACCATACACAGCCACAACAGCCTAGCACCTCCTCCTCCACGCTGGTCACCAGCTTGGTCACACCCTGCTTTAGGCATGCATCCCATTCTTGAACCAGCACTTGTAAGTCAGCCAGTGTGGTTATGTTGGTCACTCGGACACGAACAGCAAGTTGATCCGACGTGTTCAGTGAAGCTGAGGTCAGGACTGCAGACAGGCCATGTGATGCTATGCAGTTCCAAGTTCTGGAGGTAGTCTCTGAAAAACCCTGCTCTGTGGAATCTCATCTGGATATTTCTCTGGATAGAGATTACCTCTAGTATGACAAGCCATGTTTGTCGAGTGAGATACTGCTCCAGACCATCACCATGCCTCCACCAAAAGCTCTTACACTATCATTGCAGCAATCACCACTGCTTTTCACTTCTTTTGCACACTTTTACCCTTCGATCCAACTGCTGTAAGTACAATCTGGACTCATTGCTGAAGATAATGTTCCTCCATAATAGCAGGTTTCACTGCATGTGTTGCCGACACAAGTGCAAACAGGGGAGTTGGGGCTGGCCTCCTGGCAGTCCTATGAGACCGGAGATTGATTATGTGCATTTGAACTCTACCCAGACAATGTGTTCCGGGTTGTTTGGGTAGAGTCCGGCCATGTCATATCAGCCAAATCTGCAGAACAGTGCCTTCAGTTCTTAAGTGTTGATAGGGTAAGAAAATGGCCCTGTGGTGTCGTCTTCCTGGGACGGGACTAGGGATGGGTACCGGTGTCCGGTGCCATGATGGCACCGGTTCTGACATAAACGGTAGTAACCAGACCGAAAAGCAGCGCACATTTCAGTGCTTTTTTTTCCTGAGCTGTGATACACTTTAGATTCTAGCCAATCATTTTACATTTCCAAGGATAGTAGGCGGGGCCAGGTACGTACGTTCTTTTAGAGCAGAGCTACAGATTAAAAATGACCAAGGCAAAGCGGTCAAAAGTCTGGCTGTACTTCACAGCAAAATATGCAAACTCAGCAGCCTGCAACAAGTGCTTTAAGCTGATACTGTGATACTGTCAAAGGAGGTAACACCTCAAATCTGATGAAACACCTGGCGACGCATAGCGTTTTTTTTTTTAAAGCCGAGAAATGCGCCGTATTTGATAGCTTGCTGCGAGACCTCACACCGGGCACATCTAGTGCAGGTGGGTTGCCTGTTATCAGACCCGGAGTTAGCAACATCCCCCAAAAACCCGAAGAGGAGAGTCCTGGCCCCTAGCCCTGCCAGTGTAGCAGAAATGATGACGGATGATGATGGCAGCAGCAGCTGTTCTTCTCTGCGTGAGTAGCTTAATGTTGTTCGTGTGTAATTTACGTTGAGTAGGCTAACCACGTTATTACATTAATGCATGTAAGATGAACTAGCAAACATCATCATAGCTACATGCGGCTGTCTTCTTGTTTGACGGCAGATACTCCCTTCACCCTGGCCAAAAAGGCTAAAATGACCAAAGACAAAGTGGAAAAAAGCTAAACATGAGAGGTTTTTGGACAAAGTTTGTGTTTTTTTCCATTGTTTAAGCACTGCTTCCAGCCAAGAGTGATACCATATATGCCCCATAGCTGCAGAAAAGGCTAACATTGTTATCTTTTTACAAAAAAACAGTTGAACATGAGAGGTTTTTGGACCAATTTTGTGTTCTCCATTCTTTAAGCACCGGTTTGAGCACCGTTTAAGCACCGGCACCGTTTCAAAAGTACCGATTTGGCACCGGTATCGGATAAAACCTAAACGATACCCATCCCTAGACGGGACTTTTGATGGAACTAGATGTTAATAGGGTTCACTCCAAATAATGCTGCAACTTGATGTTGCAGACCACAAGCTTGAAGTTGCTATATGGCCTGGGCCTTATCCAAATGTCAAATGAGGCATGCTTGGAGCAGATGCCAACTGGGCGTTGTAGCAGGGTTCACCCTCACAGGTGCTGCTAATCAGGCACCTGATTGTCAACACCTGGGTACCAGATGCTCAAAACAAGAGTCAATAGCAGTATAAGAAGTTTGGCACTGCCAGAGAAGATTTGGCAAGTTTTTAATGGGCGTAACCGACAACTCTACTTAACCCACAAATACATTTTCTTACAAATGTGGCACCATTCTAGGAGAAACAAACATGCTTTAGAACGGCATAAGATTTATTGCCAAGATGCATTGCAACAACAAAGAAATAATCAACCAAACACAAAATTAATAAGTTTACTTTTGGTGGCTAAACTTAACCAAACAGTCACATATAGCAACAATTTAAGAAATGGTCACTCCAGCCTCAGTGTAGGTAGTTTGATATGCCTCTACTCTAGCTCCCTGTAAGTGTGGACTCAGGGTTTATCAGACACTACTCCAGAATTTGAGAGTGTATAGAATCACGTGCCCTGTCTGCAGTCCTGACCTCAACCCCACCGAACACTCGGATCAGCAGGAGAATTGTAAAAACTCCTGTCATTGTCATTTTAGGAATCCTTGCATTACATCACATTGGTTCCTTGGGTTTCCCTACATGAATTATTGTTTGGTGTTTACCTTACCATAACTACTGTTAGTATTTACAAAGAGAGTGCAGTGACAAGACCACAGCATATGTATTTCTAGAATTTCCATTCTCAAAGCACGAGGAAGGAGCATATTTAAATCGTAAATTTTATTTAATTCTATTTGCGACATGTGAAACTTTTTTTGTGTGTTTGACATTAAATCAACTGACATTGAATCACTATGAGAGCTATTTGGGGATTCTGCTCGCATGTGATTTTGTCCTGTTTAGTAAATCTGGCTCTTAGTTGGACTTGTCACTGTCTAAATCGGGCAGCTACAAACAAAGTACAGTCACGTCCACCTATTTCACGGCAAACGCTCTGACTTGTCATAGAAGGAAAACTACAAGGGGAGGAAATCACATTATCAATAGCTCAGTCCCATTAAATTTTCTTATAAAATATGTGCTTGCTTCAGAGCACAAGTGGATATTTTGCAAGTGAGAATTCTAGAAACATCTGAAACCTTACCACGCATGATGGTTGTGGAACACCTACTTGTGAACTGCAGAGACCTTTATTTGCGAGTAACCCATAAAAAGACCCTAGAACTCACTTAATGGAATGATTATAATTTTTATAAAGCATACCATACTCCTGTGGTGATATGCTTGGAAAGTGGCATTAACATACAGACATATCACTAATTCAGTGGTGAATACCATCACCTATACTTTGCTTAGGACTTATATATGAGTTTGATACCATGAAACTTATTATATAAAACGTATGCAGATCCATTTCCAAAACCTTTCCTGGACTGATTTCCTAAAATCTTGCTGTGTTCCTTTAAGATGCTCAGCTTTGGCAAGCGAGATATTTCATTTGAAGAGGAGTGTGTAGGCCTACATGTGTGGGTGTTCATGATGCAAGCCCGTGACAGCATGAGCTAAATGATAAAAGCCAGCAGACCCTTCAGCCGTGGTGGCATTTAACTCACACACCATGGATTCGGATGGATGGAAGTGAGCTTGTGGCATGAACGGGACAGCTGAGATTCAGTTGGCGCGCACAAGACAGAGAAATGTTTTTTAAAATGTACTCAGTGTGTTCAGAATGCAAATATCCACACATAGACTCATTAGCCCCCTGGGGGAATTGGTGTTTCTTCCTGTGAGGTGCTCGGTATGCGTGGGAGGAGGTCAAAGTTCAAGGGGAAGTCAGGGTGCGCGCATGCACACGATCTTCCTCGCAGAAGACAGAACGACCCACTCCAAGACATCTCACTCACACATGTGCCGGTGAATCCACACCTCATTCTCTGTTGCATGGGTGTTAATCTCTCGCTCTATTTGCACTCATCAGGAGATAACGGCATCATTAGCACACATTAACATGTCTGTATTATCATTCCCTCAGAGGCCCGTAGTCCCTGTGCAAACTATACGTATGTGTGCGCGCGCGTGTGTGTGTGCGTGTGAGTGAGTGAGAGAGAGAGTGAGAGAGAAGACAAAGAGCTGTGAATGGGGATGAGGCGTGAATATGGCTTTTTCAACAATTTCAGTCTCTCACAGTCTGTCACTGAGATACGAATGTGTAAGCCAACACATCCATTTACACATCAGCCAAGATTTTCAACAGCAAAAAGTACTTGCTAATTACACCATTATGTGGACGGTTGACATAAGCTTTTTGTCAATGTTGGAGTGGGAGAGATTTTCTTTTTTTAACCGAATCATAGTGGGGAAGTGTTTATTGGCGCTTTTTGTTTTCAAGCGTTTAGAAGTTAACAACGTAGGAGCTATACAAACGTCACATGGATGTAAGAGCCATTTTGAACCCCTCAAACTGCTTCGTAATTTCATGTTTGTGAATTTTAAGAGTGCAAGGAAAAGAGAAGGACTAAAAAATAATTTTTACTGTTTTTTTCTTTGTTTTTGGATTTTAACAGTTTTCTGCCTATAGCTGCTTTGGATTGATCTGTCCAGCTTGTAAATATGTTAGAGGGTTAGGCAGGAAACCAAATCCTGAAAGGTCTGCTAGCAATCTGCAACAGGACAAGCAGTCACCCCCTGTGGACGCAGCATAAAACTTAACAAAGTCGGGTGAGTTCAAGAAAAAGTCACCCGCTGAAGTTGTGTTTTGCAGAGAAAATTAGCTCTCGAGTCTAAATTACCCCCTTTTTTCCACAAGGCTTTTTCCTACTTTACAGTTTTTTTCTGATGGTTTGAGCACATTTTTCGTAACTATTGGCTATTTTTGCAAAACTCTACACACAAATAAGAAAACTCTTCACCCAATTATCAAAACATTGTAGTTCTCTTGCAAAAGCAAACACAGCTAGATTAACTCTTCACACCTTTATAAAAATGGTGTTTTCGTATCAAACAGTACACACAAGCCATCATCTACTAAGCACACAATGCGCCAACTGCACACTGATGGTATGAATACAAAACACATCTGGCTTTTGCTTTCTCTGTGTACAGATGTCAATTTGAGGTCACACCTTTGTCATAGTGTCATGTAAACATACAAGGAACCAAACGTCAAGTATTGGTGTTTATTCACACTCATCAAAACCAAGACAAAGTCAGAACACAAAATAGGAATTCCACAAATAAAAGGGGAAAAAAAAGACAATCAGCCTACATCATGTCGTCTTTCTGGGTCCGGCCACAAAATTTCGTCCACATCGCATGCGATATCCTCCAGTCCAAGGCACCGGGGAAAATATCTCCTTGAATGCCGTATCCAGGCCTGACATGATGCCTGGTCAATATCTCCACATGCCTCCTCCATTGCCTGTAAAAGGGCTACCTGTTGATGAGGATGACGGTCATATACTTTCCAGCGCCAGGCAGAGAAGAACTCCTCGATGGGATTCAAGAATGGAGAGTATGGAGGGAGGTTGAGTGCCATGAAGGATGGATGGTCTGTAAACCAGTTGCGGACCAAAGCAACCCTATGGAAACTAACATTGTCCCATATGATGACATATCGGGCCTGCTCTGGTCTCTGAACAGTGAGCATGTCATGCAAGGTGTCCAGGAATGCAATAATGTGTGCAGTGTTGTATGGGCCTATGGTTGCATGATGGTGAACAACACCATTTTGGCTTATAGCTGCACACATGGTTATGTTACCACCACGTTGTCCTGGGACACTGATGATGGCACGGTGTCCAATAATGTTCCTGCCACGTCTCCTGGTTTTACTGAGGTTAAAACCGGCCTCATCTACAAAAAGTAGCTCATGTCCCATCGCATCTGCTTCTAGTTCCATCACTCTCTGGACAAGACAAAACAAATGCAACACATCAGGCCCATGCACAACACTACAGTATGCACTTCCAAATTCAGAACCAATGACACTAGCTTACCTGCACATAGTCATATCGCAGTTGCTTTACACGTTCTGTGTTTCTCTCGAAAGGAACTCTGTAAATTTGCTTCATTCTTATTCTGTGGCGCGCAAGTACACGACTTAGTGTAGAAATGCTTGCACTGTGTATATTTTGAAAGATGGTGTCATCATCCATTATGCGCTGCTGTATTTCACGCAGTCTTATTGCATTATTGGCAATCACCATGTTCACTATATGGGTCTCTTGCTCTGGAGTGAACATTCTGCCTCTGCCCCCAACATCTGGACGTCTAGCAATTCTGTAAAGTAACAATTTCTGTATTTTTGCATGTATGGTACTGTTGTGTTTCCCATTAGAGTATGGCAGTGCTACAAAGTACTTACCGATTCTCATTTCGAAATGTCCTAATGATGCTTGCCACAGTGTAGCGGCTCAGTTTAGGCTGAACACGTTGGCCAGCTTCCCTCAGGGTCATCCCACGGTTGATGACATGGTCCACTATTGTAGCTCTGGTGTCATCAGTTATTCTGTTTCTTACTCTTCTTACCCTTCCTCTTTCCCCTCCCCGTCCTCTTCTTGCTCCTCCACGTCCTCTTCCTCCAACTTCTTCACCTCCACGTCCTCTTCCTCCAACTTCTTCACCTCCACGTCCTTTTCCTCCAACTTCTTCACCTCCACGTCCTCTCCCTCGGCCTCCTCTGATTCTCACTCTTCTCACTCTTACTGCTCCTTCCATTGTACTCCACATAGACAGCTTACCTGTATTATAGTGCTTAGGCTGATTGCAAAGTGGACTAATTATCTAAAACAGTTTTCACATGTGAAAGTGTGCCAGACAGTTGGCAAATTAGTGTTAATGATAGACATACATGTGTATACTTTTGCTAGGAGTGTGTTGGAAATTTGGTAATTGGGTGTTGTGCAGTGAATTGTGCCTACAGTTTTGCAAAGTGTGTGTTACAAAATTGCAAACTGAGTGCAAAGCAGTTTTTGTGCTTTTAGTTTTGCAAACTCAGTGAGTGGTTTTGCTATAAGTCTGAATAGTTTTAGAAATTGTGCTACAGGAATCACAGTTAGGGTTTAAGCATTCAGAAAAAACTGTAAAACACTTCAACATACAGCCTAAAAAAGCAGCATTTTTCATTCAGCTGCCATAAGCAGTAGCAGAGAGAGCTCTCTCACCACAACCGAGCAGTATTTCACTGCTTTTTATTTTCATTTCAATCCAGTGTTCTGACCAGACTGCAAGCAAACAGCTTATTTTGTACTCCAAGCTAACACAGAGGTTACTTCATGAGATGTTAAACATTTTTCGTCCATTATATTTGCACAAAAGCAGCTCCTTGTGTTTCTCTTCTCATGAAATTCTTAGTCATTCTGGTGTGTTTCCTACCCCCCACATCCACATACTTGTTGTCACTGTGAAATATCAATGGGACCTGTCTGAATGCTGTAAAAAATATTACTAATAGCTGGTTAGAATAAGGCTCGGTGGAAGCTTATTATTATATTAAAAATGAACATGAAAAAGCCCTTAAATTATTCACATTTTATTCTGTTGATTGTGGCTTAGAGGCCCACTCTAATTGGAACCTGTGTGCTTTGTTCAAGGTCACTTAGAAGCATACATTGTTTGCCCTTTCCAATTTTATCCCTCTCTGGACCGTCCTGCTGCCAAAAGCAAGGTGATTGTATTATATTCTGAATGCACTTTTTGCTGTATCTGTTTTTTCAGGCAGTCTGCATATTTTCTTTAGAAAGATCCTGCCACAGCCTGATCATTTCCAGTGTCAGGGTCCTTGGCCTATCCTGATGTTTAGGAATGAGCACAAATCAGATCCATCTGGGAACTTGAAGGATGGGAATTTGTTGCTAGCTACGGGTCTGTCATGGATCTGGATTCCCACTGGACTGAGAGCCATCTATGTCAACAGCTGATATCCTGTGCCTCAGACACTCACATGTGTGAAAAGAGAAGAGTCAATAAACATAAAGATGGAAGGGTTAATGGATCAAAGGACTTCTTCAAATAGTCTGCAAAAAAAGAACAGATGACTTTAACAGAAAATGTTTAACCAGGTTAACCAGCAGCAAAAGTCACTCAGACAGAAGCAAAACAGGTGATTATTTAGTGTAGTGGTTAACACATTTGCCTAGCACACAAAAGATTCTTGGTTTGAGATGAGGAGGAGACACAAATCATTGGGAGGGTTGCATGTGTATCCATCAGCTTTGCAAGGAACTTTATTTATGCATTTAAAGAAGGGTCTACTTACCAACTAGCCAACACTTGTGTTGGTGTACAGGTGTGCCTTCAGGGTTTCTTGGTAGAAGAGCTCTCTCCATCTCTGGTAAGAGCAACAGATTGCACAAAGAGCAAACCCAGCACACTTATCATATATTAGAAAGTGTTTCTGTTAAAGTCACCAAGAGGCAATGATAGAATTATGTGGAACAATCAGTCCGTGGGCTACTCTTGTTTCCACAAACACTCCAAATCATGGAAATGGCTTCTGTGCTGGAAAAACAACATCAAAGAAATTCCTAAAATCCTGCATTTCTATCTGAAGGCCACCAGGTGGCGATAGCTGCGGTTGCAAAAAGACTTTAGATGCTTGTCAAACAACTTTGTTACTTGACCTCTGTAAACACCTTAAGAACTTTCCTGCATCCTTTATGTTACTAATTTTGGGTCCTTCTGAATAAAAAGTATTTCGTGCAGATTTCGGACATACCGTGTTTGAAATTGCAGGATTATCTATCATACAAAACATTGGCTAAAGACTGCTCCTACACATCACATTCATTCATGTGTTTTGGGGGGATTTTTACTGGAGGGGGAATTCTGTGGACCAACAGGTGATAGCTACGTCCATCTTTTATGCTGCCTATTGTGCTTTTGGTGAAGGTTGAAGCCACAATACACTTATGTATGAATTATGCTTCAGTGGGAAATCTACGTTGTGATCTACAACGTAACTGGAAACCCCTCTTAATAAATGCACCCACCTAACTAAATTCCCCAGCTTTTAAATTACCAAGTTGTTTGTACAGTGATATCAACTGAAACTGGTACTATTTAAATTATCCATGATAGAAGCCCATTTTGCAGGTGCAGCTGATATTGTGGATCTAGATTCAATTATAAAGAATGCCATTATATTTTGGAATTAATGCTATGCTAAAAGATCAGTTTGTGTGAAAACTACATTAATGTTGAGCAGTATTTTCTGTTATTTTCTGCTGAATATTTTCATTTCATCAGCAGCATCTTTTTTCCTCAGTCAATAACGTTGGTAGATAGTGAGCCTGCAGAAAGTAGGATTTCTGTGGCGGCTAAATTTATTTATCTCCTGAATCCTCTCTCAATCCATGATCCATGACGTTCCTCAAAAACCTCTGGCCTGGCCTTTTGGTGCGCATCGTGGGCCCTCAGGAGTGTATGTGTCCAAGCTAAAGCTGCCTCTCTCTGCCTGACCTCACTGTGCCTCACTGCCTGCCTTCCTGGGCCTTAATCCTGATCAAGCTTGTCTAGACCTCTCATTACCAGCACATAATAAGAGAGCAGGGGAAGGACAGGGCAATAGGGCCAGAGGGAGCTGGATGGTTGGAGAAGAGGGAAAGATACAGAGAAAGTGACCCTGACTTTGACCTGCTCCTTCATTCTAGTGTTTACTCTCTCAGTAAACAGACTATATATTCATCCAATACACAGAATGGAAGAAGGATGGCAGGACAGATGCAAGGCTGTGGGGAGAGGGGCCCGGACACAAACAGGGGATTGCTGAGAGAAAGCAAGTCAATAAAATAGATCTTGAAAGTCACAAAATTGTTGAAAATTGTTGCTTACATTCGAATACTTAAGTTAAGCTAGCACTCTCCAAGCAGCTTCATGTGGACTGTTTAAATACAAAGGTGTTCTAACTTGTCACTCTGTACTAAGCATGTTTCCTGATTTTTAAATGTACCAAAATTGCAGTCTAGATTACCAGTTTACAATCTAGGCATTTATTTTGTTGTAATTTGACAGGGAAATTCAGATTTTCCTTTCTTTTAGCGAAAGACCGCTTTGCCAGTGACTATAATCAAACGGGAAGGCGCAGGCTGATAAAAGAGAAGAGGCAAATATCATTGATGTCACTGGATTTACCATCATGAGCTCAATCCCATTTCCACACATACTCAACGTCTGCTAAGCCATGGCTCCAGTCGAGCAGCTGAGTGTGACATGCTGCGATTACTGAACAAGAGTAAATGTGATGAGGGGCTAAACGCGTGAACTAACGACATGACGGGCGTCACTGGCCATCCACGAATGGGAATGACTGCACAAAACCATAAGACAACACAGAGCCCAGAATATTGATTTGGGAGTGTTTTAAGCATACACAGGCTAGATAGATGTTGTGAGTGTGCATATCTTTGAGGTTTTAGAAGAGTTGCATGTGCTACACAGTGCCATGTGCAGTAGCGTGATCACATACAAAATTCCCTGCTTTGCACGATGTCTCCCTGCAGCTGAACGCATCCTCTGACTCCCACACACGTGCACAAAATCCACTCTATATATGATCAAACAGAATGCCTAATGTGTACACCTGCACGCAGCCCCATATTCACAGTCTAGGTCCTATAAATGCACAACCAGCTGTGTTACTATGCAAAGTGACTGGAAGCCTATTTCATCAAATTACTGAAACACTGATGTAGGCATGTATTTAGTCTCATCCCAGTATTCCTCTCTCTTTCCACCCCCTCACCCTCGCCTTTCTGCTTCTTCTTCTTCTTTCCCAACCCCCCACTCCCACCCCACCACACACACTTTCTTCTCACACTCATAATTTAGATTCCTCTCTTTTAAACACACGTATATTCCTCATCTTGTCCTACTCTCTCAGCTTCCTAATTGCATCCGCATTCATTTTTCAATTCTGCGCCCGAGACTTTTGCCATTGCTGGCAGCACTTGAATGCTTTCCTGCAAATTCTTAGCCTTATTTACATACGAGGGGGGCTTAACAGTGATGCTCTAATTGGCTGTCTGGACTGTATTCAGTATGCTAACTGCTTGTCTGCGAAAGTGTCCATACAAGGGTCGACCAGTGCCATGGGAGGAGTTTATAGAGTGGGCAGTCAATAACAGCCAACCAAGAATGCTTCTATTGCAATACCTTAAGCAGTGAGAATCTAAAATAAATTGATTGAACCTGAAAGAGATGCAAATATGTGTAATATTGTAAAACATTTAGCACGTGAAACAAGGCTTGAATGTCAGATACACAAAGGCTAAAATGAGGCTAATGTTACTTAGTCCAACAAAAAGCTATTGAAGTGGACTTGTTACGCTCGTTTCCAGCTACACAAGAAATTAACCATGTTACACCCTGCACAACAAAATATTTGATGTTAAAGCTCCTCAATCTGTTTATTACTAAAATACTTTAAAGGTGCTCATTACTTTAGAAATACTTACATATAATTTGATCATTTTTTTCTTTATAGACTGAGACTCACTGCCTTGTTTTACTGTGTTTACTTGTGAAATATTTCAGATGGAAATTACACCCTAAATTCAAAGAATGATAAGATGTGTTTTCTCAACATTAATCTTAAATCGCGGGTTATATTATGAAGGTAATAAACTGAATGTGAGCAAATGTCCGATTTTAATAAGGTTGCTAAGTCTTATGTCAAAATGAGCTGTAGCAAAAGGCAGATTACTGAAAACAACTGGCTTTTCATGTCCATCCCTTGCGTTAATTTAAATGATCCTTCCCTATCAGCACCATCACGGTGTTGACTGTGTTTTATCTGTAATTTTGGGAATGTTTGCCTGTGAATCCTGCAGCTATTGCACTGTGTGTCCTGTGATAATTTAAGATTAAACGCTGAGAGGCATTTGGGCTGCTGTTGTGTTTACCTTGTAGTAAAAAAAAGCAGCTCATTAACATTCTCGTCATTGTTGTGTGCCACTTCTCAGGCGCTGCGTTGCATCTCAATAGGCTTTTCATTGAGACAGTCCAGGAGTCAATTAGCTTATCTGGCAAATGGCAATATCTACCTTGATGTTGTTGTTGTCATACAAAAGCAAAGAGCCTGTCCACACTGACTCCGAACAGTTCCTTTACACAAAGTCACGTAGCAGCACGTCAGCCACTGATAACACCAGGACCATCTTGAAAGAGACGGTTCCCTCGTCTTCCATCCATGTACACATTCCCCTGGGCTTTAAATGAGAGCAGGGTTTCCCCAACAGATAAACAGGATTTATTGATTCAGTGTAATTTGACTCACTCTGCGCCATAATGACATTATAGGGGAGGACCAGTGACTGTGTTTGTGTGGATGTAAGCATGCATATATGCATGTGCGTGTGCACAGACGCTTAGCACAGTGACGTATTATTCAGCCAGAGGAATTTAGCTGATTGGAAAGTGATATAGAAGAGAGCAAGCCAGATGATAGAAGAGGATAGGAGAAGACTAGAAAAGCACCAGCAAAAGATGGTCTGTGTATGTGTGTTGTATATGAGGAGGTAGCAGTGTGAAAGGCGAAGTAAATTGTGCTGCTCTCACGTGTCTTTTTCCACGGGCACCGTGCCATAAATACTGCCAATCTGTGTAAAACCCCCAGGCGATCAATGAGCCATCGGAATAATGTTTTACTTGCTAATCAAAAGGAGGAGCAGTAAGAGAAAGACACAGTTCAATGGCGAGTTAGTAGATAAAGTCTTGAGCTGAATTCCAATCATTCCCAAATCAGTCTAGAGTTTGACTACAGATTCAGAAATGCTAATCAGCCATCTGTCGATGGCCGACAGCAGATCAAGGCCATTCCCCACTTCTGGTGGATGGACTTCAAAAATAGACACTCATCTGAAAGGCATTTGTTTGGTTTCACTTTGGCGCTTTACGCTTTACAGAACATAAAGATATTGTGGTGAAAATCTAGCAGGGTCAGACGTACAAATATGCATGTTAGAAAATGTTTTGTTTAACAAATAATGTTAAAATTGGATCTGCCAGTGACTTCAATCACAGTTTACACGTTTCTGTTGCTTCCTGTAGCAGCATTTAGCTAATAACACTTGCTTAATAGTAGTGGTAAAATACATGCTTAGTATTGTGAAACCAGTTAAAACACTGGTACTGGGCTCAATTCAGCTTAGGTTAAAAATATATAAATAAAACTCTAATAAATATGCTGAACATCTGTAATGTAGAGTTAAAACGCAGATACTTTACAGCTGTTTTGAAATGCTTACAGAGCTGAACGCTACCAAAAAAGGTCAAAGTAGCATGCTAATATTTAACATTTGTAGTGTTTCCCAATTCCATTAAAGTACAAGCAAGTCTTTTGTGGTGAACTTCACATGTCAAACAACCAGTCTACGCTTCTCTGCTCCCTGATGTGATCATTATAAACCTTTGACGTGAATAGTTCAGTGTCAGTAAGTTTAGTAGCATGAGGCATTTTTATTTAATTTTATTTATTATTATTAACTAGCACCATTTTCATTTTCAAAGTATTTCTCAACCTTGACTAGATGCAGAGAAAAGACCACCAGATGACAGTTAGCCAGTGTCTAAAGAGGTTAAAGCTGCATATGAAGAAAAACTTAATCAGTTTGTTTTGGCTTATTGCCTTAATCGCAGTCAGGATTATTTAACGTCAAAATGTATGCTGGGTTAATTGTCTATTTAAAGATAAGGATTTTAACTTATAAGATTTTGGAAATAATATGGACTGAAGTTGGTCATTAGTATGATTCGGACAAGCATCATCATGGGTGCTGCTTCCTAAATACTCTGTATGAGTATATCTGTCATTGGTGTTTCAGTCATTGTGATGATGTTCCATGATTATTGTTGTTTATGTTTTTTGGGTTTCTTTGGTTCTCTAGTGAAGGTTTAGTTCTGTTTTCTTATTCTCCTCATTTAGTCTCCGTGTGTTGTGTGCTTAGTTTTAAGCCTGTCATGTTCCACGTCTCTGTGTCTAGTCTGTTTTTGTCTCTTGCTTCCTGTTTTATTTTGATATCTTTTTTTCCAACATCAGTGTATCTAGTTTTGCTTCCCCTCGTGTCATTATTTCTGATTAGTCCCAGCTGTGTTTCCTCCTGTTCCCCATCCTCTCATTATCCCGCTTGTGCGTTTTAGTTCTCAGTCTTCCCCTGCTTGTTGTCTCGTTGCTCCATCCTGTGTGTTTCTTCCCTCCATGTTCCACGTCAACTCCTAGTTTTGAGTTACTGGTTTATTTTCCCGTCTTTTAGTCTGAATTTCTAGTTTCTAATTTCTAGTTTTGCTTTGTATTTGAATGTGACGTTTTCTAGCATTTAAGCTGCCATTTTGACTTTATACCTCTGTTTATGAGTCCTGCATTTGGGTACTACATCCTGCCTGCCACACAGAAAACCATGACAATATGGTAGTCAGGACAGTGTGAGGCATAATAGTCCCCAATGTGTGCTACATGTAAGAAAAAACAACTCTGAAAAAATGACCCCACCTGATTCTTCTGAAACTGACTGAGGTCAATGTGCCAAAAATGCTTTTGACTCTTTATTGCTGTTAAAATTAAATATAGAAATAGAACCACTGCAGCAAATTTATGGCAAACCTTCCATCTATCTGTATGATATCTCATTAATGCTGCACCCAAACTAAGGAAAACAGCCTTTAGATCTTGGTACGCCCAAACTTATTGCAACTGTGTGCAGTGAACTTCCAGTCTTGTTGCCTTTTAAATGGCTACTTTGTAGACATGACTAGCAATGTGTCCATTCACAGTCATCTTCATACTGACTTTGGCTGATCAAGCCAGTGACAAAACAACAATAAGTCTGCTATCAGTCAGCTTTCAGTTTGTGAATGAATGGGGTCAATTACATGCAATCTGTTTGTAATATTTCAGCAAAGAGCTGTCAGAAATGAGCAAAAGTCTGCATAAACAGTAATTCACATTCAACTTCTTACCTTAAGGGTTCAGTCAGAATGTCATGTTTCTGATTCCTCCATAAAAAGTTATTTAGGTCCTGCAGGATAATGCAATATAACTATTATACAACCAAATGGCAACCAGCTGAGTCACGTCTACTATTACAAGAGATATGATGCATTTAACGTTAATCTAATTTGTGTAGACTGACTCAGACAAATTGCAGGACATTGCCAATTTGTCTTTTTTGATGGAAATTATTTGCAAATTGTTATTATTTACAATAAATTATTTATTGCACTTTGCCAATCAGTCTGAGAGTGATTGCAGTCAACTTGATTTAGGTCCCAACTCTTTGGAGACAGACTATGTCCAACAACCCAATCTGTGCATCTGCTTTGTACGGAAGCGTAGAGCTGCCACCCAGGCAAAAGAAAAATACAAGTGTATCACGTTATAACGTGAAAGGTTTATTGTTCTAACAAGATACTTTTCCTGTTTGTACAATATACTATCATGTTTGTACAATATACTTTTCACGTTTGAACAACATAATATCACGTTATTACAATATACATAATTATCACGTTCGTACAATATAGGATCACGTTCGTACAATATAGGATCACGTTCGTACAATATAGGATCACGTTCGTACAATATAAATATTATATTGTACGAACGTGATAATTATGTATATTGTAATAACGTGATATTATGTTGTTCAAACGTGAAAAGTATATTGTACAAACATGATAGTATATTGTACAAACAGGAAAAGTATCTTGTTAGAACAATAAACCTTCCACGTTATAACGTGATACACTTGTATTTTTCTTTTGCCTGGGTGGCAGCTCTACGCTTCCGTAGCTTTGCAATCGAAAGTGGTTGCGTAAACTACGTGCAATCAGAAATAAATGCAATTACTGGATAACCTCAGATTTTTTTCTAGTTGCACAGAGGTTACCATACTATTTTTACACTAGTGTGGCTGAGTCATAAAACCACAATGGTTAAAATATTTTACTTTCGTTTATTCCTGTCAGGACCATGAATGTCTTTCCAAAAATTGGCAGTTTTTGAGACATTGTAGCCTGTACTCAAGTGGCAGAGCATGTCACATTTTCCCAGAGACCACATTGTCAGTAAAAAGTCAGCAACATCCTGACACACACAAAGCAACAGATCAGAGATGTGTATCCCAGCCTCAATGAGTGCTTCTAACCCCCCAGTGGTGGATGAAGAAACGTTTCACTGTCATTTTGACTTCCCCTGGCTTTGCTTGCCTCCACTTGACAGGCTGAGACCGAGGTAATTGGTGCCACATATGATTCTGTCAGCTTGGACAGCAGGTAACAAGAGACGGTGAAAGACAAAAAGAAATACAGACAGAAATTTACTTCAGGGCCCCCGGTGTAACTGGGCTTCAGTGAAAATTTGTCTTCCACTGCGACCTTAAATTTAATTCCTCTGTGGTTTGTTAATGCAAAAGTGGCTTAAGTGGCTTAGTGTGGAAAATTATATATGTGTGGGTGTGTGTGTATAAATTGTCATATTTATGCAAATTAGCCAATTTTCCCTGACGTCTTTGCTTTCTACAACCTTGTCTAAATTTCTCAAAAGTCAAAAAGTCAAAATATTTAACCACCAACCCTGAATAAATTGATTTGATTTGTTTTAGAAAATGCACACATACTTTGCAGCACCAGCTCTCTCCCCCATCAGCTACAGCCATGCATTTTTAAGCAGGGTGTCAGAAAACACTGCATCATATTCACACATATTACACACGTGTGCACAAGCTGAACACACAGAAGCATCCTCATCCTCAAGTCTAAATATGTGGCACTGATAATTCTGTCTACTACACGAGCAGCCATCGCACAGAATTAGGTCAATTCTCACAACACCCCTCCTTCTCTCTCGCTCTGTCTTTGCTGATTACCAACTCATTTGCCTCATCTTTCTTCCTGGTTATCAGCTCTCTTTACCGTAATTTATATTATCAGCAGGTTCTAGAGCAATAACTCCCAATCCAAAAGTTGCCATACTGTGCCTATTGTAAATATCACATTTTTTCCCAAGGGTTTCAAAGGTGCACAACCTGCGTTGAGACTTGAAAGGGTCTCCAGCAAAAAATGATCCACCAGGAATCATTTCTGGATTTGCTTAACGTGTGATGTGTATTTCTTTGATATGGAATTTTCAAAAGCTCGGTCTGTGATTGCTGATGGCAAAGCTGCAGATGTTCTGATCTTTGCAGATGAATTATTCGGCACAGTGCACCTAGTTTAACAGTCTGGCTCATATACAGCCTTTAATTTAACAGGAGTGCGAGAGGCAGACTGAGCTGTGCAGCCATCTTGCCATCCCCGAATTGCACACTCTTTTCAGTCTCATCCTTGGGCATGCAGCCTCCCTCCCCCCACCACTCCATGTGCCAGCCTAGAGGGTGTGCTGGGAGGGCATAACCAGTGTGTGTGTGTGTGTGTGTGTGTGTGTGTAACCAGCGTGCATGTGTGTGAGTGTGTGTTGATGTGAAGGGCAGCCTTGCTGCTGTAGCTTTTCAAGCTTTGCTGCCAGTATGTCAGTGCTGCTGCCCTTTTCTTACACGTCTACATTTTCCCTCCAATACTGCCTTCTTCCATCACCCATGCTTGACCTCATTGCCTCACTGTCATGCAGAGCACATGCTACACAAATTCATCTCATACTGAGGCTGATGCAGATTCTCCACATTCTTTGGAAACGATGTGACCTGTCTGTGGAGCCCTGCTGGGATGTGTTGTGTGTTTTAATGTCTTGGATTTACATAGTATGCCTTTATTCCCCCCTAACCAGCTGACTGTCTTATCTTGTGTAAGCAGCACTGTAGGCTAAAACCCCCATATGGCTGCCAGAGAACCTGTCTCACCTTCCTTGTCTGTTTATTCACACCAATGGAATGATAAGATTTTATGCTGCTTACAGTCACAAATACAAACAAAGACCCTGCATTCACCGCATTAAATGCTCCGTCTGGCCTACTTTTCATGGGAGATGGCATCCCACTGGTGTGTGTTTTCAGCGTGTAAGGTCTCTAATGGGAATATTAAGGGGCCAGTGTCAAGCCACCCTATAAGAGTGCACATCAAGCCAACCTCCTCGCATCGACCTATCATAAGCTCTCAGTCAAATCACATCCTAATTCTCCACACTGTGTATGTTTGTGTGACTCCTCTCCCTGGTGATATGTGTCATCGTGACTCTTGGAGTGTGTTTGTGCATAAAACACATCTATCAGACTATCCTTGGAAAGTGTTGTGCATTTAATCAGATCCATATCTCTTTAATTGAAATACTGTTTCTCCAGTTCTCTACCATACTTATTTACTTGCTACTTTGCATGTCTCAGTGTGTTCATGCTATCAAGTAAGGCTGCAAAAGTAGTCTACAAGCACGTGGATTGTGTAGTAAAAACCGTCAAAAAGTTAAATGTGGAACAAACGTTGTACATTTCTCATAATAAAAGTTCTCCATCTTGGCTACCAAGCAGAAAGACAGGAACCACCAAAGAATTGTGAGACAGTATGAAAGAGGAAGAACTGTCAGCATGACTCGAATCATGTCATCAGAGAAATGCTTTTTTGTCTGTTAAGCCACTTCAAACTGCTCTACAAATCATTCAAGAACTAATCTTGTGTCTACACTTAACAGACAACTTAGCAAATAACCAATTTTACATTCTTTTATCCTTAGGTACTTTGTTACTAGTAACTAGTAACAACAACAATTATAACAAGGTGGTTGCTGAAAAGCCGTTAGATAAAAACATGGCGTATCTTGGCATGCTGTGCAGAGTGTCCTTACAATATATGAGGAAACTATACAAGTGGAGTGTAAAGGAAGACGTGGCAGACGCAGGAAACCTCCTACAGCAGATGAACAGTATCTGAAAGTGGTGTCCTTAAGAAAGATGAAAAAGTCAAGTAAATACCTAACAAAGAACCTGAGAGATGCATTGAGCTCTTTGGATGAACCATCTACTGTTTGCCACATCAGAAATATTCTCAGTTGAAGGGAGGTTGTGAAGAAGCCATTCGTAAGGAAGGGAAATAAGTGGACAAGGTTGAGGTATTCCACATTACACTAGATGAACTGCTTTTAGCTTTTAGCTTGGCCACCGGGTGTCTCAGAATTCCTTCTTAACCTTGGTGGCTTCTTTCAACTTCAGTGTCCACTGTCTGGTTTGGAATTACCATCACGACAGGTACCAACTACATTACAGCCACAACTCTGTCCAGCCACCTCAATAAAGGAGATGCACGAGGTTTAGACTCCATGTCCCCAGGCCTTTGGAATACTTTATGGAGTTCTGCTGGAGGTAGGAATTGAGGATACCAACATAAGGGGCCCCTGCCAGAACACACTCGGGTTCAGATCAGGCAGGCCATTCCATGTCGCACGTTCAGGTCTCACTGCCATTGCACACATGGGAAGCTGGAGATGGGACCACCCTAGACTGGCACCAAACACAAAATGCAGCCAATCCCTATGAGGCCTCCTGTGGATGGTGAGCCCATAGTAAGGCAGGGCAATGTCAGCTGTTCACCCGACGCTCTCCCTTGTGCTCCCTCCAGTTCCCTCCCTGGACAAACTGGTCTTTTGATTTGTACTTTTTCATATCAAGCAACTCTTTCTTTGTCTGGCCCCTCACCAAATTTTCCTTGGAAAACCCTACCAGAGGCATAAGGCCCAACATCACTGCGTCTGGATCACTGGGATACAAAACATCCTCCACCACAATAAGGTGGTGATTCATGGAGGGGATTAATTGGGGGCACGTACTAACAAACATATTTTATTACCTTTGTCAAACAGCTTACCAGTATATTAGTCTCCCCAAGTCTGCCTTACTGATCAAGACACAAGAATATTATCACTTGTCTCTTGAAAACGAATAACTGTGTTTTCTAGTGATCCCTTTAAGAACAGTTTCAAAAAAGTCGAAACACTTCCAACTAGCTTTGACATCTTAACATCTCTGGTAGTGCTGCATTCTGCACCTGACAGTGAGGCTCTCCACCTTTACACTGCTGGATCAAATGAAACTCAAAAAGGAAATATCCATCCATGTGATTCACTCTTACTATAAGACCACAAAAGAGATGAGAGTGAAATATAGTTTCATTCGATTGATCCCTCACAGACGTTGGTTACATTGAATCTCATCTTTTTACAGCTAATATTTAAGATTAATTTAGATTCTACATGTTGGAATTATGTTACAAAATATCAAAACTACATTGGCTGTTTTGTAAAGGTCAGGCCTACACTGAACTCCATTATGACGTTTTATACATGAACTTTTGACATTAAGAACTTTATTTTTTTTAAACATATTATGGGGCTCATTGTCAATAGATTTGCCATGCTTTATGCTTGAACTGAAGTGCCTCTTGCCCACACTGTCATGATACAAGGTTCTGAAACTCATTAGATTTTCAAAGCCAAAAATACATCTGACAGATTTAGAAACCAAGTGTGGGCAAAGCTTGTGAAACCTGGTTTATGTTTCCTGTGCTGGCAGAGCATTACTTCCTCCATTTCATGACCTTTAACTACAGAAAGGCAATGATGTAGCAGAAGTGTGCTCATGTGAGATTTCCTCACTTAAACCAAGCATATACCCAGGAGTATAACAATGGAAATGCACATGATGCATAAGTCATTCAAAAAAAGCCCTTGTTGCAACATAAGTGTTAATTTCGGTAAAAAGGGCTTAGTAAATTGCACGTATCAGTGTGAGTTTCTGTGTTTCATCAGGCCAGTTAGAGCCACTGGCAATACAGCTGCAACATTAGTGGGTCAGTGTGCCATCAGCCCATTCATCAGCACTTCTTCCTCTCTTCCCTCTGCCTCCATCTCCCCTCTGACTCACCATCAGTCCGCCATTCCCTCGCTACCTACCGCTCACTCCCTCTCCCGCTCGCTTAAGTTGGTGAAGAGTGCATATGCAGAGTGTTTTAAAGCTCATGAATGAATTCCTTTAGACAATTCCAAACTAAGTGTGTAGAGGAACTTTGCTAATAAGGTGCATTTTATAAATGCAGCAAGTATTTGAGAGATAGAAAATTAGACAGTCAAGAAAAGTCGAGATTCTCGAGATTTGTGGCAAAACTAAGATAAAACTAAAAACAGAAACTTTTTTGAGTTGTGACCATGTGTTGGAAGCATTCTCAGTAGTTCAGCCAAATAAAAAATAGGTAGTTAAAAGTGTTCACGGTCATGCCTATAGTGACCTCAGAAACTAGTTGATGACACAGTGATCATCAGTCTTCTTGTGGGGGAGAAGTCAGGCCATGGGCAGGTTGTAGAAGATTTTGTGGCTTGGTGTGATGAGTCCTTCCTTTAACTGAATGTGTCAAAAGCTAAAGACACGATTATTGATTTTAGGAAGTCCTCTTATAGCTCATCACTTACTATTATTAAAACAGCTGATACTGGGATTGCGGAGAGTTATAAGTATTTAGGTGTGGTGGTGCTTAGGTGGTGCTTTACCATAACCTGTGTTTTGAAGCTCATGCTGATGCCACTACTAACAAAGTTCAGCAAAGACTGTTCTTTTTAAGGAAAATGAGATCCTTTAATGTCTCATCTGAGATGTTGTCTTTGTTTTACAGAAGTTGTATTGAATCCATTATGTCTTTTTGTATCGCTGCCTGGTTCGGTAACCTGACGGTGAAGAATAAGAATCGCTTGGGACTTCTGGTAAAAACTGCTAAAAAAATTTCAGGGTGCTGGCTAGACAGACTTTCAACCATTTATAACAAACATGTGCTGAGGAAGGCTCGTTCTATTGTTAATTGTTTGAACCATCCACTTCACAGTGAGTTTGACTTGTTGCCCTCTGGCCACCGTTTTAGAGTACCTGTGAGGAAGACCAAAAGACTCCAGGCTTCTTTTATCCCTACTGCAACCCATCTCCTTAATGGCAAATAATTGTCTTGTGGCTTTTTATTATTGTTATTATTATTATTAATATTATTGTTTTGTTTACTCTTATTGTTGCCTTGCTGCTAAACTAATTTCCCCTTGTGGGACAACAAAGAATTTGAATTGAACTTTGTGGTGGGGCGTGGTCTGCGGGGCCGTGCGGACGCACCTGCACGGCATCCGCAATCACGCCCGCCGTGTTAAAACACGGGGACTCAGGGGTTGGTGTGGTGGGGTGGTGTGGTGTGACGTGAATCAAATAAAGTTGGCTCTGAACGTCGCTTCGTGGTCCCGCCGTGCCTTATTCATGCCACATTGGTGCCGAAACCCGGGAGGCGGCATGGCGGGTACCTACCAGAGCCAGGAAAGGAAAGAGCTGGCCGAGATGGTGGCCGAAATAGCGGCCACCCAGCGGAAGCAGGCGGCGGAGGTGCGTCGCCAACAGGAAGAGCTGCGGAAGGAGAGCGAACGCCACCTGGGGAAGATGGCAGAGCTGGCAGCGCTGCTCTGGGCCTGGGCGCCACCCCCACAAGTGTGTCCCGAGGACAGTGAAGCGGTGGAGGAGCCGTGTGGGTCACCTCGGCAGCCGGAGGTGGTGGACGAGCCACGCGGGGGTCCGAGCCTGCCGGAGGAGGAGGAGCAGCCGGGTGAAGGGCTGCTCCTGCCGGGAGCGGTGGAGGAGCCGCTCCAATCGGAGGCCGAGGACGAGGCGGGCGAGGGTCTACACCTGCCGGAGGCAGAGGAGTCGCTCCACCCAGAGGTGGACGAGGGGCTGTGCCTGCTGGGGGCGGAGGAGCAGCCGGGTGAAGGGCTGCTCCTGCCGGGAGCGGTGGAGGAGCCGCTCCAATCGGAGGCCGAGGACGAGGCGGGCGAGGGTCTACACCTGCCGGAGGCAGAGGAGTCGCTCCACCCAGAGGTGGACGAGGGGCTGTGCCTGCTGGGGGCGGAGACGCAGTGCGGGGAGCCGCTCCAAACGGGAGTGGCGGAGGTGGTGGCGGAGCAGCTGTGCGGGGAGACGGAGGTCCCTGCTCCAGGGCAGCCTGTGCAGCCGGAGTTGGAGGCAGAGGAGCGGGACAGCCCCGCTAGGCCGGGGATCGGCGGGCTGGCTAGTCCAGCCTCGCTGCCACCAGTCGATTCTGCGCGCCTGACGTCTGCCCAGCCGCCTGTGTGCAGGAGCGCACGGCCATGCCTGTGGGGCCGTGCCCGCTTGCTACGCGGCCGACCTCCGGACCAGCTTCGCCGTTGCCGCTGGATGCGCGGGCGGCCACCAGAACGGACGCTTCCCCGTCGCTTGGTCAGGGGCTGGGGCGCCGATGTGTAGGGGCCGAGTCTCGCCCCAGTTCGCGGGGGGGGAGTAGGTTCGGCCAGATTACTCCCCGGCCTCAATCGGGCGATGGGGGTATGTGGTGGGGCGTGGTCTGCGGGGCCGTGCGGACGCACCTGCACGGCATCCGCAATCACGCCCGCCGTGTTAAAACACGGGGACTCAGGGGTTGGTGTGGTGGGGTGGTGTGGTGTGACGTGAATCAAATAAAGTTGGCTCTGAACGTCGCTTCGTGGTCCCGCCGTGCCTTATTCATGCCACAAACTTGAATTGAAATAGTTGGTTGGCTAGTTGATTTCAACCGCTGCTGGGTGAAATTATATTTTACAGAGGAATTCATGGTTCTTAAGGATTTATATCATCATCACCAAAATTTGTATTTATTTGCCAGTAAAAGATTTTGAAATTTCCAAAAACCTTCTGATTGTATTTATTATATCGTAGAATCATATAAATTATTTCTGCTTTGGAATTCTGTTAAAACAATACACGGAGCTCCCGATAATGTGGGCCACTCTCGTTCATGTTGTGCTGTTTTTACTCCTTTAGCTTCGTCTCTGCTACACAAAAGATAGGGGTAATAATATACTTCTTTGTAGTAAAGTCAAAATGAGTGTTATAAACAATGGAAACTTTCAATTTTAGTGATTGGCTTGCTTCTTGTATATGCATTTTGATTTTTTTTTATGTTGTTTTCAAACTACTTCCTCTTTGTGGTTAGCACTGTCTCATTCCCTTTCATGTTCAGGAGAACCACTCAACATTGTAACTACAGTGTGAACACTGTGAAAAATGATTGACATCCTGATATCTTATTCTTTCTTTCTTATTTATCACACTTAAATGTTTCAGATCGTATAACAAATTTTTATTATTAGACATAGATAACCCAAGTAAATACAAATTACAGTTTTAAAATTATGATTTTATTTATTAAAGAAAGAAAAGTTATAGGTCTTAGGTCATGAAAGCATCTCAGTCTGATTTAAGTCGGGACTTTGACAAGGCCACTCCAAAACCTTTTTGAGCCAATTAGATGTAGTCATGCTGGTGTGTTTTGGATAATCTTTCTGCTGCATATCCCAAGTGAGTTTGTGCTTCAGAAGAAGCACTAATAGTCAGACGTTCTCCTTCAGGATTTTCTGGTAGAGAGCAGAATTCACTGTTTCAAGTCGCCCAGGTCCTGAAACAGTAAAGCAGTCCATAGTACTACCACCAACCTGTTTGACTCTTGCTATGATGGTCTTATGAAGTGGTGTGTTAGTTTTACCCCAAATGTAACAGGACTCTTCCATAGATGTTGTTTTTACCAAGTCTCTTTCTTATTGTTGAATCATGAACTCTGACCTTAACTGAGGCAAGTGAGGCCTTCAGTTTTTTAATGCTGTTCTGTTTTGTTTTTGTTTTGTTTTTTTCTATTTGGCTCTCACTGTGGTTCGCTGGAGTCCCAAAACCTTATAAATGGCTTCACAACCCTTTCCAGATTGAGATATATCAATGACATCTTAGCTGATGTGTTTCTTTTTGAGATCTTTCAGCCTACTTCAAATTGTCAGGCAGCCTCTGTATAAGTGATTTCTTAATTCAACAGATCTGGCAGTAACCAGGCCTGGGTTTGGCTAGAGAAATTGAACTCAGCTTTTTTTGATGAAACATTTAAGTATGACAAATATGCAAAAGACTAAGGATTCAGGAAGTGCGCAAATACATTATTGGGCTACATAGCGTTGGCTTTTTGGATGACTACATACAAGGCATTTATGTTATGCTGTAGGCTAAATCTCCAAACATCAACCTGTCTTGATACGCTATTGGGCACCAGTATCAGAAGTTCATTTTTTCAGGTATCAGATATTAATGGTTTGATAGGTTTTCCTATCACAGATGTCATATTCCAGCACTAACTTGTCTTATCTCTAAAATCATTCCACAAGTACACTTTCTGTTTTGATTTCTGTTAAATTCTCGCTTTCCTCGAAGCTGAATGCCTCGCATGCGTACAAGAGATAAACACAGAAAGGCATACCAGCCTAAGATTCTCAAATTTTTTGGTCCAAATGCGCAAGCCTGATTTCCCTTCTTTCAGTGTGTTCCCATTTCCCTGCTTTACTTTGGCTTTCCCTCCATCTCTCGCTGGATGGATGGTAAAGTAGAGAGGAGGAGGCAGAAGAGGAAAAAGGAGGGGGTGGATGTGTTGTGCAGTTCTGCTGAATGTGCTCACATGTATGAAAGAAGAAGCATTTATTTTAGGACTCTCGCGTGGGTGTACACAGATTTGAAACACACACACACACAGACACACACACACTGGAGAAGTGAGAGCTCGCAAACGCAGAGATAGGCCTGACCTACCTTTATATCAATCTGGTTTTGAAAGCTGCTGGAAGGGTGCTTTTCTCTCCAGCTCCCAGACTCTTCCTTATACCTGAATACTTCAAATGCATTACACATCCCCTCTACACACACACACACACACACACACACACACATGCACACACACACACACACACAGAGCCAGGAGAAGCAGGAAAAATAAAGAGAAAAAAACCCAACAGGACAAGAGGTGAGAGCCAGAGAGCATGAAAGGAAAATAAAAGGCAAGTGGTTCGCCTCTCAGCAACACATCGCACAATAAGTGTCCACGTTGTTGTGTCATATTGTGCCAGCATTGCCACAGCATTATAGTGTGTAGAAGCTGTTGTCATGGTAATAAGGTCGCTGGCATGCTCATATGTCAAAAGGGATTTATAATGGGCTGACACCATTTTCGCTGCTGTATGTGCCAGCCGTGTGTGCGTGCATGTGTGTGTGTACATGCCTGTGTTTATGTATACAGTATGTTAGACAAAGACAGACTGGCATTTTGAGTGTGAGTGTGTGTGTGTGTGTGTGTGTGTGTGGGAGCGGGGGGGCTGTAATTTCCCCAAGAGCAAGGTTGAATTTCCACATTTAACACAAACCCTACATTATTTCCCCCAAAAATCCAGCCTTATTTCAAAATAAAGCCTTACAGTTCTTAAAAAAATACCCTTTCAGAAAGTCCTCAGCCAATACATCCTTTTTCTCCTTCTCAGTATTTCACATTGTTATTTACATTGTGACACATAACTTGAGGGAAATCCCCATAGGGATTCCCCCTCTGATAATAAATTTGTTTGTAATTGGACATAAAAAGCAAAAGTAAAAGTAAAATGTCACGTGGGCGCTCGCCGTACTTGATTCCTCAGTGGTAGTATTTGGATTGTAAATGGAAAGTCCCTGACATTGGAGTTTATTCTTGTTGTGTGAATGTGTCAAAGTGTAAAGAGAAAGTAAAGAGAACCAAGTGTGTCGCTCCAGACAACATATTAATGGAACCTACTTAGCTGGACTTGTGTACCACACAACACTCCACCACCCCATTTCCTTGCTCGTTGTTGTTTGCCCCCCGGCTCCGAGGCTTTTGACCCTAGCTACTAAGGCAGCTCAAAGGTTATTTTTTTGCTCTGCTCTCTATTTGTCCATCTTGGACATCTGTCAGCTCAAATGCTAGACCATATGCTGCCTATTGCTGCAAAGTCACTGCTTATGTGATTGTGCGAGTCCTAGATATTGACTGGCTGGCTTTGATTAAAATCCTGATTATAATCCAGGGCAAGTGATGCATCCATTTTCAAAAAAAAAAAAAGAAAAAAATTGGCGTGGTCGCCTATAAACAGTTTCAAAAAGTGATGTTCAAAAAATAATACAAAGGTAGGAGGTGTTGATGAACTTTCAGAGCACTCTCACACTCTTCTGATGTAAGACCATAAGCCTCTGTCCCTCATCCTTTCTGTCTCCGTCTCTCACTGTCTTCATTCAGCTCTTCTCTAACCCTCCAGCCAGAATTGTGATGCTCATACATAGAGTGAAACAATGGAGGCTTTAGGAGATCATCTGAACATCCAGGGCTACAGAGCTTCATTGACTGCAAGAAAACAAAAGGACAGTAAGGGGGTGGCATTTGCCGTCACATGTAAGATAAAAGTCGCTGACGTTAACATAAATTACAGCTACCGTGGGATTAAAGGCAGGTAACAGTAACTGGGAGATGTAGTCAGCATACCAAAGCTGTTTCAAGAGCCTCAGGCAATGACCTCAAGTCATGCAATCAAAGGGTGGGGGTAGGGCAGGTCAAAGGGCAGGAAAAACTCAGAGAATTCCCCGAGGCTCAGCTGTATAGCTTGGTTTGATAAGGTGACAGCAAGGAGAAAGTTAAAGGGTATGATTGGGCTCTGTTACACTTTTAGTGATGTGGCTAATAATCCTTTTCTGACAGTTGGAGGAGGTGATTGGCTCGTTCAAGCCGAGGAGTTTGATGACAGCGACACATTAAAGTTCAGTGGTGCTTTTGGCAAGTTGTTTATTTTTGAAGCATATATGGAAACTTGCCATTCACATTCACTGCTTGTGACGAACCAGTAAAAACAAATGATAACTGAATGAACTGTTTTCCCACTCGTGCGTGTTTGCCTTTGTGGTTATGACATCATACTTTCATTTCCCACATGCGCTTAGTCACGGCAGTAATGTTACCTGATTGGAAAGTACCTTTCTCACACTGCTCCATCCTGACACAGTAAAACTGAAAAAGTTAGGTGACTTCCTCTGAAGAAGGTTGAATGCCCTCCCCCCACACATACCAAAGTATTTCCCTAAAACATCTGCTACACGTGAGTCCACGCTGTTGGCTGCTTTGACACTTCCCTTTACTTATCCATTTCCAGTAGTACCTACTCCTAGTACAGCTGAGTAGGTACTAAAAAGGTACCTTGTACCAGGTAGTACCAACTAGTGGAAAACCCTAAAAACCGAATCAAGCCGTCCTGAGAAGGTACTCCCTGAACCTGGTTCTGCCGGCCGTTTCTTCCTGCTAAAAGGGAGTTTTTCTTTCCCACTGTCGCCGAAGTGCTTGCTCATACCATATGATTGTTAGGTTTTTTTCTGTATGCATATTGTAGGATCTACCTTACAATATAAAGCACCTTGAGGCGACTGTTGTTGTGATTTGGCGCTATATAAATAAAATTAATTGGGAAGTTCTCCTTTTCTATCTGGTGCATCTTTATCATTATGCACCATTACCTGATGGTGACAGACAGTCACAACAGTTGGCAGAGAGGCGGAAATGCTTCTGGACATTTGCTACATCTTTCTCTGGATGTAGCAAATGTCCAGAACCATTCAAATAGGCTGCAAGAAGTTGCTGTGAACTGCGGGTATTCATTCCTTTGAGGTGAAGTATTGCTTTGTCTTTTCAGTTATTTCCATCTTCATGTTTACAATTTAAAGCTCCAGATTACTGATATTAATATGAAGATTAAAGTGTCCAAATGTAGCAAAACTGTAGCAAAAGCCATGGCCTTTCCTCGTTTAGTGGCTGTGTTAACATGTAGTTTTAAACACTGCTCAGAATAATATTTAGCAGCAATTAAGCTATGTAGACTTATGATTCTCAGAATGATCAGCATTTCCAAATAACACAAAACGCATTATTGAATTTTTACCAAATTGAGGAGGTAGAATGCCTATATACTCTAATCAGAAAAATAAATTCTAGGTTTAACATTGTGCTTGTTAGGATGTGGCTAGATCATAGCCAAACAATACCTCTAATCCTAAATGAGGTTTAAATTTCCAAGGTTTTTCTATATATTTTCTGTCTATCATCTTTTCAAAACTCTGTCGTTAAATGTGACTCATTCCCACTTTGCTTCACTTGGCACCATTATCTTGAGTCTTCTTGTCTCCATCCCGTCCCAGTCCTGCCTTTGTAAAGGCATTGGAATTGGGGAGGGGTTAACAGCTGTTTGATGACCTCTTGTCAGTTCTTTGCCTGCACCTCATGTTATCACCAAAGCTATCAGCACGTCATTCCAGTGCATGCGATGTCCAAACAATGCGTTGACTGCCTCTACCTCCAGCTATCTTCTTTCTCCCCCAGCCACTGCTTTCTTTATATCTGACGTCTCTGCTCTGACATGCTGATTAGAACCCCCTTTCCTCCTCTTTTCCCCCATCCTGTCTGCATTCCAGCCCTCAGCACATCTATATGAACCCTGTCACAGCTGACGTACCAATGCTTTGTGTGTGTATAATGTGCATCTACGAGTGAAGGAGCACTCCTTTGTGCCTTTCTCCCCCTGACGCTAGTTTGGTCCCATGACAATGCTTCCCTTATATGCACATGAAACACAGGGGCACATGTGCAAACACGCAGACGTGCATTACACAGAGCAAAAAGTGTTAAGAGTGGCACTGCGGAGGTGAGGAGACGATGAGTCTGTTCTTCGTCACTGGTCTCACAGCCGTCGTTGGCATCACACTGTGTCTAAGATTTCAGGGGAAAAGAAGAATGGAGCAGTTTATGTAGTTCAGGCTGCAGAAGTCAACCATGATGGCGCTCGCCCCCCCTCAAGGCCCCCCGCCCACCACCACCACCACCCACCCCCAATCTCCTCCAGGCGTGAGTTACCTCAGGAGGGGTGAAGAAGCCCATTCACAGGAGAAGATGGCTTGAGAAGACGGGAGGGCCTGCGTGCCAGGCATTCCACAGTACACAGTGGACACATTATTATGACATTTACAAGGGCAGCAAGAGAGATACAACGTGATATGAGAGTGAGAAAAGGTTGTCCTCTCAACATGACTGCCAGAAAGTCGAGGCAAAACCACAAACTAACATCAGAGTAAAGAGAACCAAGTTCAAGCACATTCTTTTGAACCTTTGGATGCATATTTAAATCTCTTCTGCGATTAGGGCGAATGAAACATTTACAAATCCATTTACAAAGGTAGACTCATAGACTTTTTGAATAACTTGTTTTTTTGTCCTGCCAGTATAACATTTTCTGTTTTCCAAACAGCCACCCATAAAGATGCTTCTTTGCTTTGATATTGACATTGAGAATACGAAGGCAATTCCGTAAATGAGACAAAGGTAACAACAACATGGCCAAAAGTAAACCCCATTCGGGATTCTCTTGCATTCCTCTGGTTTGGGGCTGTTTTCTTTGGTTTGGGCTGGAGCCATTTGTTCCAATTCAGGGGAAGTCTCGTTGCTTCACCATACAATGCTATTTCAGAGAATAATGTGCTTCCAACTTTGTGGCAACATTTTGGAGAAGGCCCTTTCCTGTTTTAACAGGACAATGCGTTCATGCCTCGAGTCCATAAATGAGACTAAGACAAATGTCTTTTGTTAAGTTTGTTGTGGACTGAGATGTCAGAAGTGTAGACTGTCACTATAAGAAGATATATTTAAATATATGAAAGATGGATGTAATTATATTGAAACCAGTGACCATCAGTGTTGAGAGGTTATGTGTGTAATGTGATTATATTTAAATGAGAGGTTTGAGAGTTACGTTTTCAGTTATTGCTTGCAAGCCTGGTTAGCAAGCTAAATTTATAAGACATCTACTCATCATTGCTAAGCAACAAGCTTGTAATAAACTAGAATTTCACTCTGTTCTATCAAAGAAGCCCATGCCCTTTGATACTATCTAGATAGATGACTTATAAATACAATTCATCCACCATAAGGAAGCTATCAGTAGTTGCTAAACACGTTTTTTTGTTTGTTTGTTTTTAGCTGTAAACATGTTTTTTAATCCTGTAAAGCTGACTATTTTAACATGGGACTCTATGGTGGCTGACTCTTGGAGACAGCCTCAATGGCCATTACAGGAATTTTCTTTCGCTCAGGAGGTTGACGCTTGATGAGGATACAAACAGGAGACAGTTAGCCTAACTTAGCAGAAAGACCTGCACATGCAAGCAGGAAGAGCTTGCATGAAAAGGTAAATATATTTTCCTAAAAGCACTTGGCGGTGACTTCCTGGAGTCTTGTCCTTAGTGAGTTTGCCAGGCAACCAGCACATGGAGGTCACTGCACCTGTCCAGGAAATACCACACAATAACACCATAAAACCACAATGCTAATCAGCAAGCATCATTTTGATTTTGTTCATGTTTTTCTTGTCCTGTTACCTCCTACTGATCTCATTTGCCTTTTCTGTTTCTCTGAATCTGTTCTGTCTACTTTTATTTGATGCATCTATATTGTTTGCTGGTAATAATTTCTTGGTTTCATTACTAATTAAATGATCCATCTTTTCTGACCACCATGGTAATTTGGTCATGCATTATAGCCTTCTTCCCTGATCACATAAGAATGATAACACTGTTTTTTTATAGTTAATATCTCCCAATAAATGTAACCTTTATTTCACATGGTTTTGTTATGCTAGGCTACTGATGTCAGACAGCGACACAACTTAGACTCTTAACCTTTGCGGGAAGCAGATTGTTGAGGAAGTAAGGCCTGCAAACTCCACAGGAGCCTAAACAACACTCAGGCTAAGAGGCCCTTCTTCTTCTTCTTCTAGTGAGCCTGTAATAAAGTACATTAAACAAAGGCTGATCAAATGTTTTGCCCTGTGAGCTCAGTGTTTTTTCTATCTAAAGACTAAGATGTGCATAATATGTATAAGTATAATCTAGCTTGGATTTTATGGCACTATATGGCCACTAAATATACTTTAATTTGACCATATTTTAAAAGCAAGAGCTAGGTGACGGCTCTCTTTGTTTACTATCTATTAAAGAGAGTGTTATCTCACGTAATGTCTACTTTGGTGCACTGTGCAGCCTGTTGCTACTTATTAATTAATGTGTTGCAAAAAAAAGTGAGATTTTTTTGTAATTCTTGTGTGCTTTGGTTACTTTCTTCTAAAAACAAAAACAAAAACAAAACTCAGGGAGTAACAAGTTGCTCTCATGTGTGTGAAAAGTATCGATAAAACTAACTGATGAACATACGAGCAACAATGTATAGTGTTTCCATCCTCCTTCAAGCCCTCATGCTATAAGATCAACTCAGTAGATCCCAGCTGTGAACAACTATTAGTCTTGGTTCTCCTTTATCTCTTAGCAAGAATTTAATTAACTAAAGATTACTTATTTAATGTCATTATATTAGCAATTACTTACACTATATCGTCAGAAATATTTGCTTGCCTTCCTTCACACAAACGAATGTGAGTAGCATCCCATTCTTCGTAATCCACAAGGTTTAATATGAAGTCAGCCCATTTTTTGCAGCTATAACAGCTTCAACTTTTTGTGTAAGGCTTTCCACATGGTTTAGGAGTTTGTTTATGGGAATTTATGACCATTCTTCCAGACCCACATTTGTGAGGTCAGACGCTGATGTTGGACTGCTTTAATTTATTCCAAAGGTCGTCTGTCAGGTTGAGGTCAGGCCAGTCAAGTTCTTCCACACCAAACCTGCTCATCCATGTCTTTATGGACCTTGCTTTATGCACCGGTGCGCAGTCACGCTGGAAGAGGATGGGGCTATACCCAAACTGTTCCCACAAAGTTAAATTGTCCAAAATGTCTTGGTATGCTGAAACATTAAAAGTTCCTTTCACTGGAACTGAGGGCAACTGAGGGGCTTAGCCCAACTCCTAAAATGCAACCTACACCTCCAACAAACTTTATACAGCAAAACCCAGACATGTTGATTGGATTGCAAGATGAAGACGGGTGAATCGTCACTCCAGCACATCTCCACTGCTCTAGACTCCAATGGCGGCGTCCTTTACGCCACTACATCCGACTCTTTGCATTGTGTTTGGTGATGTAAGGCTTGGATGCAGCTGCTCAGCCATGGAAACCAATTCCTTGAAGCTCTCTGCACAATGTTCTTGAGCTAATCTGACGGCCACATGAAATTTGAGAGTATGTATCAATTGACTCTGCGCACTCCACGCTTCAGCATTTGCTGGCATGACAGCAATTCCCCCACAATGACACACACATTGTTACAATGCCACTAACAGCTGACTATGGACAATTTACGAGTGAGAAAATTTCACAACTGCACTTTTTGTTGAGGTCTGCATGCAGTCTGCATGTCTAAGTACTTGATTTCATACACCCGTGGTCATGAAAGTGACTGGAAGACCTGAATTCATGTGAGCAACATCAGTAAGGAGCACTCTGCATTCTACAGTGAAAGTCTTCAGCTGATACAGTCACATGAATAACTTTGTATTAACCACATTGATGAAATGTTTGCATGGACAATGCAAAACTGTGCTTTGAGCCCATTGTAAATGCATTAATGATTACACAGTTCAGCCAGTATCTCAAACTCATTTCTGTTCATCGCTGATCTGTACCTGCAAAGAGATGAGCAGGTGGGTTTCTAATAGGACACACATTTCACTGGTCCCGAGTCTTACAAAATCAATTAGACAGATTGGTTGCAGTAAAGAACAATTTGCGCCACTGAACACTGGAGTCTTTGGCTTGCGTAACTGAGGTTTTTAACATCAGCAGCTGTTGTGAAGAATGTTTGTGGAGGCGAACGATCAGGGGGAATGTGCATGATCATCCCGTTGGCATATTTAAGCACTGGTATGTTGTTGACAAGCGGAAGTGAACAACATTTCTAGTCACGTAGACATGAGGAGACAGCGTGACATGCTACTAGCCTCAACAAGAATCCTGTTCTCCAATCTGATGGCCAGAAATGTGTCCTCTAAATCTACATCGAACAATAGAGTAAACTCTCATTCAGTTGTTTTCGTTCATTTGTATTGAATGACAGAAGTGAATCCACTTTACCATTCAGCTGCTCCTCCTGGTGGGAACAGATCTAGATGGGAAATAGTGTACCTGGAGGTAAAAACATTCCCATTCCCAGTCTTTTTCTGTTTTAGTTTCCACCTGTTGATTTTGTCACAGTTAAGTCCTCTGTATAAATGAAAACTGTCATAAAATTTCTTCCATCACAGTGAGGGACTTAATGGACATACGGTAAAAGCAACATTAAAAAGTGCTGAACTCCAAGACAGCGGAGAGGTGATCCATGGGGAAACGAGTGGGTTACTGTTTTTTTTTAACTGCAAAAGAGCACGCTGGCCTTGGCGGAGCATGCGCTCCCTGAATGCCCATTTAGGTTGCGTTTATTTCTGTGTAACCAAGATTTTGATCTAATTGCTCTTCCAGTGTGCCTTTTTCAGATAACTGCTCTGTCAATTAGTGGGATGCAGTGAATCAAACCCATGACAATCCAAAATTACTAGATTTCCACAACAGTACAGATTGTGGTAGAAGTATAACTTTTTAGAGCAAAAAGAAAAGCTGTTTAAAGGCTTTATTTAGGGCATAGTCATTTATATGGTTTGACTTGTTCTTCCATACATGCAAAATCAATAGTCAAGTGACCTCTGAAATTAAGGCTAATTTAGCCGTACTTCAAAAATAGAGGAATTTTAAGATGGCTATAGTGTTGCAAGAATTACTTCTTCTCCTCTTAAACTGTATTTCATGAGCTGTGTTGTGCTAGTAAAGCATAATACATCTACCTGATGGAACTACTATTTTCTCGAGTAATTTGACTGCCCAGGGGAGACTGTGCCTGTGATTTACTCTATATGGAGGCTTTTTCATACCATAAGTTGACTTCTGGAAACGTGTTGGATTTTACTGACAGTCTGACTAATTGCTGAATCAGACTGTAATTTGAGATATGTTTTTGTCTACCATCTGTACTGAGACTGAAACCAAAAGATGTCCAGTCAGAATTCCCCCACTTACGCCAGGAAGCAAAAGTGAAACAATAATGGTGCAGTGCATTACTAAATGCCATGAAATGAGACAGTGGGAATTGGAGGTGAAAGGAAAATAAATCTAGGTAAAAAGGGTTGTCTTTCTACTTTTTAGAGCAGTTTTCACTTCTTCTTTGTTTTGGCACTTTGAGGAAAGGATCTAACAGTCAATTAATAACTCAAAAGAACTAGTTGCAGCCCTAAGGGTGCTTGTGCATCCTGTGTAAATAAACTGCTACAGTGAATAGAGTTGTTATACCGTGTTCATTATTTCTCACTGCTGATTTCTTGATCAAAGCAACTTTAGGTTCAATTTATGCTATGACTGAGTGTATCAGGTGCAATGCTATTAAAGCCCGCACACACATCCAAACAAGTGGTTTAATGTTTACTATAAATATACCTCACTCTCATCTGGTAATCACCTAGATGTTCTATGAAGCTATGTGCTCCATATCTTCCCTCTGAATTATCAGCCATCATGTGAATTGAGGTAAGCAAACACACTCATACAGTAATACTCACTACAAGGAAGGAAACTACTTTTGTGTGGGAGACTTTTCTCTTATCTTTATGCAATGTCAGCATTGTTTTTTTAGTTTCATGCCTATAAAACACTGCATTTAGTAAGGCTGAATTGATTTCATTGCTGGGGGTCCACTAGAGGGGCGGGGACAATTAGGGAGTCAGAGGTGATTGGACAAAGTCGGGCTGGAGCAGACGATGATTGGCCGTTCATGAACAGGATCCGCCCACGGGTGGTGCCCTGAACCTGCTGTATGTTGAAGCGTTGCGTTCAGCGAGCTTCGAGTTTAGAGGGTCTCTCTCTATCGGGGTGGCAAGTCAGACAACGGGAACAACCGAAGGGGAGTAGCTGCTGTTTGAAGAAAAAAAATTAAAAACACACACACTTTTCACGGTTTCACCGCTGGATACGTAACTCGCTCTGGAGTTGGATTAACTTAAAACGCGCCTTTTTTAGTTTTTCTTTTTAATTTGCTTTAGAAGACCGCTACTCACCGAAGACAATGGGATCCCAGGCATCCAAGGGAGAGGTGGCCGCGGAGGCAAACGCTGCTGCCGCTGATGCTGCAGCTGCCAAAACCAACGGACAGGTAAATATACCATCTAGTTGCTCCGTATGACTACTTTATCACAGAAGGATGGCATAATAAATTGATAAAAGTTGAGTTTCTCACACGAAAACCTCGCATATAGCGGATTTGGCTAACGATGAATCGATTAAACTTGAATGTGAGGACATTTTGGGGTAAGTCAGGTGGGGCTTTGTAGCATCTTGTGCTCAGACGGGTGTTCACAGAGCTCCCCCCAAAAACATATCAGTCCGCGGGGAGGGGGGCTGTTATTTGTCACGGTTTTCCCAGTTTCAAGTAAGTATGTGTTTATTTGTCACTGAGGTCGAACCGAGAACGCTTTTTGACAGTGCCAGTCACAAAAGGGGGAGGGGGCGGCTTGCTCGCACGTAGGCAGTCTACTACTCCTCCCTGAAAAGAGCCCTGTTGCCGTCTCACCGCAAATCTTGCAAATTGGTACTTTCCAAAACGTAATGTAAGTAAAATTAGTCATTAATGAGATGTCAAATGTCACTAATATTCAAAACAACGATTTTCCGTCACTCTTACCAAATAGTCTTTGGGGGGGGGGGTTCATGAATAAAAAAAATTCTTCGGAGTTTTAAATGTTTTTCCCCTGGAAAATTATCACATTTTTCTTGGGTAAACAAAAAATAACAAATGAAGGTGTTTTCATTCGTCCATCGATGAGCTTCAGCCTCGTCTTTGTTGAGCCCGTCTGTCTGGCAACCCGGGCGGTCTGTGAGACGCTGCCGCCGCCTATCGCCTGATTAGGGTACTGCAAGGCGTCGCCTCTTGAGCCAGACGACATGGTGGTTAATTGATGAGCGCAACGATGCTCGGCAAAGATACGAGACCTCCCCAACAGCAGTTGTTCTTGTTTGTATTTTATGTTTGTTTTTTAATTAAAAAACACAAGACTTGATAGAAAGCTGACTTATTTTGTGTCTTTTTTTTCTTCTTTTTTTTGTAACCCTTTTTACAGGAGAACGGTCACGTGAAGACCAATGGCGATGTCTCTACAAAGCCCGATGGGGATGCTGCAGCTACCAACGGCTCCGCGGAGGCCGCCAAGGAGCCTGAAGCCAGTGCGGGAGGTGACACTATCGAACCGGCGCCTGCTGCAGACGGAGAGGCTGCAAAACCGGAGGGCGAGGCTGCGGCCAAAGAAAGCACCAAAGAGAAGAAGAAGAAGAAGTTCTCCCTGAAGAAGCCCTTCAACTTCAAACTGAACATCAAGAAGAGCAAGAAGAGCGAGGCTGTGAAAGAGGAAGCGGCTGCCGCTGCCCCCTCTGAGGAGAAGCCTGCTGAGAATGGAGCCGCTGCTCCTGCCGAGGAGAAGAAAGAGGAGGTGAAGGAGGAGGCTGCTGACGCCGACGCCGCCGCTGCCTCTGCCGCTGAGGCTCCGAAGGTGGAGGAGGGGCCAGCTAAGGAGGAGGCCCCCAAGGAGGAGGCCAAAGAGGCAGCTGCTCCTGCCCCCGAGGCCACGAAACCGACAGAGGAGAGCAGCTCGACCCCCGCTCCGTCTGAAAAGAAAGAGTGATTGTACGTTTAGCTCACAATGAACTGGGTGAACTGTTTTTCAAGAGAGAGAGAGAAAATTAAGAGTATATATATATATATATATTTATATATATGTGTATATGTATACATATGTATATGGATATATGTATATGTAAATATATACACATGTATGTGAGAGACTCCTTCGACGTGCCACTTTTTTCGTCATGATAACAAGACGACAGACTAGATTCACTAGATCACTTTCCTGGTTACTGCTCGACATCTGAACCTGGACTGAGTTTTAGGCTGCGGGTTTGGTCGCTGTGCGTGGGGAGGGGGGGGGGGGGGGGTTGGGGGGATTTTTAATGGCTAGCTGGCCGGCAAATGACACCATGAAGTAACGATGGATGATGATTGGAGGTCGAAGCATCTTTTCCCTTAAAAATCCACAGCTCAAGATGCCTCCTGCCGAAGGAACGACGCTAGATAAGATACTAGGACACCACAACCACTTGAAATGACTGTTAAATAGAAGAAAAAGAAAAAGAAATCAGAAAAGACTTGCCAACTTTTTACATTCCTATATTTTAACCCAAATTTGAAGTATTTTGTGGTGTATTATAGAGAACCATCTTAAAGATTCAGAGAAGCTATGTCTTGTTTGTTCAAAGAAAAAAAAAAAGATAGACGACTTTGATTTTTACCTTACTATGAAAAAAAAAAGAACACTTAAGCTTGCTATGTTCACTGTTGCAGTTTGATATGAAGCAGAGTTGTTTATCTGTCTTGTGTGAGCCTGAATCTGCTTTGTCTCTGTAAATAAATTGGATTGATTTCTGTTCTTTATTTTGCTAATGTTGACAGATGTTACTGGTTTTATTGTAAAGTTGATAATGGTAAATAAATGTTGGTTACCTGCCTGTTTATGTGTCTTCATGCTTATTTCCATCATGCACTGCTCTTGCCACGGTACAGTTGACTTAGAATCTCTTGAGCGTGTCTATCACATTATCACATTTTTAACGAGTAAACAGGCGTCCACTCGCAGTAGTCAAGCAACAGGAATTCGAGCAACACACATAAACGCCATTACACAAATAAGTCCTTAAAGAAGCAAACCTTTCCACTTGGACGTAATCTCTGGGCAGTTAATCAGAATCAGAATACTTTATTAATCCCGAAGGAAAGTTATTACAAATCTTCTTTGGTCAGTAATGTATAGAAAACTGTAACTTTGTTGCAAAGATTTCGTTCAGAGTTCTTCGAGTACCAAATTTCTCTACGAAAGCACCAAGAATAAATAAATGCAGCCGCTGTGCTGTTCCCTCCAGGTTTGACCTCAAAATTTATTAAAGTGATAGTATCTCAAGTTTTAGAATCTAGAAATAATGTACCCACTCTTCCACACGTAGAGCAGTGTTACTACACGGTCTGTGGTTTGGTATAACCACTTTCATTAGTCACCACTGTAACATTATCTCTTATGCGTGAATTATGCTTGAATGGGACTTACTTTGTAACTGGAAATAGCTTTTAACGCTACACTGTAACCTTTGACATAACCTAAAGTGCACCTCCTGTAATGTTAAATGTAACTAAAGATCACGTCGATGCAGCCCGCAACGACTTCAGTGGCATGGCAGGGTTAAGAGGGGTTTCCAGTTATGTTGTAAGTAAGGATGTAGATTTCCTGCAGAAGTCTGAATCGAGCTTTAGTCAGCATTTTATACTTGTTTTGTGTGTTTGTATAAATACAAAGTAATTAATGGGTTAACGTCAGGTGGCTCTAGTGACAGATTTAACCTCCTAAGACCCAAACTCATCCACAGCATGCATTTTTAATTTCTCTTTGATATTTGGGCTGATGAATGTAAAAACAAAGAATTACCAGATTTTTTTATTTTACCTAATTTTTGTTTCTAAGAAAAATGAGAGCCATATATGAAGATATTCATTTAAAATTTTGATAGAACAGTAGCATTATAATGTTCTCATAAGTGGATATCAGGCCCTTGTAGAGCAAAATTGACTATTTTGGTACTACTCTGACCACATGAAGGACTTCATGCTATTTATAGATTCGGCCTTCTCATCTAAATCTATGGAAGAACTCTTGCTTTTGCAGAATTCCAGATTTCCATGAAATTTCACAAAATTTAAGATGTTAAAAAGGTAAAACTAAGCCTTTAAAAGCTTTCTTACAGGGTAAAGTCTGCAAACTTTCTGTTAATTTTTATAATAACATTTATACGCTGACACTGTGTGTGCATTGTGTTTATATTCCTCCTGGAATACGCGCTTCTTTTGCGGTGGAGGAACACCAAAGTAATTGCTTACGGAGCTTGCTTCTTCGACATCTTTAAGAGTTCTGAACAAATGTCTGTCCTCCTCCAGAACATCTTATGTGCGCAAACGCGCATTCCAACTTCTTAACTGGTGCGCGTCTTTTATTTTGACCACCTATGTGCACCCCTGTTTATATCAAGACAACCATCTGAACAAAGGTTAACATTTCAAAAGTGCTAGGAGGCATTACAAGATGGCTTTCCAGGGAGAACTTTGCTGTTGTTATTCCATTGGGAATGTTTTTTTTTTCTAGATGTATACTTGTAATCAGATACAACCCAGTAAATCTGAACAGGTAAAGATTTATTCTACTAATACATAATTAAGTAATAATGATCAAAAGGGAGTTTTTCCTTCCCACTGTTGCCAAGTGGTTGCTCATAGAAGGTCATCTGATTGTTGGGGTTTTCTATCAGATATTGTAGAGAGAAATATTACCTTACAATATAAAGCACCTTAAGGCAACTGTTGTTGTGATTTGTTGTTGTATAAATAAAACTGAATTAAATTGAATTAATACACAAGTATGAACTACAGGATGGGCCATTTATATGGATACACCGGAATAAAATGGGAATGGTTGGTGATATTAAAGTCCTGTTTGTGGCACATTAGTATATGTGAGGGGGCAAACTTCTCAAGATGGGTGGTCAGCCATCTTGGATCCAACTTTTGTTTTTTCAATAGGAAGAGGGCCATGTGACACATCAAACTTATTGGTAATGTCACAAGAAAAACAATGGTGTGCTTGGTTTCAACGTAACTTTATTCTTTCATGAGTTATTTACAAGTTTCTGACCACTTATAAAATGTGTTCAATGTGCTGCCCATTGTGTTGGATTGTAAATGCAACCCTCTTCTCCCACTCTTCACACACTGATAGCAACACCGCAGGAGAAATGCCAGCACAGGCATTAACTTTCCGTAGTTTCAGGTGCTGCACATCTCGTATCTTCACACCATAGAGGATTGCCTTCAGATGACCCCAAAGATAAAAGTCTAAGGGGGTCAGATCGGGAGACCTTGGGGGCCATTCAACTGGCCCACGACGACCAATCCACTTTCCAGGAAACTATTCATCTAGGAATGCTCGGACCTGGCACCCATAATGTGGTGGTGCACCATCTTGCTGGAAAAACTCAGGGAACGTGCTGGCTTCAGTACATAAAGAGGGAATCACATCATCATGTAGCAATTTCAAATATCCATTGGCCTTGAGGTTTCCATTGATGAAGAATGGACCCACTATCGTTGTACCCCATATACCACACCAAACCATCACTTTTGTTATTCCAACAGTCTTGGAGGGATCCATCCAATGTGGGTTAGTGTCAGACCAATAGCGGTGGTTTTGTTTGTTAACTTCACCATTCACATAAAAGTTTGCCTCATCACTGAACAAAATCTTCTGCGTGAACTGAGGGTCCTGTTCCAATTTTTGTTTTGCCCATTCTGCAAATTCTGTGCGCCGATCTGGGTCATCCTTGTTGAGATGCTGCAGTAGCTGGAGTTTGTAAGGGTGCCATTTGTGAGTAGCTAATATCCACCGAAGGGATGTTCGACTGATGCCACTCTCCAGTGACATGCGGCGAGTGCTAGTGTGGGCTCTTGCTGAATGAAGCTAAGACAGACACTGATGTTTCTTCATTAGTGACAGTTTTCTTGCGTCCACATTTTGGCAAATCCAACACTGAAGCAGTTTCACGAACCTTAGCAAGCAGTTTGCTAATTGTAGCATGGGAGATGGGTGGTCTCGTAGGATGTCTTGCATTAAAATCTGCTGCAATGCGTTCATCAGATATCAACACAATTTCGATCCGCTCCTCACGTGTTAACCTCTTCGACATGTCAATGGGTGTGAACAAAGAGAAACTTGTAAATAACTCATGAAAGAATAAAGTTACGTTGAAACCAAGCACACCATTGTTTTTCTTGTGACATTACCAATAAGTTTGATGTGTCACATGGACCTCTTCCTATTGAAAAAACAAAAGTTGGATCCAAGATGGCCGACTTCTAAATGGCCACCATGGTCACCATCCATGTGGAGGAGTTTGCCCCCTCACATTTACTAATGTGCCACAAACAGGACTTTAATATCACCAACCATTCCCATTTTATTCCGGTGTATCCATATAAATGGCCCACTCTGTATCGTAGGACACCTGTAATATTAAAAAAAAAAACATATAAAACAGGACTGGTTTACTTGCATTATATTTGGCTTAATACATCCAACTGTCATGCCAAATTATTTATAAATAGCTAAAAATGTAAAATGTAATATAAATTTTAACAATGTCTGGTTACATATAACTTGCAGCCCGAGGCTGTATTGACTTTGTGTTTTCCACTAATGGAAAACGACTGGAGACATCTCAGTGGGTTAAAAAAACAAAGAAAAAAACCCAAAACACATGTGTCTCATCATAGTATTGATGGTCCACAGCTCATTAAAAAACCAAAGCCCACTATTTCTATTCTCATTGATAAGGAAATCCCACATGGCCCAAGGTTCTAAGATAATTGAGCACTCTTGACATTCTAGTGGGAGTCCGCTGACCCCTGGCTCCTCAATTAGTCCCGTGGCCCTGAGATCACTACAGCTACATCCACCCCCCCCCCCCCCCCCCCCCCGTCCCCTTCACATTCACAGTGTTCCTTCCATTAGAAGGAAGGCAACAAGGCAACCACCCTCCTGAACATGGCAAGCTGAGCACATCAGCCCTGCTCTGGGTGATCTGACCTAGTTCACATGCTGATTTGATGAGTTGAGATCTGAGCTACATTTGGTTCCAGCCTTCAAACAATTCTGAGTTATTGAAAAAAAGCCGAAACTCCCAGCTGACGAGGCGCCGTGCGTCTTGTAGATTTCAATTATTAAACTTCGACAGCAGACATTTTCTTACTAATAGACAGAAGTGTGCATAAAATAATGGCAGAAGAAGCGCACTTAATTGTGTAAACCATCCACATCTACCTACACTGTGCACGGGCACGGAAGATACAGTGAGCTACAAATTATTGATGACTGCTCCACACGGAGTTCACCTCTCCATTGTTTGGTTTGTTCTGTACATCGTTGTTCTGTTTGCACTGCGTGATGTAGGTGAGATACTGTGACTGATCACTTCAAAGCTGCTGCATTTTTCATTCAGCACTGACAGGCTATGCAGAGATTTGGGAAGTTCAAGCCAAACACAAATGAGCGCACACCGCCATCTGGTGGCCAGTCTCAAATCCTAATCTGCTTCAGGTTTCGTCATTGAGTTTGTTATTACAGTTTTTTCTGAATGCTTAAACCCTAACTGTGATTCTTATAGCACAATTTCTAAAACCATTAATACTTATAGCAAAACCACTCACTGAGTTTGAAAAACTAAAAGCACAAACACTGCTTTGCACTCAGTTTGCCATTTTGTAATACACACTTTGCAAACCTGTAGCTACAATCCACTGCACAGCACTCTTTTTGCAGAACTGTAAACACAACTCACTGCTTTACACTCAATTTCCAAATGATCAACGCACTCCTAGCAAAACTATACACATTTACGGCCATTATTTACACTATTTTGCCAACTGTCTGGCACACTGTCACATGTGAAAACTTTTTTAGATAATTAGTTCACTTTGCAATCAGCCCAAGCACTATAATACAGGTAAGCTCTGTGTGTGGAGTACAATGGAGGGAGCAGGAAAGAGTGAGAAGTAGAGGAGGCTGAGGAAGAGGACGTGAAGAAGTAGGATGAAGAGGACGACAAGGACAAGGAGGAGCAAGAGGAGGACGAGGAGGGGGGAGAGGAAGATGAGGAGGGGGGATAGGAAGGGTAAGAAGAGTAAGAAATAGAATTGCTGATGACATCAGAGCTACAATAGTGGACCATGTAATCAACCGTGGAATGACCCTGAGGGAAGCTGGCCAACGGGTCCAGCCTAACTCGAGCCGCTACACTGTAGCAAGCATCATAAGGACATTTTGAGAATCGGTTAGTACAGTCACTTTGCACTAAGATTTGTAGCACTGCCATATGCCAATGAGAAACACAACAATACCATTGATGTAAAAATACTGAAATTGTTACTTTACAGAATTGCTAGCTAGACGACCAGATGCTGGGGCAGAGGAAGCATGTTCACTGCAGACCAAGAAGATAAGATAAGATAGAACTTTATTAATCCCTCGGGTGGGTTCCTCTGGGAAATTCGACTTCCAAAAAGCACAGCAACGACCGAAGTTACAGTTACAGAATTGTTATATATATATATATATATATATATACACACACACACACACACACACACACACACATATATAAATACAGAGACAAATATAAATAAAATATACAAAGGGGATAAATAGAATAAATAGGAATAAAAAATTAAAATACAAGTGAATTGCACATTTCAAGTATTGAGTCTATTGCACTGTTGACTATTTACAAAAAGTATTGCACAAGGTATTGTACAGTGAGGTGCAGAGGCACTACAGCTTAGTTGTTCCCCCCTCCTTTGTCCCCCTGTCTCCCCTCCCTCTCCCCTCCAGGGAGGAGTTAAACAGTTTGATGGCGTGTGGGACAAAGGAGTTTTTAAGTCTGTTAGTTCTTGTCTTTGGGAGAAGCAACCTGTCACTGAACAGACTCTTCTGATTGTTTATGGCCGTGTGCAGAGGATGCCCAGCATTGTTCATAATGTCCATCAGTTTCTTTAATATAGCCATATAGTCAATATGGCGATTGCAAATAATCCTATACTTGGAAATGAACACTTGTGTTTGTTTTGATGTGTGTAAATAAACACCAGTACTTGAAGTTTGGATCCCTCCATGTTTACAGACCTATGACAAAAGTATGAGCTCAAACTGACATAGCCTACCTTGTGCACAGAGAAAGCAAAAGCCAGATGTGTTTTTTTATTCATACCATCAGTGTGTAGTTGGTGCATTGTGTGCTTATTAATATGATGGCTTGTGTTAACTGTTGGATACGAAAATACCATTTTTACAAAGGTGTGGAGAGATAAGCAAGGGTTATTCACTTTTACAAGAAAACTACAATGTTTTGCTGATTGGGTGAAGAGTTTTCTTATTTGTGTGTAGAGTTTTGCAAAAATAGCCAATAGTTACAAAAAATGTGCTCAAACCATCAGAAAAAACTGTAAAAGGAAAATGGGTTCTTTATGTACTTCACTTTACGTGCATTTGTTAAAGTATATTTAGTAGAAGAACATTTACCTCTGGTGCATTGAAACACTTTTATTTTTCAATGAGAACAAACAAAGCAAACCGACCACCAGGTTCTTTCAATGGCCGAACTCAAATTTCAAGTTGAGACAACAATCAAGACCCAACCTTCCATACAATTAAACTGTGTCTAAATTTTGAAGCTGATATCAGCATGTCGTAAAGATGTGAGAAAGCGGGAATGTTGTAGAGAGCCGTTTTATATATGGTCGTCCACAACACTCCCAGTTTCTCATGTGATCCCTTGGGAATAAGGATTGTTATAAGCAAATCTATGCAGTAGCAGGAACGGTTTGTTACTGTGTTTAAAACATAGACAAACATCAATAATCTCTGTCAAATTGAGTATATTCTCTGTATTATTGGAGGGTCCTGACCATACAACATAAAGCAACAGTTGTGGATTGGCGCCATATAAATGTTAAAAGGAGTCCAGGGATTTAGAAGTAAATGGGAAAATGATTCCCACTGCTCCCTTCACCTATGACCTCAGTAAACACATTCTTGATGACTTTATTGATGTATTTTCCATTTTTCCTGGTTTCAAGTCATATTGATTCCAACATTGTGTTCAGTTTGACTACAGTCACCGATTAGAGCCAAAAAGGATGGAAAAGGAGAGTTGTTTTTATTGTTGGCCTACCTAGCTATTGTTTCGCAGATTTCCACGCCTCACTTGTCACATCTGGTTTCACAACACCAAGATGGCAATGGCCAAAACACCCAGCTCAAGGCTTCAAGATTGGACTTCAAAAAGCAATGGGGTCCATGTACTTCATTTTATACAGTCTATGGTTTCACCCTGAAAGAAGTGGGTGATGACAAATTGATGTTGTTGAGTTTGTCTTTTGTCTTTCTTCTCTTTCCCCCTGACTCACAGGAAGGAAAGGAAAATGATGCAGGCCAATTTTATGATTATTGCCAATTATTTTGAAGACAGCTTGGTTTATGGTCATGGACCTCTGTAATACACATTTAATGTATTACAAAAAGTATTAAACAGAACCTTGCAACAACCTTGCAATAAGATAAAAGAGATTATTTAAAGAGATCAATAAAATGTTGGTGTAACTGGTGTGTTTATGTTAAAGGGTGGATCATACTGTGGAAAGTGAGAGCTGAGCACAGACACTACCGTTCCTATTCAGGTATTTCTTCCGTGAATATCAGAGGAGAGCCATCATCTCCTAGGAAATTTTAGGCATCACCTCATTTCCTGCCTTCACGTAGATTTTTATGTAACTATTTGTAGCTTTCTGTTTCAATTATTTATGCATAGAAAAGTACACAAATCAATGCAGTGAGGTTCCCATGCATTTGGCATTTTCCGTTTTTGGCTTTTCAAATAATTATTCTCAACTGAAACCATTTAATATCGTTCCCTGTGTATCAACACTCTTACATGTTTACTCATCTGCCTTCAGTATATTTTTTTCCTGTTTGTTCTGGTGACCTCATTTTGGCAGGCTAGGGGGATTGGGGGGAGTCCGTGGATTTTAAATATCGGGGGTTCATTTCAATCCCTTCTCGAATCTACAGTAAAGCTGTTTTTCCTTGGGCAAAACCTTGAAGTAAAAGGATTCTCGACACAGGGGAAGAAGAAAAGCTCATTCTTATTTTATCAGCTCACGGACTGGTTGTTGCTGGAGATTACAGTGACCAGTGACCACCCTCACATTGTAGAACTGACACGGGTACGTGCAGAAACTTGCCTTCATTGCTTCTTGCAGCTTGAACCCAAATACCAAGTGCAACTGAAAACGAAAAGAAATCTTTGCCATAGAAAGCCCCGAAGGCAAACGGCCTACGGAGCGCACTAGGGCGCTCTTCGGTTTGTAATACCGGCGCCTCCCTGTAGGGCGGTTCAGCCTCTGTGATTGGTTGACAGGACCTCAACGAGTGCTCCCTGGAGCCACAGAGGAACCGGTGAGCACGGAACAGGGGGGTAAAATGGCGCTGTCTCAAGGAACAAAGAAGAAAGTTTGCTATTACTATGACGGTAAATATCGAACGTATGCATCTTGGTTTGCCTTGATATCGAAGTGGCATTGGAAGAGTAGGAAATATTACATGTATTTCATAAAGAATCGAAAAAGGTTGTTATACCATCAGGCTAGCTAGCCGGTGTGGTGAGCTAATGTTAGCTTGACTAACTAGCCTGCTTTAGCCACACGGAAAGCCTAGTTGGCTGTTAGCTTAAGCCTGCACACTGGGGGATCTTCATCGAACTTTCAAGTGCTTTAGTAAAGAGACCAGTTTCGTGAAATTGTTAAAGCATTTTAGTGGGTTTTAGATGCGTGTGGCTAATAAGGTCTTCCCTGCAGCGTGAAGGAGTCGTGAAGCGATCCGACGCTAATCACATCAGTGTTACTCGGGAATTGCTAACAACTTCCGAGAAGTGTGAACGATGTACCGGCTTCCTCTAGATTGGCGCTATCTAGCCCAGTGGTTTCATAGAAGTTAGAATGCGTTTGACTCCATTTAAAAAAAAAAAATAATAATGTGCAGAATCGCATACATAAGAAACTTCTATAACACTGAACTTATACATTCCCAGCCGAATGATTTGGCTACATTAACGGGTGTATTGAGCGTGGTCCTTCTCTCAAGCCTTCTTGTGTGCTTTTTAAAATGTTTGTCTGGCAAAATAATTCCGATAAAAACTCCCACAAGTCAGCCCAAGACGCCCACGATGTATTCTGCAGTAGTCGTTTCGTGAATGTGTTACAAGTTTTAATTAAAAAAAAAAAGAGGTTTAGAGTTGGCCAAGTTCACAAAAAAGTCATCCTTACACGAAGCCTCGTAGGCTTTTTAACTTAAAGGTGTATTTGAAATGCAGATGAGCAGGTTTTGGGTTGAGCTGAGCTTGAATTTGGCATTTTTAGAAGAACTAAAATGCCTAAGGCAATGTGGCTTTTCTTTCTTTCTTTCTTTCTTTTTTTTTTGCAATATCTAAAATAAACTTGTCTGGATGATGTTTTTGCCCACAGGTGATGTGGGGAATTACTACTATGGCCAGGGCCATCCCATGAAACCACACAGGATCCGTATGACGCACAACCTCCTCCTCAACTATGGACTGTACAGAAAAATGGAGATCTATGTGAGTCATACCACCAGACACATCAGACAGAGACACACACACAGGGTTTCTGCCAGGACTGATAGTACTCAGAGGCAAACTGTTAATGCAACTGTACCTTGCAACAGTTTTTAAATGGTAAATGGCCTGTATTTGTATAGCGCTTTTTTACACACATAAAAATGGGTAGTTATTTGCTGTTTACTGCAGAACTGCGATGAAGTTTTATAAAAAAAATTTTAAAATAATGGTCATCGGTTGCTGTTTTAACTGTGTTAAGCTTTGAACGATGTCCATGTTGAGTAACATTTATAGAGCTTCATGCAGCTGTAATTGTGGTTTATGAGTCTGTGACTTGTTCCTGTGCAGCCACAGTGAGGGTTTGGTCTCCAGCAGTAAGTTAAACTCATTCCAAATTGGCATTGGACTTATCCAGGGATCCCCTTTGTTACTGAGTCCCTTTCTAACTTTTATGGACAGAATTTGTAGGCAGCAGGTTAAAAGCTCTAGGTTTGGTGAGCTCAGCTTCACATCTTTGCTTTTTGCCAATGATGTGGTCCAGAGGGAAACACCTATCAGGTGAGACGAACCTTCTTGTTTGCAGTATTCCCAGAGTATTTGGTGTCCCTGTGTATCACCACCCAAAATATCATGACGCTGTGCTGAATCTTTTTTTTTCTGCCCCCTACCTCTACTGGTTTTAATTGAGTGATAGTGTCTGGCTCAAACTGGGGGAACTGGGCTGTCAAATGGGTTTTAGCTGGAAGTTCAGACTCATCAGGTTCTTGTTTGTGAGCGTGAAGTCGTAAGGTTGTTTGTTTTTGTTCCTAATCTGATTTAAGGCCACAAACTTGGAGTAGTGACCAGAATCCTTTAATAATCCCTAAGGAAATTATGTAAAGAATATGGTCTTTGATACATTCAGTAGAGCTCAGAGCAGAGCTGCTACTCCTCAGCATCAAAACGAGCCAGTTGAGGTGGTACAGGTGTCTTACTGGGATGCCTCTTGGGTGCAACTTAGATGACATATTTGAGGTATGGTGAACCCAGAGGGGACTCGGAACATGCTGGAAAGATCGTGGCTCTCTGTTGCCGAATCCCTCAATATCCCTTCTAGACTGGTCATGTGACTTTGACGTCAATAAGTGATAGACGATTGATAGATAAATGGATAGTTTGACTATGGAAGGTTTCCATATTTGTTTTATCTCAGAAAATTAAATAAAAATGATTTTTGAAATATATCTCAAGCTGCGTTACATAGGACTGTCAGTTATATAAGACAGGTAAATAGGGCTTGAATGATGGGTTAGCCCTGTCTGTATTCACACACTTGTACCAAACTGCACGAAATGTTAGTTACAACTAACAATTATTGACAATGTGTGTTATTTCAGAGACCACACAAAGCCAGTGGTGAAGAGATGACAAAGTACCACAGTGATGATTACATTAAGTTCCTGAGGTCCATCCGACCGGACAACATGTCTGAGTACAGCAAACAAATGCAGAGATGTGAGTGCGCTGTTTTCTTCTCATTAATCCTCGGCTTTTCCTTCTGTTCAGGCGTGTAAAAACTGGTTTTCTCTTTCTTACAGTCAATGTTGGAGAGGACTGTCCAGTCTTTGATGGTCTCTTCGAGTTTTGTCAGCTCTCAACAGGTGGCTCTGTGGGTATGTTTTCCAAACACACTTCACATAATCTCAGTCCTTTTGTTTACAAAGAGCAGCTAATCAGAAGAAATTTAAAAAGGAAGGTGGATGCTAAAATGACTTGTTTCAGACAGGGTGAACTGAGAGGCCCAGAATAACATACATGAGGAATATTTTGACTGTTCAAATGCAAACTTACAAGAATCAAAATACAGTTAAAACTCCCCTTAAAAGCTCCATCAGATTGTTTAATGTTGATTATTCTTTTTCATTCCTGTAGCTGGAGCAGTGAAGCTGAACAAGCAGCAGACAGACATCGCCATCAACTGGGCCGGTGGGCTCCATCACGCCAAGAAGTCAGAGGCCTCTGGTTTCTGCTATGTCAATGACATCGTGCTGGCGATCCTGGAGCTGCTTAAGTAAGCAGCACAGCTGTGCTCTGTTTTTACATGACTGTATATCCTTGTCCTCTGTCAAAGTCAAAGTCAACTTTATTGTCAATTCTGCCACATGTACAGGACATACAGAGAATAGAAACTACGTTACTCTCAATCCCTAGATAAAAAAGCAAATGAACATTTAAATATAAGAGTGATTAAAAAAATGCAGGTAAAATAATTAAAAAGTAAAAATTTAAATAAATAAATACAATACAATTTTACATATAACAAGAAAGCTATACAATATACAATATAATGGGTAAATGACATTGGGTGTAAACCAGGCAGAGTAGTGCAAATAGTGCAAATGGAGATTTAGTAATGTACGGTAAGAGATAGTGTAACAACAAAGTCTTATGAGGTAATGGCAGTCCAATGCTCCACAAAGTGACTGGTAACTGGTGCAGGCCAGTGAGTGAGTCAGAGTGTGTGTGTGTGACAGAGTTCAGTGAGACCGTGGAGGAGAGAGGGGAGAGGGGGCAGAATCGGGAGGGAGTTAAGCTTCCTGACAGCCTGATGGATGAAGCTGTCCTTCAGTCTGCAGAGCGCATTTATGAAAGCATTCAGAAATGCTCTGTTAGGCTCCCTGTCTTTGTCCTGTGTCTTTCTGAGTGGTTGATTTTCATCAGCATTTATTTGCTTTTAAGTAGAAACACACACTGGGTGCACTTTTGGAGTGTTTTTTGTTTTGTTTATGTTATTATACAGTAGTAGAACTGTATAAGTTTATTAACTGAGTTCTATGCCATGTTTCAGATACCATCAGAGGGTGTTATACATTGACATTGACATCCACCACGGTGATGGAGTAGAGGAGGCCTTCTACACCACAGACAGGGTCATGACCGTGTCTTTCCACAAGTATGGGGAATACTTTCCTGGCACTGGAGACCTGAGGGTTAGTTTTCTTACTCTTACGTCTGACACGTGACCAGTGCAACTTGAACATGTGTGACCATGAATTCAACAATATTCCCAATGTGTGCAGGACATTGGAGCAGGAAAGGGCAAGTACTATGCAGTGAACTACCCCCTCAGAGATGGTATTGATGATGAGTCCTATGAAGCCATCTTCAAGCCTGTAAGTTTTCTTTGATAATGTTTCTGTAGCCAGCAGAGAGCATGTTCACTGTTCATGTTCTGACTTTATTATTACTGTGTATGTGTTAGGTCATGGCTAAAGTCATGGAGATGTACCAGCCCAGTGCTGTGGTGCTGCAGTGTGGAGCTGATTCTCTGTCTGGAGACAGACTGGGCTGCTTTAACCTCACCATCAAAGGTATAACCACACAGTCCAAAAGATAATGCTCAGATCTGCCTTTGTACCATCAGGAATTTCACGCCAATATGTGCTGACTCCTACAGGTCACGCCAAGTGTGTCGAGTACATCAAAACTTTCAACCTTCCTCTGCTGATGCTGGGCGGCGGAGGCTACACCATCCGCAATGTGGCCCGTTGCTGGACCTACGAAACCGCTGTCGCCTTGGACTGCTCCATCCCCAATGAGCTGCCGTACAATGATTACTTTGAGTATTTTGGGCCTGATTTTAAGCTGCACATCAGCCCCTCCAACATGACCAACCAGAACACCAACGAGTACCTGGAGAAGATCAAACAGCGCCTGTTTGAGAACCTGCGTATGCTGCCTCACGCCCCCGGTGTCCAGATGCAAGCGATCCCAGAGGATGCCCCTCACCCAGACAGCGGAGACGAGGAGGAGGAAGACCCAGACAAACGCATCTCTAGTAAGAGACTTCAGGAGGAATTATTTTTTTTAGGATTAAAGAAACAGTGGCATGAGGATTTGTACTGATGCCTTTTTGTGTGTGTTCTGTTTTTCAGTCCGAGCCCACGACAAGAGGATAGCCTGCGAGGAGGAGTTTTCTGATTCTGAAGATGAGGCGGAGGGGCAAGGCGGGGGACGCCGGAACGCAGCTAACCACAAGAAGGCTAAACGAGTGAAGAAGGAGGATGAGAAGGGAGGAGAGGAAAAGAAAGGTGAGGCTAGTGAGACAAACCTATCGTAGAACATGATTAAAGATAACAGGAACAGTATTTACCCATGTGTCTTTGCTTCCTAGAAGTCAAAGAGGAAGAGAAGGAGGAGGAGAAAATGGACACATCAGGGTAAGAAACATTCAGACTGGGACAGAGTGGTTCACTTTTACTTGTCTCGGTTGTTCACTGGATATGGAGTAGAGAATTTTGACACCAGGTTCCCAGCTTGAAGCAATTTCAGATTCATGACATTGTGGTTTGTAACTGGTTGGTGTAGTGGTTTCTTGCATTTATCATTTAGGGTTTTCAGTTAAGGCCGTGTGTGTAGTAAGGCAATGCTGTCTACCTCTCTGCATACTGTGTGGCTCACACACAACAACAAAGCAGCTAATGAGACAACAAGAGGCATATAGTGGAGTTGCATTGCATGATTTGACCTACTTTTTAGTTGTTCTTTAGACTTGTAGTTGAAGTCGTTCAGTCGGTTTTTAAGTGTTTAAAAAAATGGCTTCATGCATACAGACAGGTGTATTAAGCTCCAATCAGAGGAGCTGCGTACCACACACATTCATTTATAGAAAGAGGTGTGAGGCATGAACAAGCAAATGATCACCGTCCATCACCTCCCTAATCTGTTCTGCAGCTGGTAATGTTGCTGTATGAAAGTACTAATGATTATTCAGTGCTGTTGGTAACTTGCTATGGTTAGTAAAAGCACGAGGTTATTGGTGTGTCCTGGCACACTGCTGGCTAATCAGTTAATTAGTGATATGACCAAAGCTTCATCTGATTGGACAGTTGTTTTGATAAAGAGATACAGGAGTACAGTGTGGGTGTAATATGGTGCTTCACTACATGACGTTCATAGTTAGTGTTTGAGAAAAGGGCTGGTAACAGCAGATAAGTTACTGAAACTGCTAAAAGAAAGGGAACCCTCTTTGTCTTTGTGTTAGCTGTTTAGATGATGTTTTCTGAGTAAACTCAGTGTAGTAACTGTAGCAACTTCTAACCTGTTTCAGACCAAAAGAAGAGGTGAAGACGACCTGAAGACCGGCACACAGAGGAATGGATGGTTTTATTGTTATCCTCAAGCCCCTCTTGATTCCTGTATTCTCCCGCTCCAGTGATAGGGCCTTTTTCTATTCCTGTTTTTATTATGTGCTCTTAGAGGCAAGCCTGATTTACACTGTCACCTGTTTACAAGCCCAGTAATGCGCCGGTATAAACCGCACCCGCCTGGTGCTCCATGTAGAATAAAATCAATCCCTGTGAGCTGGTGTGTAAACCAGGTTTGCTCTAATAATATTTGAAAGCCACCCAGAGTGTTACTGTTCCTATCCTGGTATTTCACTCGGAAGTCCCTGCAGAGATGTAGATGATTTCCAAGTGCTCACATGCAAAAAGGCTTCGTTAGTTTTCAGACATCTATTTATGATACTGTGATACTGAATAACCAGCATGAGGCACTGTTTGCCTCTGTGTTGCTTCACTAGTGAATGCATGTTTAGATTGGTCTCGCCATTAGCATGTACGTATTACTGCCTTTGCCCAAACAGTCCCCGATCTCTGCTCAGTAACTTATTTAAAATCACGAGTACAGTCCCCTCAGCCCATTTTCCTATGAATATCTGCTCTGTTTTTTTATTTTCTTCCTCCATTGTGTGTTTATGTAAGTATGAGTGTGAACCTCTTCTGGGGTTACTGTTGGGGTATGAGTGACTTATTTTAGATATTTTGTACCATTATACATGAAGGTGGAGTGAGCCTCTACACGTGCTTGTTTGGAGTTCTATCCTTGTGAAATGTGCATTATCAGAACTTTGTTATAAAAAAATAAATAAAAGATAAAACAGAATCTTATATTGTCCTGACTTGTTATTCGTACTGACACTGTAAATTAAAGATGCAAAGGCAAGCCAGAATTTACAGTACAGTGCCACCTAACTTGTCATCAAGAGCAGCGGTCTCCAACCTTTTTTGCGCCACGGACCGGTTTATGCCCGACAATATTTTCACGGACCGGCCTTTAAGGTGTCGCGGATAAATACAACAAAATAAAACTAGTACTGGTACTGTAAAAAAGAAGATTTATTCATAACACACGTGAAAAGACCCAGGAAAACAGAGTTAACGATAAAAACGATAACAAAATAACGCTGGAAACCGATAAAAACCCTGAAAACTATACATTTCACACCTGAGCCTCAACTCTCGCGGCCCGGTACCGGTCCGAGGCCCGGGGGTTGGGGACCGCTGATCAAGAGTGTTTTAAGAAGACCCAGCTCCCCAAGTTTGCTCGATCACACTTCCACATGCAGTGTACTGAACCCCAAATTGTCCGTGCACGTGGCTTTGAATGCTCAGAGAAAAAAATGGCTACAAGTACATTCGGTTCTGATGACGTTATTAGAGACAATTTCCTTACCACACCCAGACAGTCTTGGTGCCTGTGGAGGTTAAGGGCTCAGAGTAGGGAGTTGTTTGGTGTCAGCCAGCTTCTTGCAGAGCGTGAGATGAGGTTTTCTATTGTATAATCACAGGACGGTCTGAACTATCAACTTTTTCTGGTCCAGCCCACTTAAGATCAAAGTTTGACATCCCCGTCCTACAGTATTGGTCAACTGCTTGTAACCACTTGAAAATTTCACACCTCATGGATATCGTGCAATTGTACAAAAATAAATCTTTCAAACTAAAAACTGCAACTTACTAATAAAAGTTCCCATTTTTTCTCACCCAATATGTGAATCAAGCATTAATGCAAAAACACTGAGTACACAGGCCAACAGGCATTTCATTAAATATGCAGATGACACAGTCATTGTAAGCCTCCTTCATGGTGAAGAGGATTCCCATGGGCCTGTTGTGGATGAGTTTGTTTCGTGGTGTGATCAGTCCTCCTTAATGATTAACACCTTGAAAACCAAGGACATGGTTATTGACTTCAGGAAGACATCCCCCCATCCTGCGCTAACAGTGGTAAATGGTGCAGCCATTGAACTGGTGGACAGTTACAAGTATTTGGGGGTTGTTCTTGATAAGACTCTGTCCTTTGAGTAACATCTTGCTGCTACAGTGAAAAAGGTTCAACAAAGACTGTACATTTTAAGGAGGTTGAGAGGTTTCAATGTTTCATCTGAAATGACTCTTTTTTTTTTATAAAAGTTTTATTGAATCTGTTTTAACTTTCTGTATCATTGCTGTACGGTAATATGTCCCTGAATAATAAGACCAGACTTAGCAACCTGGTTAAAGTGGCTGGTAAGATTTTAGGGAGGTCTCAGGTCCAGCTTGTGGACTTTTATAACAGGCAGGTGCTGAGGAAGGCCACCTCTGTCCTGTTGTGTTCAGATCATCTTCTCTTTAATGATTTTCAACTGCTTCCATCAGGTCACCGTTATAAAGTGCCTGCAGTGAAGACAAAGAGACAGATTGTTTTTTGTACCTGCTGCTATTATTAAAGTTAATAACACTAAACCATAAGTGTTGTTGCCATTGCACATTGTACTTTTTTGATGAAAAATCTAGGTTGTTTTGTCAGGCTTATATTAGATTATTTTGGAGTGTGTATGTGATGTGTTGGTTGTCTGTACGGACATACTGCAAATCAATTTCCCGTTAGGGACAATAAAGGTACCAATACCAACACACTGTACTTCGATGTGTAAACGTTTTCTCACCCTGCTCTCCTCCTTGGATCAAGTGTCAGAGCTGCAAACCATGTCTGACTTGGTAAAAACTGTTTAAGGTTTTACAAAGAGCGATCGATTCGTTAGCAGATCACTGAGCTTAGTAGAGAGAATGGAAGAGGTATGTCCCACATGAGAGTATAAGAAACACAATCACCACTATAAACTTGTATCACTCCACACTGTTCAGGCTTATTTTTACTATCAAGTGCTATCAAAATGAGAGATGACAAACTGGAACAACTTTTTAAGGTATTTTATAGCGATTTTTGGCAGAATGGCTTCACAACAGAAAAATGATTGATAAGTCAAATTCTTGTCAAATTAAATACACTTCAGGAGAATGGGTTAAAGTCCAGTCACAAAATATGTAGAGATCCAGACGCCGCTGATGCCACAGGAGTGTCAAAAGTGATGTTAGATAAAAAGCCTTACAATAAACACCACACTCTCGTCGGCTCTATTCCTTTAATGTGAAGTAATCTGGGAGAAGTGTACAGCGTAGACCTTTGTTGTACCCTGACTCCAGATCAGTTCAGATGAAGGGGAGGAGACAAAGTGCCGACTGTCCGTTATTCCTCTTTCCTGACTGGACTGAGTCTGATGTCAGCTGAAGCTGTGGGGTCAGGCGGGCTGGCAGTTTACGCCTCCAATTCAAAGTCAAAGTACTGTGGGTCAAAGTAATGAATCCTTACGTATCCGTCTTCTCCTCCACTGCTGTAACTGCACAAAACGACAACAGCAGGAGAAAAGTGTTAACAACTGCTTCAACCACGCTGTCTGCATATTTGAAGATGATGGTCAGAAAGACGGTCGTCTTTTACCTCTTGCCGTCAGGGTGGAATGCCACACAGTTGATTGGGCCGAAGTGACCTTTGACCCTGCCAAACTCCTCTTCATAGGCAGCATGGAAGAACCTGAGTACAGCAAAGAAGGTGGTTACCACCACAACAGGTTCCTGAAAGGACTAAAATCAAGCATTAAAAGGGGAATCCACATCTGTCACGTTAGCTTACCTGGCCTCAAACTTCCCGATCCTGGTGGAGGTCGTAGTGACCTCCATGGCCTCCTGTCCACCTCCCATCACCACCTGAGTGACACAGCATTGAGTAAATATTAAATGTCAGACTGATCCTCTGTGCAAAGGACATGCAGCACCTGTGAGGGGCTTCTCTTACATGGTCCATTATCGGGGAGATGGCAGCAGAGTTAACAGGTCTCTCTGTCTTAAATGTCTTGATGTGATCCAGAGAAGTCGAGTCAAACAACTACAAGAACATGAGGAACATGACCAACACTCAGTAACAGCATCAGAGACATCTGCATGTGACGTTTAAAGCGAACGTACATCAGTGACCTGATCTCAGAGGTTGTGTTTAAAGGCTTACCTTAGCAGTGTTGTCCTTGGAGGCAGAGATGAACATCGTCAGATCCACAGATGTCTGGATGTCATTGATCTGCTTGGTGTGCTCCTTGGCCTTCTTCAGGATCTCTCCAGACTGTCCAAAACATGAAGCATGTTTCAACATGACGCTTTGAAGCGGGATTCATTTTTTTCTTGTTTCAAGCTCCGCATTTTTATTCAGGCACTCAACAATTCAAAATAAGCCTTGTTCATTTCATGTTACAGTGGACCTCATCAGTTCATCCTGTCTGAAACAAGCCGTTTTGGCTCTGCTCCCTTTAAGCCATTTCTGTCCTGATAAGCTGCCTCTTGCATGTCTGAGATAACCATACAAGGACACCCTCTCTGACATCACACAGGGCCAGGGTAGGGAAAAAAAAAGATGGTGTGAAACTGTTTTGAGCAGTCTGGCTTACAATGACTCCTTGTACATACTCTGGTGTCATATGAAATTCTGGTCATGTTTAATATGAGCAATCACCATGGTAACAGCATATACAGAAATCAAGGGAAAGGTGAAGAGGCTCCATTTTCGTAGCACTGTGGGCTGTGTGTAGATCGCACGTTGCTTTCTATGTTGCCTGTTTAATACATTCCCACATGTTCCCAGTGTGTGTGACAAACCTTGGCACTAAACTGGTTGATCTCTCCGTTCTCATGGCCGGCAATGACAAATTCTCCCAGAGGTCCCCACACAGCACTGGTGATCTTGTGGTCACTGCATGGTACGGTCAGGTAGGGCTGGTTGTCCTCTGCAGAGAGAAGAGAGAGAGAAATTACAACTTTATACCACTGACATGAGCCATAATCCGCATATACGGCAATAATTCCACCAATACAGTAAAAATCTCTAAATTAGAGCTGGGCGATATAAGATTTTTTCATATCACGATATGTTTTTTTCATTTCAGGCGATAACGATATATATCACGATATAAGCCAAATAACTATATTTGTAAGATTTAAATGTGCCGTTGCTCACAAGTAAAATGTGAAATAATCAGCAGCTTGTTTTGATTTAAATATTTATTTCCCATAATAAATAAAATATTGCAAAATAAAATATAAGGCAAATATTGCAAACTACACAAAAGGCAGCCGCTAAAGCGTTTAAGTTTCAAAATAGAACAAACGAAACAGACTAAATCGTCAATTCCACTTAGAAACAAAATATTAATTCTAAAAATAAATGGTTTGTTTTACAGAAGAACAGAAAAAATTGACTAACTTTTGTCAATATCAAATAAACTGAGAACTAAAAGGAAATTCTCAATCGCTCCTTGTTGTATAGCTTAGCTTTTCAAACAGTTTTAACAGTTACTTTAGTCTGACAAAAGCCGAATGACGAATTAGCGCTTCCAGTCAGAGATTGAGCATGCACCGCTTCATTTCCAGACTTGCTTTTGGCACAATTTACAGTGCGCGCTACTCTGTTTTTTGTCAGAGTTGAAATAGCAGAAATACCTTCACACTACGGAACTTCTATGGCTCTTCCATTCAACAATCTCTCCGGCATTGGAACGGTCATCTGTTTTCTCTTCGGTAACCTTCGGTCACGCTCTCAGTTGATTTTTCTGTAGTCAGCACACTCATTTTCTCCATTACCCGGGCGGCACGGCGGCTGGCTGCTTCCCAAACAAATACACATGTGCGGCTTGGCACTTGTGCTGTACGTAACAAGTCACGTGACGTGACGCTGCGACTGTGATTGGTTCGGCTCTGCGCTACTTAATTTGGATTGGCTGTTCTTTTTTTTTTTTTTTTTTAAGAGGACAAGAGTGGTGAGGCCTATCGCAATAGTTTTTTCTATTGAGAAAAAGTTAGTTCGCAATATATATCGTTATCGTTCTATCGCCCAGCTCTACTCTAAATACATATAAAACTGAGACAAAGATGAGTTACTTCACACTGGTCTATGGAGGACAATGTGCCCAATGGTGGCTTCAAAGCACCTCTGATGTGTGACTCTTTAGTCTTGTAGCCCTTTTTCTTTAAAGATCAACATGACTGCTAACACTGTGTATATGCACCTATCTGCTGTGGATCCCGCAGGTCAAAGAAGTTCAGGAAACACTGGTAACCCATCTGCTTATCTGTGGAGAACATGATGATGTTGCCGCTGAAGTCGAAGCCGCACGTTCGAACAGCAGAGTTGGTGTTGAGCAGAGCCAGCTGTTTACCTGTGGACGACACACTGTGGGCTTTATGACACTGTAGAAGAAGCTACTTCCGGTTAGAGATTGTCTCATACCTGAGTGGTTCAGACGATGCTGCAAATATGGCATTAAAGTGGATACATTATGTTTTTCCCTTTTCTCTTATACACCGTTAAAATGGTCGATGCTTTTATTAAACTCAGACAAAATTTAAAATGACAAGTAATCCCCACAAAATCCTCAGTTTTTTTTTCTACCCATGGCTCTATATGTCATTGAAAACTTAGGCTGTGAGCACAGAAGCCCCACCCACCAATCAGCCAATCAGAATATAGTTACACTTAACATGAAAGGAGCTAAAACAGCCAGACTGAGAGAGAAGATCAACTGAGGGAGCAGAGCAAAGCCCAGTATACCACACATGAAGATTAGTTTGAAATCATGCAAAGCTAGTGAAAGAAAAATGATTAACTTGTTTTCAACCTACCGGTCTCACAGTCCCACAACCGACAGCTGTTATCTGCTGATCCTGTTAGCACATTTTTAGTGTCCCCTGAGAGAAGACAAGTTAAGGATCCAAACATGCGTATCCTCAGCACAGACACTATCACAGGATTACAAACTCATCCCAGAAAGTTTGCTCTGTTCATCTCGATGTCACATATCTAAGACCACCTCAGCTCATGTTTTTACGATGAACATAATTACTTTAGTTGAATTTCCTTACCTGGATGATCGAGCATGCACGATCGATACATTACAATCTCAAACTACATCCGTTTGCTACAAAAAAAAAAAACTTTTCCAAGCATTTTTTCCAGAAAAATAAGGATACAGTCACAGTCCACACACCACACAGCTCCTGTGTGTCCGTTGTAGGTACCAAGCCTCTCGCCATTGACCGAGTACCATACGTTAGTTACCTGTAGAGAGAGATGATCAACGAGTTGGCCAGCTGCAAACAAACTAACAAACAATGGATGAGTGAGCTTGGCTATTATGAACCCACCGTGTCTTTAGCTACAGAGAACAACAAGTCTCCTTCTCTGTTGTACTTGATCTGAGTGATGGACCTCTCGTGGCCCTGGAGCAGGATCGGTTTCTGTGAACAACACAAACATTGATTTTAGATCAGCAGGTCGCCCTGTTTCAAAGGGGAAACAATGCGCAGGGCTCTACGATGACGAAACAACTATGAAATGCTTAGCAAAACAGCGAACGAGAGAAAATGGCAAAGAAGAAAACGGGAAAGCAGCTTTCCACTTGTAGCAACCACCACAGGCCGGCGAAACCTCTTTTAGCTACACCCAGCTAACACTAGCTCAAATATAAGCTGTCGCTGGCTAATTTTCGAGCTAAGCTAACGGTAGCACCAGCAGTTACGCTAGCTAAGCTGGAGGCGATCCTGGTATCAACAAACCGCTTCATTCGAAAACAAATATTAGCATCAGGAACCATTTACCAAGGAGCACACTAACCATTTTTGTCAGCTAAGTGTCGGCAGCAAGTCCAGTATTGTCGCCGTTCCGCCCGTTGAAAGAGAAATGATGAACACTCGTGTTTCATGCACCGGAGCCGCGGCGGAAGAGGAAATGTTCTTCTTCTCTTGGCAGATGGGGAAATCGCATTCGAGCGCATTACCGCCACCTTCTGATTAGGAGAGTAGAGTAAGGCTTAATAGTTACTATAGTAGTTAAAAAGAAAATCCCCAAAATCTCTAGTCTTTTTATCTTTTTTGAACCCAATTATTCCAACATATTTGTTGAGGCTCCAGTCTGATTAAATTCGTTTTCACCAATAGTCAAAGGAGCTTGCAAAGAAAAGCGTCTGGACTTCTTTAAGTTGCTTGAAGACGTTTCACCTCTCATCCGAGAAGCTACGATGACCTGGATGACTGAGAACCTTCACAGACATATTTTCACCCATACTATAAACAGCGTATATATTGCTACAGATAATTGTAATTTATAACAGTATATCATTTTAACTTATTTCCACATGTATAATTTTCCCTTTGCCTTTTCCTCAATTTTACATTTATTTGAATGTAAAAACACATAAAACCAGTATCATATATATGTATCAGGTCACATTTCACTGCGTGTTATACCTGTATAACCATGCATGTGACAAATAAAGAATCTTGAATAATAATTCAATACCAAGTCCAATAATTTGTAGATGCAGGCGGGGGAAATGATCATTAGGTGAAAAATAATTAATTAATTAATTAATTAATAAACCTATCAGGGACTTAGCAAAAAAGTGTAGGTGTGTTATTTTTTTGTAGTATCTACTATAGAAATTCATGTTATTGTTTTTTAACTTTGCAGCAAAAAACTCAGCAATTTTCTGAAAATAATATAAAAATCTCCTGTTTTATAATACAGGTCAGTCTCAGCAATGAGCTAACAGAACGTTTTTTTCTGCAGCACGTTCATTTCTTACAGTTTAAACCCAAAGAGTTTTGTTGACAGATTACTTTACTACAGTAACATTTGTCTACCATGCAAGACCTGAGATGTACTATTTAAATTGCACATCATTTCCTTATAATTAGATAACTCTGGGATTAAACATTTAATTCAACCTCTTTTCCCGCTTATAGTATGGGGAGCTTTACTGGGCTGGCCCCTTAAAGCTCAAATTGGGCCATACATGGTCAATGACATAAAACATCTTTGACATCCCTGATCTTAAAGGTCTGAAAGTCCAGGGACTTCTGACACTCTAAAATTCGGCACAGTATCGAAAAATGTCTGGAATTCCTGAACAGTTAATGCGGCATTTTTGGAAAACCACCTCGACTTAAAATCCACCGTGGTGCTGTAACTGAGGCAAAATTACACACATACTCAAAACACAAGCATCACTGACCAAATATTTATAGAAGCATCAGATAAAAGCTTGAGTCTAGAAGGTCAAAGCTAAGTCAGTTCTTTTATTTAACAAGAAACAAAATATACAGAGCCAGAGAAAAGTACTGCAAAAGACCAAAAAAACAACAAAAACAGAAAGATCTTTGGTTCCTTCTTATGGTGAGTGAACCTCTCAGTCCACTGTGGGACAGGAATGAATCTGTCCTACGGGACAATGGAAGAGATTAGGTTTGTCATTGCGATATCAGATGAAAATGAGTCGTCACTCTGTTCCCAGTGCTACATATTATGTAGTACACAAGAATGTCAGAAGACACGTGTTCAATGGTCCATTAAGAGGCGGTCTAACTTTTCCATCTGTATTCACATCGGCTCAGTCGGTGCATCTTTCAAGAGATTCACAACATTACACTCAACATCGAAACAATCCGGTGTAGCTCAAGTGTGGGCCAAAAGGAAAAACAAATCTATATGTGTGTGTGTTCCTCTGTGAGATGTCATGTGTGGTACAGCACATCCATGCAGGACAGTGGATATAATAAAAATACATTCTCAGCTGAGTGCTTGTCAGATCAGACTGCCATAGAATAAAACCAAGACACGAGCGTTGCATAGAGGTCTTTGAACATTCAACTGGGAAAAACTGAAAGTACTTCTATCACACACACTCACCATACACACACCAGACAACCATGGAGTTTAAAGAGGTCATTACTGCAGAGTGACAAACCCGAACAAAATTAGCAAAAAGCAACTGACGTCATAAAACTAAAACTCTTTAGCAATGCTCTAAATTAATGGAGAGTATAGCGTGCTCTGCCAGATTTCCACATTTCAATGACAGATTCATCTTCCAACAATGCAGACGGACCAAAAGTTCAGGAATGCAAGATATCGGAATATTGACAAGTAAAATGATTGGTCGATCAGTGGCTGATATTTATCTGATGTCACATCAGTAATGTGCTGCCTTAATTTTCAAAAATAACATGCTTAAGTGCCATAAAATTGTCATTTTAAACATCAGTACGACGCTTTAATAAGTGGGACTCAAATTTCAGGACAGGCCTAAAAATGATTTTCTGTTTTTATGAATTGAACCTGCTAAAAATATTGTGCCTGATGCTGCTGTTAAGACTTCACTTGAAAGAAACACATAATGTGAGTTTTAGGATAAACACTGACAATCAGCGGGCAAACTGAAGCAGACTAACTGGACACACACACACACACACACACACACACACACACACACACAGCCTCTGACTCTTTACACCATAAAGCAGGTTGGCTTCACCTTACAGCAGTGTTGCTGTTGTTGCCGGGCCGATTGGACCGGAGGTGTAGGAAAACAGCACAACACAGAGGCGGTCGGTGGAATTACATGCACACTAGTAATGAGGTTAATACGGACATATATTTTGGGATTGTCAGCTAATAAAATAATATTTATTAATTGTCAAAAAAACATGATGAGATCTGAAGATGATGCGACAAAAACCTCTGGGCCTGAAAAATGTGAACACACAAAGTGCCAGAAACTGCAATTCCTCCAGTGGCCACTTGAGGCCTGCTTCAAAAGTCCATCCCCAAAGCCTTAAACTTTAATAAAAACGTTTCCAGCCTGGGAAAACAAATCCCTTCATAACACCACCATGATAACCTGTTATCCATGTGAATCAATGCCTGCCCTGACCGACACAGGGAGCTAGAGTAGTTAATTGCTGTTTGCTAGGTCAGCTAATTCTGAGCTGGACAGCTCCACTATGTCTGTGCTGCTGGGACCTTCTGGAAGATTTTATTAAATGAAATTAGTTTGTAATCTAGCTTGAAATTCTACTATTTTATTCTGTTGCAGGCATGTGTGCCTTCGGTTCGCACCCCTACAATTTATGAATGCAACCAAGCTAATTAGCATTAGCTGTTAATTTAATATTTCCACATGCTTGTACAAAGATGAAAAGTCACTTCTGACTTTGAAAATCCAACACAGTCGTGGCAAAAACACTAAATTTGAGGCTTTTAAATGTGACTTAGAAACCAAAGGGTGATGCCACTGTGGCCACCGTTTACATACAGTCTAAGAGCAATATTAGGGCCCTGGAGGTTATTTCAAATACGTTATTATAATCAATATGTTAAATATGGATAATGCTTTTAAAAGAGATGTTTCTGGAACTCTCATGGTGTGATTTAAAGCAGGAAATAAATTTACTCAGAGTATTGAGTACAGGAGTACATGTGAGTTCAGAAACGGAAAGGAAGAATATGGCAAACTTCAAAACAAGGGGAACAAACTCGAGAGTTAGAAATGAAGAGTCAGAATAATAAACACTTGCTCTGGATCTTAGTAAATAGAATGAACAAAGTGATGTAGTTAATGTAAATTTATTCATACGAGCTTTATATATACTTTTACTTTGCTAAAAATGCTTTGATAATTTGTATATACACAAATTTAGATGTGTTAATATGACTACATGGCATAGTTTATGTTGTTATGGTGGTCCTTTATGTCATCCTTGGTTTCTGTTCTTTGATCATTTTTACACATGTTGACATTAATATGTAGATAATAACTTGTAAATATGATCACTATCCTTTCACTATAGTTATTTCTGAAAGTATTGTAATAATATTAACTTGCGTGGCTGATTAGTTGCTTCCTGTAGATGAACACACTCGATAGATGCTAATAAAAACCATGAAAACCAAATTATTGCAGAAAATTGCATTATACATTCACGGTAACTGTGTGATAGTGTGCATGTAATTACACCAGCAGACTGTTTTGCAGAAGATTCTGGGAGATTACAACTAAACCCTTCTGTCAAACGCTGATCTGGTATTCTGGTCTCGTACATAAAGGTGTGACTTTGCAGTTTGCTTCGGTCCCAGTGTTTAACATGGGCTCCATCCAGCAGAGGAGTAGTGGGTTGCAGGCTGGTGGCTTATCTGTGGGTGGTTTGAAGAACGTGTGAGCAGTGCTGCTTCATTCCTGTGCCTGGACAGGCTGAGTGTTTGCCTCTTCCAGCAGGGTGTCTGTGTCCAGCTGCGGCTCACAGGGGCAGGAGTGGGAGCAAGAAGAGGTGGAGGCGGTGGTGGTGTCAGGGGCAGGGCAGGTGCCAGGCTCCAGCAGAGAGTCTGTAGGTGGTGGAGAGGGGGAGTCAGTCCCTGGGTTGGAGGTGGGGGCTCCCTCTGTGCCGCCGCTGAGGCTCTGGACCTTCTTGTTCAGCTCATTCCGTTCGACTTTGAGCGCCCGCCGGAGCTTCTCCAGCCGCTGGACTTTTCCCTGAAGTGCCTCAAACTCACGATCCCGAACGGCTTTCTGTGAATAAACACACACACACACACACACACACACACACACACACACACAATTACAGCAACTGTGCTGTCAGCTTTTTAGCCATCTGTGCATTGAAAAACAGAAGATTCCACTTTCAGCTGTAAGGAAGCTGAAACATTGTCATGTTGTCACAGAAAAGATTCCCATTAGTGAGGTTTTTGGCTTCTTGTATCCATAAAACGAGTAAGCATGGATCTGTTTAAAACCCTAAGAGAGACCCAAAGGCAGTGACATCGTTAGGACTCTGGACTGAGTCACCTGTGATGTCATAACCTTGCTGCAAAACAAGACTTGCAGGTTATTCTACTGTTCATGTGCAAAGTCACCAAACTTTTGGTTTGACTGGAGATTTGATGCATCCACTTCCTACACCCACACTTGCTTAAAAAAAAAAATGAATAGAATCACAAATGAATATAAACACTGCAGCCATAATAAACTGTCTACGTAAGATTCTACTGTCTAGAACCGTGGCTTGAAATTTTAAGGTTAGGTTACAAATGTGATAGTCTGTGAACCAAATGTGATGTCAACGAAGCCTGTAACCATTTATACTGCAGCTTCATGCCAATTTCACTGCAGTCTTATCATAAAGTATAAAAAACCCCCACTAGAATACAAATAAAGGAGGTAAATCGACAACAAAGCTCAGCTCAGCTATTGTAGCATCACTTTTAGCACACGCCTCTGTTCACAAGGGTAAACAGGTTGAGCATAGAAGGGCCAATAATCCTTGTTCTGCTCTGCAGCTCAAAATAGTGGCACATACTCCACTATTTATGTGGCATCCTAAAATAAACTAGCTGCAGGTTAATTTGGGGATTGCCCTTCATCTTGTTAGACAGTTAGCAGCGACTGCCCCTTCAAAATAAAAGCAAGGATGTTGTCCACTAGTATACTAGTGGGGCTGTTCTCTAAGACAGCTGAAAAGATATACAGATTTTTAAATAGCTACACCAGGGGTGTCAAACTCAAATACACAGTGGGCCAAAATTCAAAACTGGAACAAAGTCGCGGGCTAACATTAATATTTATTGAAAAAAAAAAAAAATTCTTCCTCCAGATTTAAGAATGAATCTCTTCTTATGAACTCAAAGAAGTTTTGCTGAAAAACTGAATATGGAACAAGCAAAGCTTAATACTAAACAATATATATATTAGCTGTATAATAACAGTAGGCCAGCTCTAATAATAATTTGGTATGGCTTCGCGGGCCAAATGTAATTAGGCTGCGGGCCAAATCTGGCCCGCGGGCCAGAGTTTGACACCTATGAGCTACACTATTCAAACACAGATCTTACAGCTTCTTAACAGCAGACGTGGACACAATAAGCTCAAACCAGCTTTACCTCCTCGGCCATCTCCAGCAAGGCCTTGTTGCTGCTCTCCCACCTGGAGCGATACATGGCCGTCTCCTTCTCGAGCTTTTTGATCTTTTTAGTCATCTGTAAGCACAAAGCGAACAAGACTGTCACCACAGCCAATAACCACGGAGACGTTTCATTCTTACACCTTCAAGTTAGTGGAGTCGCCTCACCTTCTCCATCTCCTGCTTGAAAGTGGTGAAGACCTCATTGCTCTTGGACAAGGTGGTCTGAAACTCTTCAAACTTCTCCGTGTACAGTGATAACTAGTGAGGGAAAACAACAACAACATTATTTAAATGTTAAAGTCATTCCCGAGTTCAGCTGGAAAATCTGAAAGGCTGATGGGAAACCTGCTGCTTGAGGTGAACTTCCTGCTGCTTCATGAGCTCACACATCCTCTGGGATTCTACTGCTTCTTTTAACAGCTGTGGAGGGAGAAAACAAAGCCGTTAAGAGATTGATTGTTGCATGTGTAGATTCAGTCTTGTGCTTGGACTGTGTATTTATTTTAAAAAGAAAAGGATAATTACAAAGTCTTTCTCTCTGTCGTGGCGGTCCTCAGACTCCTTGAGCAGCTCCTGGGCCTGGTGCAGTTTTGCATCCACCAGCTGCTGCTGCAGGTCTTTGTGCTTCACCACTTTCTCTATGTGCTTTTGGGATTACAAGGTCAGACAGGCGAGAGTTTCAAATAACTGAGGACTCACTGGTGGCGCTTTAACCAAGCGGGTGAAGGAAAACACTGCCTACTCACTTCTTCGCGGAGTTTGTACTGTTCATACAGTTTCTTCAGCTTCTCGGCGAGCTCTGCGTTCTCCTGTCGAAGGCTGGCGTTCCTCTCGTCGTGCTGCTGCATCTGAGCCTGGATGTCGTTCAGCGTCACCTGGAAATGAGAAGTCACCTCCTTCCTTTTCTCCTCCTCCAGCCGGGTTCTTTGCATTCCTTCGTCCTGCGGAGACACGATGATGATAATGACAACGAGTGCTTTTTTTTATGTGATCGTCAGCTTTACCCTCCAAACTGTTTTCGCTTCATCAGTAAAATAAGACTAAATTTAAGGAGTCTCTGTGCATGTGCGTTGTGTATACATGTAACAGATAGAGGACAGGGTCTGTTTTTGTACCTTGAGTGTGCGGTTGTGTCTCTGCAGTTCCCTGCACAGACTCTCCAGCTTGCTGCGAGCCAGGATGGCCTTGCTGTGTTCGTTCCTCAGGTTGTCTTTCTCCTGGACCAGCTGGTTCTGCTTCTTCTGCAGCGCCCTCATCTGCTTCTGGGTGTTTCGGTGCTCTTCCAACTGTAAAACACACACATGCTCTTTCAGGTGTGACACCGCCAAACTAACATTTATATCTTTTTATGCAGGACGCTGCCTTGCTTTCCTATAAGACACGACAGGACAAACTTGCCTTACACACTTTCAAATGTAAGAATAGTGCACGCAAACAATATGATGCTTGGGTTGTTTTTTTTTTTGTCCTTAGAGGCAGACTGGAAATTTTACAGCAGTTAAAATGTTGCTGTTAATATGTTTTGAAGTATTTGTGATCGTTAACATAATAACAAAGACGTTTACAGCCAAAGCTACAAACTTCAGAAGAACTACTCACCAGTTCAGCATACTTCTTACAGAGGCCTGCGAGCTTCTCCTCGGGGGTGCTCAGTGTGTTTAGAGTCTGCATGAGAAGTGTGATCTCCTTCCCTGCTCACAACAAAGGCAAATAAAAACATCAGGATGGAACCTCGCCCACCTCACACAAATGTTAGCAGCTTTTTAAACTACTACAAACTGATGGATTTTGGATGGACATTTTTAAGAGATAGGCCAATTTACAGAAGGCAGTGTAAGATACTTATTTGTAGAGGTAGCAGTAGTGAGGCGGAATGCACATGTGCACACATGCATGAATGAAGAAGCAGCAGCAAATCCTGCATACGTTTGGTCTGCAGTAGGGGTGGGCGATAAACGATATACGATAGAAACGATATAAATTTGGCCAACGACAGAGATTTTGACTATACCGCTCTATCGCGATAGCGCATGTTGATGATGTCATCAAGCTGCGACTGTTTTGGTCGAAAGCATCGCAGCGGCTAAAACCATTATCATCTGCAAATTATGCCGGACGACAGTCATAGCAAAGAGATGAAGCACTTTTGAAATATGGGGAAATCCAAAAACTGGCGCTTCCTCCACTTCCGTAACAATGATTCATTAATGTTGAATTCTCTCGCAGCTGTTCTAGTCCCATGTTGTTGCAGTATATTAATAACTAACCTTGTATTGTGGATGAATGATCTCAGTTGTTCTCCTGACTGAAGTTTGGCCCGTGTATAGCATCCTGCTATGCGATTGCATTTGTCCCTGACCACCAGAATCCCTCACGTTAACTTTTATCGAGTGGGAAAAAAAAGTTGGTGTTCATCCTCCAGCTTCACTGTGCTAATGTTATGCTAACATAGCTGTGTCGCTAGCAATCACATAGCACAACATTATATACCAGGTAGTCCAGTAGTAACCCTGCAAACGCCACTGCTGTTTAGTTTTCTGTCTTCATTTATGTTGGAAGTGGTAGCAGAGCTGTACGTTTTAATTAGTTTAAATCTCTCGGTCAGAACTTGGTATGAAATGTTTAGGTGGAAACTAGCGAGCTAACTTCCTGTTAGCTTATAACTCTGTTAAATTTAATAAATTCTGTTTTCATGGATGTAAAACTTAATTGTTACACCCGATAAAGCAGCAACGTTGATGATTTAATTAAAGACGAAAGAATTTTGACCGTTTTTAACTCTTAGTGTTCGTTTGACTTTGGGACCTGAAGCGGATGGAGTTTTGGACCCAGATTACTCCGCGAAGCTCCTCACTACGGCAGCCGTAATGCTCTGACAATCCATCAAGCAGTGCGGCTTACCAAAGTTGTACTAAAACATATCGCCCAGCCCTAGTCTGCAGCACTGCTATTTTAAAAGAGTAGACAAGTAGGCCACAGATGTATTACAGGCAGCACTTTTACAGTGAGCCGAGCAGTTTGCGGTGTTTCATGGTTTTAGTCACATTTCAAAAAACTGCAGAGAGCACAAGCTCAGCAGTGAACACACACAGAGCTCTGTGCCACAAATCCACTTATTTTTCTAACTTTCCTTAGATATAGAATCTTTCACTTAACACACTGAAGCATCTTTAAAAATTAATCTTTTAATGTGACTCAGACAGACCTGACGCAAACGTGACAAACAAGAATGTCTGACTCCCACGTTATGTCGTTCAGGTACTACTAAGTGCAACTCGAGATTCTGCTACTCGCAGCTGTCTGAGAGTCACATTATTTTCTTTTATCTTTAATAAACACCTGCAGACACAAATGCAGGAAAAACAAGAGTCATGCACAAGTTTACACAAACATTACATTAAGTCCAACAAGACATTAACAATATGGTATCTAATGTTTTGTGTCCTCCTTCTAAACATATCACATGAGCTGCCATATACAAACTTCAGGTTTGTCGAGCAGACAACAGCAGCCCTTCTCTGGATGAATACTGCTGCACTCCATTAGCGCTCTCAGAGAACAGCTGCCTCAGCCTGTAACATCTGTTACAGGCTGTATTTCAGATCATGTTGAGTCTGCTTCTCTTTGACCTGAAAGTAATTTCCCCATGGGGATCAATAAAGTATCCATTATTATTATTATTATTATTATTAAATGCTATGCCGTTATTGAAAAGATACACAAAATCTACTCGTTTTATATCGCCTGATTTGCATTTCTGGACTGTGCTGGTGATTACCGAAACAAAATGGTTTTGTGTGCAGTCATAAATTTGCATTTTCAGTAGATTACTCACAATCTTTCCACTTGTGCAGCGCGCTCACACTAATTTCTCCCACTTATTCCTATAAATCTGGCCAAAACACTGAACACACTTCCCCCTCTTACCTAGACCCTTCACTTTTTTCTTCTCGTGAGTTTTCTTCTGCTGCTTTCCCACACCGCTGTCACCACCGTTGACTTTGCTTTCCTCTGGCTTGTCATCTTCCCTCTCATTGGTCAGGCCATTGAGCTCTGGGCTGTGTGACTGGCCGTTAGCTAAGTCGCTGGCATCGTCTGAAATGCTTTCCCGACAGTAGGTGCTAAGGATGTCCTCCAGCTGCCGGCTCAGCTCCTCTGCCATGTCACACTGAGACAACGGAGCCTCTGCAATTACACAGAATGGAGGGGAAAAAATGACTAGCTGCTTTTCTTCTTCTGAAGTCAAATATGTTGCATTTTGGGTTTTCAGTTCATAATAATTAAAAAAACAAATAAATAATACAATGTAGAATTAAACAGTTACAGTGAGAGAAATATGAAGCTCACTTGCTACAAGACCGTGTTGGAAATGATACTCCTTAAAAAAAACAAAAAAACACCCAGATTATCAGATCAGCAACAGTTTAGAAGTTTTATTTACAATATCTTGAAAATAAATGAGAATCTTTAATTGATTTGTGACTTTGAGATGCTTTTAGGCACCGTCCTCAACCATGATGCACATCTGAAGGCCTGTGACTGGCGTTATCATCATCACAGATGATCACATGGTCAGCATTTCTACTTCCTAACTGTCACTTTGGCCGTGCTGGATCTCACTTAGCAAATTAAAGGCTTAAGAATAAGAAAAATGAAACAACAGAGAGCAAACTATTCTAAGCAGTGTAGAGTCAAACATTAGTGGTGCCAGCATTATAATATGGAGCTGGAACCTGCTATTAGTAAATTCTCCTAACACTGCTTATGATGCTTTCATGGCACTGAAACTGATGCAGACACTTCATAGCTGGAGTTTGACAACTGAGATGCAGAAAATGAAAGAGGCACTGAGCTTTTTGATTGTATACTTTATCATACTGCTGTTAAATGCTGAATGTTGTTGTTTTTCGCAGCAGTATTTTAATTTATCAGTGAGGGGATAACTTTCTCTCAGTATAAAAAATAATTATCCTAGCATCAATGTAAGGACAATATAAGACTGCTGAAACTATTGGAATGGACATGAAGGAATGTACAAAGAAGAGGGAAAACTTCCCTGAAAAAAAATTGATCACAGGAACAAGCGAGGACCCAGGAGGCACTGCATGTGAAACACTGGGACAAGGCCCTAATAATAATAATAATAATAATGTGTATGTGTTAGTCCCCATAGGGAAATAGTTCCTCTGCATTTAACCCATTCACCCAGTGAAGCAGTGGGCAGCCACCAATGCAGCGCCCGGGGGGCAGTGTGTAGGGACGGTACCTTGCTCAGGGGTACCTCAGGGTAGCCGTTCAATGGAGTTGAACCCCCGACCTTCCGATCATGGGGCCACCACTCTACCTACTGAGCTATCCCTGCCCTATGTTAATTAACAAATATTGCATCAGCACCAGCATAAATGCACTTACATAGGTTACATCTTGGGCTCTACAAAGTTTCCCCACAGAAGTCTACAGCAGGCTGTAGAGTACAACCCCCCCACAGGTTGTAGTGGGAAGGACACACTAACTAAAGCACTGGATCACATGTTGCTATTAGCAAGCTTCCTTGCTTCAAATCAGAATAAGAACCATCACGACCAACTGCCAGGCCAATTAGGTAGACAGCAGATGAGTAATTTGCAAAAAAAGAAAGATTTTAGCGTAGGAATTTATAAACTATACCGGACAACTGAAAAAAATGTGTCCTCCTGCCTCCTCCTTTCACAGGGAATAAACAGGTACATGCACCCTTCGGGTTGGCAGGTTAATCAATGATATAGAGAAAAAAGCTCTACTCCTACATCTTGGTTGCTTGGTATACATACGCATGCACAACTGGGAAACAAGATGATAAACTTGAGTCACAATGACTGATGATAGGAAGGTTTTAGCCTACTATATAATCTAGTACAGCTGGGATTGACATGAATTCACAGTTTACCTCCCCCCGCCCCCTCCTCGCCCTGTGGAGGTGTATCCGTCTGTGGTGTCTGTGGTTCAGACTCTTTGGGGCTGTTGCTTTCCAAGCTGTCCTTTGCAGCTGCAGGTGACTCTGTCCCTGCTGCTGCTGCTGCGGGTGGAGCATTCTCCGCAGCCTGAGTGGTGGACTCTTCGGTATCTTGTTTTTTCATCTCTCGTTACCTGTTACAAGGAGAAAAACCTGCCATGGTTAGCTCAGAGGGATGGAAATAATAACAGCAAGTAGACTTATTTATTGAGCAACACTTAACCGTCAGCGCAAATGAGTCATAGAACATTAAACGTAATAAAGTTTCTCTTTTCTAGCCTAATAAAGCCTCGGCTGTATGGGGACACAAACAAAGTGGCAGCAGCTGAACCACAAGCGAAATAAACCTATAGTTACTCTTGCTAAGCTATGCTCCTTCGCAGTGCAGTAACGTTTCCTGATGGACTTGTTTTTAAGTTTTGGTTTTAAGACAGGCTCCGCACGATTGGTTTGGTGAAACCTGAACTTTAGCCTGGAAATTCATATACATTTCTATCCTCCAAACATTAAAGAGTAACTTTTTCTAGCTGCTTTCTTTTCTACCGTGCCCTGTCCCCATTAGCTTTCACTTTGCGTTAGCTAGCACAAGCCGCCAGAAGCAGCTAAACTAGCTTACACAACTGCCAGGTAGCCGCTGTGAGCTCGTATATATCAGGCACAAACTACTGAAACAAAAAGACACACTACACGGCTACCTGCTTATAAATGATACATGTTGTTTGTAGGTAGTATACAACTGTTTACCTTTAGAGTCAAGGAGGAAATTGCTAATGTGTCTGTAGGTTTCCTTAACAGCGTGAGACAGAAAAAAAACAACTCACTTCCGGTAATAACTTTGGGGTCTTCTTCTTCTTTGAGGTTTATTGACGCTTGGCAAACAACTGGTTGGTGCTTTACCGCCACACGCTGATCGGGAGGTGGATTACAACGTTACAAAGCAGCCCGTCAGTCAAATTAACTAATGCTGAAATTAATGCTTTATATGTGGCGTGATAAAACACTTACTGATAACTTTTTAATTGTATCTTTTTGAGCTTTTCAATAAATTGAGTTATTTCTTCCTATTACTTATTGTTTTCTCCTATCCACAGTTGTAACTCTTGCCTGTTTTATGTTTCCCTATTTTAAAACGTGCACGTCAGGGGTGTCAAACATAAGGTGTAGGATTAGCCAGACAAAGACCCACTGGGTGCATTTGGAAAATGTGACAAAAGACGTGAATTTTTGGACTTATAAATATAAATTAAGATGTTTCGCAGCTTTACTTACTGATAAAGATCTTCCCCATGGCTATTCCAACTACAGCAAATGAGTTAAATAACAGGTAAACAATTACATAACAGAAAAGTTCGTTGTTGTTCTCACTATTGACTATAGAATTTTTTTTTTTTTTTTTTTACAAAGGGTCCACAAAAAAGGAAATATTCTGTGAATTACCAACTTTCTGGACCATCTGAGCTACAACTGATGTTTTTGTAATTTTATACATTTACCTGTTATAATTTAAGCCCAAAGAGTCATACTGAAAGATTGGTTACAGTAGCATCTCTTTATTGCGGAAAAACTAAATAGTAAACACTACACACTAAATAGTAGTTTTATATATAAAATAAAGAAATGAACTGTTTTAAAAGTATCTTTAAATTCATTATAACCAATCCAGACTTTTTTGGTCCCAGTGTTTGCCACTCTCTTTGGAAAATACATTTTAATGTATGAAGAGAAAATCTCCGTCCCGGTTTCCCTCCAAGGCGTGAGCACCGATAAGCAGAGTTTTGTCCTTTCCTTATAAGATTCCTAATTATTCAAAGTAACGCTCAAGTATGCCGTTCAGCTGGGTTAGTTACAGCGCCGGGAGTAGCTTGGGAGAACAAGGAAACAGACTGCTTCAGGTTGCCTTCCCAAACCAACTCAAAGGTTTATTCAGTACAAAACAGCTTATATAGAGGAAAAAAAGGTTCGTGTGTCAGCAGGTTCTCAGTTCAAAACCGGTACAGACCAAATAAGGAAACGTCTTCCTGCCTTCTGAGCAAAGAAGTATCCTTTGTGTAGTTTATCAGTTCAGCTACAATTTATGATCATCCCAGCAAAATACACTCCTAGGCATAGAATACAGAGTTCTTTCATTAGTGAATTCTGAAACAAACCACCTGGCTTTTAACAAGCTCTTTTCTAAAAGATAAGGAAGGGAGGATGGGAGTAAGGAAGTGGTCTCGTCTCTGTGGTATTTTCGACCTTGGGGTACCAGCCTGTGATTCTTACACATCAATTCTTGGGTCAGAGAGAAAGAGAAAAACAACTAGTAAATGGGCCTTATTGAGTAACTCTTTTCTGTATAATATCACTACAAAACAATATCCTGTAAATGCTACCATGGTATCAAAATATCACAACAGTTCCCCCCTTTTATCATGAAATGATAACATAGTATAAAGACAGAATGTAATAACATAATATAAAGACAAATCATAAACGCAAAACAAATCATAAATGTAACTGGTCCTTCGAGCAAGCTTAATATCAAAAATTCTGAGAGCGTATACATGGTATCACACAACAGACAATAATCATCGAAAACATGCTGCAACGGTTACAAAGGCTACAATTAGTTCCTTCCATTTTCCAAACGTGTCCTGTAGCCACTTATCTAGCCACTGACCGTGGCCTGTATTGGCAATTAGTTCTATCTTCAATGCTTCAAGTCTATTCATAGCTTGTGTGAATGAACCGTTAGGGGCGGTATTATTGGGAATGAAAGTACAGCATACATCAACGGTCACTAGACCACAGGTACCGGTCCAATTAACAGGTAAAGCTAATCTAAGGGTATTATTGCACATCCAATAAGCATGTGGGATTGGTCTAGTTAGGCGCGTGACCATGTGTGATTTAACTAACTCCCCCCAGTCAGTATCATTTAATACACCCTCTGGGGGAACAATGATCGATTCTCCGCTCGAACTTGAACTGTGTGTGTGTTCCTCCAGATATGATACAACTTCAGCCACAGAGACAGCTAGCCATGTCTCATTACAGCGTGCACCTGGGGAGTCAGAGAAAAATGTATAGTTATCCTTTGTATAATCTATGTGGGTGTCTGGGCCAGTTAACTTTAGTCTGCGCAGACATATCATACTAGTATTAAAATGGAAAGGGATCTGTCCTAAGGGCAGTGAGGGTTTTAACCTATTCTTAGGGCGTTTCATTGGGGCGCAGGTCCCTGCGGTGTCATTAGATAACTTCAATAATTCGCCTAATGGAGTCTCAGGGTTAGTTGGTGTGTGTGTGTGTCTAAGTAGGCAGTCGAGAGGGCTCAGAGTCAACTGTAAAGTGTCTTTAAGGAGAGCATTATCTCCGCCGATTTTCTCTAGTCCCTCAGTGAGGGGGAAACCGGATATGGGGTATCCTACTATAACCTGTTCTGGATTACCCTTTGAACAGACATAACAGTTACTGTTTCCTAAATCACGAGCGGCTATTCTGGCATTTTCATACCAGGCGTTAGCTCCTGCTCTAGAGGGCACATAAAATGGTTTATTAGTGGCGTCTATGTTGTCATTTACTCATTTTAGGGAGCGTGAGGAGTGCATTAAGTAGGTGTCTTGCAAAATAGAGCATGAGGTATCGTCAGCAAAATGTGACCTGCAGAAATGTGAACATGGTTGCAGTTTACAATACAAAATAGCAAAGAAAAATCCTAAAGTTAATGCGATAGATATGATAAATAACCTAAATATATAAGAAAATATATAAGAAAAAACACAGTTCTTCAGTCGTCTCCTGGCCTGGTCCCAGGTTCGAGAGACATTGTATAAGCGTCGTATGATGACAATGGGCATTTCATTTCCTCCATGATCAGGATGAAATGAGTCTGGCTTTATCAGATTAGACATCATGTGGTACTCTCGGCTTTCTGTTCCTGCTGGATGTTCGAGTACCTTGTCTTGTTCACGTGAAGGATCAAAGAGCTCTGAGTCTTGGCTCTTTCAGGTGTTGTGTGTTAATCAGTAATTGCGTGTGTGTAGGTGGATTGGATCCGGGCGCTGGCTCGCCGGAGATGTCATCTACCCGTGTGTATTTATTTGTTCTGGTTCCCGGCGCTGGCCCGCCTGAGTAGTCGTCTGCTTGATCCGACTGCCTGAGATGGTCCGATTGGGCTGGTCTTAACCCTGCTGGCATGAATCCACTGAGGTTGTCCGTCCGTAAGGATGCTGGTTCTCGTCACTGCCAGTACAGCCTGGGGGCTGGAAAACGCGCGGCCTCCCAGAGTGTCCTTGGTTTTAGCGACTTCACCAACACTGCATCTCCTGGTCTCCACTGGTGCGTTGGAGCTGTGGGGGGGAGAGGCTGGGAGAGACAAACTTTCTGATAGTTATTATTCAGTGTTTCTACCAAATTGTAGACATAGTCGGACAATGCAATATCTACATCACCTTCTAATAGCGGTGCCCCTCTGGAAGCTGACCATGGTGTTGGAAATAGTCTTATTTCAAATGGAGATAATTTGGTTACTGCAGATGGAGTCATAATGTATAAAATGGAAAATCTGGTTGTGGTAAATGCTGATGTTTTGCTTTTGGTTTTCCTACATTAGTTCGTGCACATGTTAAACAAGTTGCTAATATGCTTTTTACTGCATGCAATGTTTTCTCAATTACAAATCTTGATTTTACAAATAAATCTTGATTTTACAAATCTTGATTTTATTGCCCCTATTACCCCTCTTTGTCCGACATGAAATGTCGGACAAGGACTGGCAGTAGGGAAGATGGGAGGGCAATCAAACCCTTAAGATTTTGTATAGGCCATCTCTGTCATCTAAGGTACAGTCATTATTCTATGCAGAGGCTTGCTCTTGTATGAATTTTAAATCAACATTTGTGTCTAAATAATCTGGGAGTGTAACAAGTGGCAGCTGTACGGGCACAGATAATACTTCCTGTGGAGGTGGGAGCTGTGATGCAGCTGCAGCCTTGGCTGTCACGTCTGCTAGGGCATTACCTGTTGCTTCGTCTGTGTCAGCTGTACTGTGTCCTTTCGTTTTCACAACTGCAATGGCCGATGGTAGCTGTATAGCCTGCAAAAGTCTTTGCACAAGATCAGAATTAGCAATCGGTTTTCCATCAGCAGATCTAAATCCTCTTTGTCTCCACAATGTGCCAAAGTCATGTACAACGCCAAACGCATAGCGGCTGTCTGTGTAAATTGTCACACGCCTATCCACATGTAACTCACAGGCGCGTATTAAAGCCATGAGCTCTGCTTTTTGTGCTGAGTGAAATGGTAATGAGCGAGCCTCTAGTATGATGTCAGGCAATGTCACCACCGAATAGCCACAAAGAAATGAGTTGTCATTCGGCCTTGAACAGGACCCGTCCACATAAACCGTGGCTTAGTCTGGGATAGGTGTTTGCTCTAAATCTGGACGTGGTGCTGTGGATTCCTGTATACGTGTCATGCAGTTGTAACCCATGGTTATTTTATTGCCAATTGTATTCTGTTTTTATTCTAATTTGAAGTGTTACTGTTTGTTAAATGCTGAGTTTCCCCATGTACCGTGAATGCACCATAGCGCGTGCGTGGTGACTTTCTTTCACTGCATCCGCCTGCACGGAGCTAGATGCGCAAAGCTGTGTGGATATTCAGTCCTGTAACGTGTTGCGCTACGGAATTAATGTTTTCTATGAAGAATATCCTGGCTGGTTTTTTTTTTATGTAGTAGAAATCTGCTGCAAGGACCGAGCGGTGCCATCTAAGGACTGGATGCCACTGGAGGTGCCTAGAAAGGACGTTCTCAATCTGAAGGCCACCTGTTTCCTTGGAGGGTGGTAGGATACAACGATTTGCAATTTTTTTTGGATTAACGTTTTTTCTGAGATCTCAGGACACTTTATGTTGTTACTTTTTTCTTTTTTTTGGGTCAGATCTGATTCCACTTAACATCAAAAAAGCAAAACTGTGACTAAAGACAATTAACACTTACTAAGAACACTGAATACTAAGTGCACTGAACTGAAAAGGACAGCCTACCTAATATATTTATGGACACTTTAAGTGATATATTGTACATTGTTGACATTTACATGTTTGAAATGGTCTAAATGTTTTGTTCATGTCTATGTTTTGGAGCATTTAAATGTTGAATACACTCAAATCACTTTTCTCCCTTTAAGTTGTTGTCAGTGTCTCATTCTGAGTGGAGGGATATTCCTTCTTTAAGTTGAGTTACCACTGCCAGTCTCCTTACGATCCTAACTGAACCCAACAAGAGTAGATTCCCAAATATAGTTTTTTTCCTTGACTTTGTATGACAGATTACTGTGGATTTGACTGATTTTGGACTACTCAGTTAAAAAGGGTGACACAGTCATGATCGTCAAGCCTGTCTGAGCCAACCTGTCGGTCAGAGGAACACAGCATAGGATCAATAAATGTGCTGGCGAATTGGGTGTGCTGCTTGCTTTTATAGTGAGATTTGCATATGTTGTGTAGTTATGTTTGCTAGAATGGTCGTGACCTGGTGATTGGTGTGTAGAATAGTGTCATGTGAGAGTGTGAGCTTCTCGCAGTCCCTTATCATGATAGAGCAGGCTGCTACTGCCCTCAGGCAGGCCGGCATTCCTGAACAACCACGGACAGCACCTTGAATAGAAGGCTACTGGACGGTAGCCACTGCCATGCTCTTGGGCCAGTACACCTGTGCAGGTTCACAACAGTCACACAGAATGTGGTCATGAGAAGAACAGTCTGGTATCCACTGTCTGCAATAGTTCACCATGCCTAAGAAGGACAGCATTTCCTTCTGTGTAGTGGGCCGAGGGACGGAGGTCAGAGCTTTGACCCTGTCTGCAGTCATGGAACGTTTTCCGTGAGACAATGTGAATCCCAAATATTGAACAGAAGTCTGACAGTACTGCATTTTCTTTGCCGATGCTTTGTGGCCAGTCTGTTGGAGGTGCTGGAGAAGCATGTGTGTAGCAGTTTGACATAGTTCCTCACTGGAGCACAGAGGAGGAGGTCATCCACGTGTGGATCAGGGTGCAGTCCTCAGGAGGAGTAAAGCTGTCCAGGGTCCATTGAGAAAGCAGCAGAGCTGTCTACCATGCCTTGGGGCAAACGAGTCCAAGTGTACTGCTTATTTCTATGTGTAAATGCAAATAACGGCTGTGTCTTCATGCACAGGTACTGAGAAAAAGGCAGAGCATAAATCCACCACAGTAAAATGTGGATGGAAATGTATGTCAATATCCTGCGAACGTCTGAGAGGTGGCAGAGGCCTAATGACTGCATTAATTTGCCTTAAGTCTTGTATGAAACGCCATACGCCAGGTTTGTTAGGCTTTGGCACAGGATTGACAGGAATGTGGGCTTTATTACTCCTATAGTCAATAAATCTCCTATGATGACATCTAGAGCTGCGGCTTTTTCGGTGGAAATGGGACATTGCCTGACATATACTGGCTTGTTGCATTTCATGAGCTGTGCGTGATGAGGTGTAAAGTCAATATAAGGTAGGTTAGATCTATGTGTCGACATGGTTTAGTTATGTCATAACCTATGTCTGAGTTATGTGACAAAACCACTGTTTGACCTTCACTTGTGTGAGCAGTTATCATGTTGTTGAACAGTGTGAGAGAAACAAAAGTGTGGCTCCCAGATATGGGATTACCTGGCAGTGGTTTTTGAACACGTCTTTGGCACATTGTGTGTCGTGGAATACCAGACAAAAAGGTGTTGAGTTCATTCTCTGCTGAGGCGTCCAGCTGACACAGAGGCTGTTCCTTCTCCATGATGTCGATGCAAAGGGCAGAGAAAACATAAGCTGTTATCAGTGTCAACAAACATTTCACACTTTGTGTTAAATTAAATACACAAATTCATTTTTGCTCTGGGTGTCTGCGGCTGCTGGAAAACTGAGCTTACCAGTTACCTTGACTGGAAGAGCTCCGCTGACACCTAGTGGCAGGAACTTGTACTGCGTTCTGTGGTCGAGGCGCGCGTGCTTTGTTGGAGACTGCAAATCGACACTACTCTTATCTTTCCACAGCAAAAACACACATCTCTACTCTTATCTTTCCGTCCTCTGAAACTTCCTTGCTGTGCTGGAGCAGATCCTGCATACATTAGTTTCTCACTTTCCTCTGAGCCTTCAACATCATTCAACATTATCTTAACACTTTTAGCTTTCGTGGTAGTATCTGCACTGGCCTTCAGTTTTACTGACCTGTTTTCTGGCGATAATCGTTCGGGATAGGGCTCTGGAAATAAATTAGAATGCATTGAACTTACAGTTCTTAAGTTGTAAACAAAGTCAGTCACGTAAGTACTTCCGCATGTTCTGGTTACGTAATCATGGAAGTCTTCACCGATTCGCGGACGTGAGTTGCACGTGACCGGAAGTGGGAGGCGTACTGAGCCGTTATTTTTATTTTTATTTTTTTTGGTTTTACAGTTAATTTCGATTTTTTTCTCGGACCTGTCTGTGGTCTTTGAATTATTCTGACCCATGTTCAGTGATTTCCAGAGGGGTTTACACGCTTTGAAGGATTTATGTTAGTATTTTGCTGCGGCACAGCTGAGGTTACTTTAAATTTATTGCTAGCAATTTTTGTTTGGGTGAGCAACTTCTCACTTAACGAGCAACTTCTCGCAATACAACAGGCAACTCCCTGTGTCTTTCTGCTTTTAATTTACTTTATTCGGGGACTAAGGAAGTCGTCAGTGTATCTCTCTGGATCACTAAGTGAAACTTCGTCAGCATATCCCGTTTTTGTGGGTCGATCACTGAGAGAGGTATAATACGGTCTTTATATAAATATGAAAGACGCATATTTACCTTCGTCAGCGATCCCACTTCTTGACACCAAATTGAAGAGAAAATCTCCGTCCCGGTTTCCCTCCAAGGCGTGAGCACCGATAAGCAGAGTTTTGTCCTTTCCTTATAAGATTCCTAATTATTCAAAGTAACGCTCAAGTATGCCGTTCAGCTGGGTTAGTTACAGCGCTGGGAGTAGCTTGGGAGAACAAGGAAACACAGACTGCTTCAGGTTGCCTTCCCAAACCAACTCAAAGGTTTATTCAGTACAAAACAGCTTATATAGAGGAAAAAAAGGTTCGTGTGTCAGCAGGTTCTCAGTTCAAAACCGGTACAGACCAAATAAGGAAACGTCTTCCTGCCTTCTGAGCAAAGAAGTATCCTTTGTGTAGTTTATCAGTTCAGCTACAATTTATGATCATCCCAGCAAAATACACTCCTAGGCATAGAATACAGAGTTCTTTCATTAGTGAATTCTGAAACAAACCACCTGGCTTTTAACAAGCTCTTTTCTAAAAGATAAGGAAGGGAGGATGGGAGTAAGGAAGTGGTCTCGTCTCTGTGGTATTTTCGACCTTGGGGTACCAGCCTGTGATTCTTACACATCAATTCTTGGGTCAGAGAGAAAGAGAAAAACAACTAGTAAATGGGCCTTATTGAGTAACTCTTTTCTGTATAATATCACTACAAAACAATATCCTGTAAATGCTACCATGGTATCAAAATATCACAACAATGTAACTTTGCCAAAAACTAATTGCAGCTTCTACCTGCCAATAGGAATGTCCTATCGGGCTCAAAATGACTTGATGTCATAAGCCAGCATATCATTGTAAACCAACTTTATTGAAAGTTGCTTGGGGAACAAACACCACTGTGTACTATTTGTGAGTAACAGACAGACTGAACTTAGATCAAAATTCACCATATATTAATAGATTTGTTTAATCATTTCCCACCCAGTTTTTATAATAAAACCCCAGCAGCTGGGGTCGGCAACCTGCGGCTCCGGAGCGCACGCGGCTCTTTAGTCCGTATAGTGCGGCTCTGCGTGGTTTGGGAAAATAAATTATAAGTATTTAGCTGAAGTGTATTTTATTTATGTTAGTTCTTTTTTAACTTGTAGTTCTAAATTGGAAGATTATTGTGATATTGAAATATAAAAATAAAATTATATTCTATTATTTTTGTCATCGCTCAAAATAAGCATCACACTCGCGGAAGCTGGTGTACCCGCCGAACGCTGTAACAAACCTTTTGGGTTATAGCACCACTAGGGGGGGAGTCTTCTAGGGGGTGTGTGAGTATAGCGTGGCAGCCATTACATGCTGCTCGTGTTCTGTTCTCAGGATAGACCTCACCGTTGTAACGGCCTGGCACCGGCGACTACCGATCCCCGCACATGTATGTACGGACAGTATAGAGCCGTGGAGACCTGGCTTGTATGGTCTTATGTTGCTGACAAGGAATAAAGGTCTGTTGTTTAATTTAACTGACTGGCTCCGTGTTATCCGGCTAACCTCCACACCACATGCCCGCTGGACCGGCTAGCCGCTCCTTCCTCGCCAGACTGCTGTTACAACGCTGTGCATTCGGATCCACATTATGTCAGCAGCTCCATCGTGAACTATGTTAAAAACAAACACCGCTCACGCCTCACAGCCAGTAGCGGTTTTAGATACGGGCGACACGGGCGGTTGCCCGGGGCAGCATCGTGGTGGTGGGCGGCATCATGGGCATCGGCAAAAAAAAATAAAATAAAATGCTCGTACTCATGCTGCCCCGACGTCAGCCAGCGCATATTGGGAATGGCATAGGCACCGATCGGTTTTCTATCGCCCATTTGCTGGGAGTAAGGGTGCCCTTCGTTTGCGAGGCGCGCCTGCTGCTTGCGGCGCAGAGAGGAGAGGGCGGGGCGGCGGGGGATTCTCTGACCGGCTGGAGCGGCATCTAAAAACCAACTCGCAAAATAAAACAAAATAAAAACAAACCAACAAACACGAAAACACCAGACATTATAATACAGACTTATAATTTGCACCGATGTTTGCCAGAGGGAGTGTTCGCCCAGGGCGCCAAACAGGCCGCCACTGCTCACAGATGACAGCTTACAGTCCTGCCTAAAGATGAAAGTGACTTCGTACAGCCCCGATTTGCAGACGCTGTGCGCTGAGGTTCAGGAGCAGAAGTCCCATTGTAAACATACCACGGCAGACCCACTGCTTTTTAGCATCTCTTTATTGACCACTTTTTACACACAGTTGCTGTATGCATACAGTCGGCTGTAGCTTTTCAGCTCACAGCCCGACACATACCAACAACAGCATAGGCTGTATCCCAATTCAGGGTCTGCAGCCTTAAAGTACGCATTTCAAGGCCGATTACGTCATAGCGGCGCGCCGAAGGCTGTCCCAATTCAAAGGCTGCTCGAAATGCGGCCCTGAAATGCGTCCTTCATTATCCTGAATTTTAAGGCGGTGGCAGTGTAGACTTCGTGGTCCCATATATCCCACAATTCATAGCGCGGCAGTCGGTGTGGAGAATTCTGCCGCAGACGGCAGAAGCGGAGCGGCCGAAGAGTAAACTGTGAAAAGTAAGTACTGAATATTATGTCACGTATTTATGTGCAAATGTTTAATAACGAAGAACGTTAAACATTCCTGTTGGCCACATGTCGGCAAAGTTATGTGACATTAGTGACGTTTGTACTAACTTGGTTTTAAAGCCTTTACTTTAAAATATACGCCGTTCAATAGCTGAGCTTAATCTTACAGAGAATGATCAAAGCTCATGTAGAAACAAACAAACAAATGAACAAAAGATTTTCTCCTTCATTTCACTGCGGCGTGCAGCCCGGATCTCAGCTGACCCTTCTCACCCTGGACACAGTCTGTTTGACCCGCTCCCCTCAGGCAGGAGGCTCCGGTCCATTCGCACCAGAACCTCTCGCCACAAGAACAGTTTCTTCCCCTCTGCTGTTGGACACATGAACAATAACCACATGATTGTCCCCGCCACTAACATATGACCCTACGCTGTGTAACTGCATCATTTCATGTTTGGCACTGATCACCACCTGCACTCATGTATATATCTTTCTACGTAGCACTCATAATTCTTATTCTCATGTATATATCTCATGTACATATCTTTCTTTCTACATAGCACTTTAATTCTTATTGTCTGCACTGAAGCACCGCAGCAATTTCCTAATGTTGTAAACCTCAACATCTGGCAATAAACCCATTCTGATTCTGATTCTGATTCTATCAAACAAAGCTGTATGACACCTGTCCAGTGGTTAGTATCATGGTTGCTAGGCAACCTGGGCAGTGCAACGGAGGCTTTTTTTTTTTTTTTTTTAAACTTTATTGACAAACAACAGTATCAGCGCAACGGAGGCTAGACCGTCCCATTACACAAGCCTCGCACTTCCGGCCTTAGCGGTCTTTGAGTACGCGGCCCTTGAGGATCGTTGAGGCTGCGTACTTTAAGGCTGCAGACCCTGAATTGGGATACAGCCATAGACAGCACAGACGTTAAGGCCGCGAGGCGTGATTGCGGGTGCCGCTCAGGTGCGTCCGCCTCCCCTGCAGCGGCGCTGCAGACCACGCCCCGCCGCACGCATTAACCAGGTAAAATACATATTTAGGCAGAATTTTGCAAATATCTATTTTTGTTTTTTAAGAAGCATAGTGCTTTTTTTCACCACTTGAAGGTCAAGGCTCCAAAAGCCCAAAGGTGATATATAACTGCGGTAAAAGTATGTTAATGCCCATGCTGTGTTCAAATCCTTTTAATGCTAATGATGCGTTTGATCTGTTTCCATTTCTGCTGCTTTCTGTTACACTGCCCTATCAATCTTGTTCATTTTCATTCTCTTTTCTCCTTCCTCCATCAGCATGTGTGGCGTTGATACAGTAGCTTCTTCCTGAAATTCCTACTTCATGAGTTGTTGGGATCTACAGGATTCCAAATATTTTTTTATTCAAATAAAAAGACTGCATGCGCATATCTAGAGATCTATCTAGAGATCTCTCTCTCTCATATATATTCACATATATATATATATATATATATATATATATATATATATATATATATATATATATATATACACACACACACACACACACATATATATATATCTATAAATAAAAATTCATATTTGGATCCTTAGTATATGATCTTGTTAGCCACTTTTGTGTCCAAACCGAGTTCAACAGAGTTTGAAGTTAGCTCGCTACTTTCCATCTAAAGATGTTGTACCATGCTCTGACTTTAGGATTTCTAAAAACCTAAAACATACAGCTCTGCTTTCACTTTAGATGAAAAACTAAACAGCTGCAATGTTTGCATGAAAGCTGGACTACCTGGTGGCTACTACAGAGCTCTAGTCCCACTGCCATGGTTAACAGAGCAATATAAACAGCACATTTAATGGTTGAGAGTCCCTGATGGGCAGACAAATGTAACGGCAGGAAAAGGATGATGAAAATGGACCAAATGTTAATAAAGAACAGCCTCGGAGTGAGTCTTTCCTGAAGACTTAAAATATTTAGTATTTGATAAACTGTCAACCCATGGGTTGTAGCATCTTAAGGCCTAAAAAAACCACCTACAATAAGTGAAGAGTGTCTGAAAGTCATGTATACCTTACACAGGATCGGAGGAATCCATCTGCTGGATGGCTTCCAAAAGGCCAGTCTTAAGGAGGCTGAGATATGCCAAATTACACAAGAACTAGACTGTAAAGTCAGTGGCAACAGGTGTGCTGGTGCGATTAATCCAAATTTTAATTTATGTCATATTAAGAGAGCACAACAGTAAGTGCCTACAGCCATTTATAAAACATGGTTGAGGAGGAAAAACTAGTGAAATTCTAAATGCCGAAAATATGATTTATCCACCGTGCAGTCTCCATCTGGAAAGTGTCTGACTGGCAACAGCTTTATTTCTCAGCATGAGAATAATGCCAAACACACCACCAATGCAGTAAAGGCATACGAGCACAGCAGAGAGGAGAACAGTCATGACTGGCCTGTCATTGTGCGATCAGCTTTACAGGTAATAGAACAATAGCTTTGAATGTCCATCAGTAAGTCTGGAGAACTTAAAAAAAAAAAAAAAATTTCCTTAGAGACATTAAAAGAAAGTTTGCCTACGAGAGTTCAGACTGTGTTTAATAAAACTGGTCATACCAAATACTGAATATCAGGCTTGTAAGAATTATACCAACTGTTTTTGCCTTCTACAACATATTTACATTAATGTTTCCACATTTCAATAAATCGTTATAAATCTAAACAAATGATGTTGGCTCAAGACTTTTAAACAGTACTGTTTGTTGTCTTCTTTCACATTAAATATCACCATCAACACCCCAACATGAAAGAACATTGAGGAAGAAAAACTCATTAAAGGGGTTGCAACATAACTTTATTTGATTTGCACAATATTTCCACTGAACAGTTTTTTTCTTAAATCTCAATATGCTTTCTTTACACTTATATTGTTGCCGTTTCCTGTATGCATCTTTTTCTTCATGTTCATGTTTGTGTGTCATGTTCAGTTTTGAAGTGTACTAGTTTTTCATCGCTCATTCATACCGTCGGTAAAAGTCAAGTCGAGTCACAGTTTAAAGATGGGTCGTTTGGAGCAAATGAAAAACCATAAACAAGAATAGAGAAAATAAATACGTGTAAAAGAAATGAGAGGACCAGAGCAGAAGATACGTCACGACTGGTCAGTGATGGCATATGAAAAGTATTTTTACAAACACGTAGCATTGTAAACATTTGTTGCGTAGACGTTACTTTAGATTTGGATAAAGACACCAATAGCTCCTAGGACGGAAGACACGTCGGATTTGTGATTTTTAGTGATTTCTGTTCAATCCCCGATAGATTACAAGATTCCTGATCATGCAGCCTGACGAGAAACTTTAAACACATTTATCCAAAAATATAGCCCAGAATATCCTGATCAGGAAAAAGATCAAGAAAAGCAAAAACAAAAAAGAGAAGCTTGCATCCTCACCACCTATTTTTTTTTTTGTTTTTTTTCGTGTGACATGTTCTAATGAGGCTTTTTCTCCACTTCTTAGAAGTGATTAGAATTACATCTGAATCCCTGTCAATGTATCAGAACATACATATAGTTTAAATTATAATACTTTTAATGTAAATCATTGTACTATTTCTGAATCCCAGATTTATTTAAACTTCTTTTGTTTTTATCTTAGAAAAATGTCAAGTAGTAGCCTGTGTTCGCTCCACCCAGTGGAAGGAGTGTCACCTGTGAGAGCTGCTCTTCCTGTAGGTGGGCCTTTGCCTCTCGGGGTGTGGCTGATTTTATTTCTTTCTTTTGGACAATGTTTTATTGCAGTCTTCTGGATTCATCTGCACATTTTTCCAACTCCTTAAACAGCGCCTGAATTTAAGAGAAAAGAAAACTCAGGAGTGAGCGTGCCATCTAGTGCGGCTTCTAATGAAGAGAAGCAAGGTTTAAACAGCCTGAAGGGATCTGTCAGTCATTCTGACCGGGTCGACACAAGCCAATCACATAAAAGTCATACAAACTAACCATCAAGGAAATTTTTCAGCCTTCAAGAGGACAAAACTTTGGTAAACTAACGTGGACAGTTAGGTCAGTACCTGCATCTGTCTGCCCTGACAGCTGCTTAGGTTTCCATTATTTGCATTATGTGCCACATCATTACAAAGTTTGTATCAGTGCAGACGTTTTTTTTTTTTGTTGTTTTTTTGCAGAGGGTTGGCTGCAGGTCGTGACATCATGAACATGAACCCACTGCTCATCTATGCACAGTGAAAACTATTAGAAGACTGTTACAGAGGGGACCATCACACCAATGGACAGCAGCTGGAAAAGACCAGTTTGATTCGTTTGTTGAGTCCTTTACGCCCCCCCGCCCGACACAGGACAATTGGCTTTCTTTAATTAAATTCCTTTTTCCCCCTCCCTTTTTATAGGCGCCCACAGTAAAGAATGCCACTTATCCACAGAAACCATGGCAAATCGTGTAACTTTAAAGATAAGAAAAATAGAGCAGCAATGTTTTTGCACAAAAAAAACGTGTGCAACATTCAAGTAAATAAAAGATATAAAGAAAAACAAATCTTTAAGTCAAAGACAGATACATAAGAACCTCAAGTCTTTGTTGGTCGGATTGGCACTTTTGTGAATAGGAGTGCATTTTTATTTTACACTTTATTCCCCCCCTGGTTGATTCACTGATTTATTTATGAATATTTTTAAAAACTGCAAATTCTGTTATCATCTGTTGGCCAAGCACAGACTTGGCCATCAAATCAGAGACTTCAGTCATAAATGCTGCCCCTACACATGAGGAGTGTAGAGGCAAGTTCTTGATCCTCATATAACTCTTGATTCAGCCTTTTACATCTACTGGGAGGACACGCGTTCAGTGGACAACATCGCAAACCCAACGTCAAACACAAAAATCTTGTCACCATCACGTGCTCTACTGCTGATCTACGCTGGAAGTAAGAGTGGAACAATCCTGAACGTGAAATCGCCGATCTACCTCTGCAGCAACACCCAGTTAAAATGTGCTGGTCTGGTGAAAGGTTGTGCATCACAACAACAGATTTTATTTGTTCAGAATCCAATCATGATAAGTCATGAAGAATTTTTTGTGTGTGTGGCATTTTTTGCCTTGAAAAACTCTCTCTCATGATTTTCTCTGTTACCAGAGTTCAGTCTGTAGTCGTGCGTGAGGGTGAAGGTCTGGAGTACAAAATGTAGCACAGTAGCAAGAAAGATAACAGTGCAGGTGGAGTCGATTACAGCTCGTCAGCCTGCAACAAAAATTTTCCAACAAGGATTAATTCCCCTAAAAGTAATGACCGACTGCAAATGTCTGTCTCATAGGAGGACAGGTTTTAACTCTCACTGCACTTCACAACACCCAACAGTGCCTAACACCCCATCCCAAGCTATGAACCAATAGAAGTCTCCCATGACGGTGTCATCCACTGAGACAGAAGATTAACACGCACGTCAAAATGGAAAAATATGCCTGTGAATTTAGTGTTTTTTACCAAATAAGAAAGAACTGCCTTTGTCAAAAAATATTTGCTATTAAGCAGACTGATCCATTCCTAATCTCGGTGATAAAGACTTAATGTAGAGGTTCATGGTCTTAAGTTGGAGATGCTTCAGTAATCCACAGAACAGAGGGCTCCCAGACTCTGATTAGGACCTAGTCACTGAGTCAATCGATCCCTCCCTCACAGAGTGCCCCCGTAAGTCGAACATCACACAACCACAGTTCAGCTCCATCCACAAAACCTGAGCGCTGACCTGAGAACAGCTTCTGTTAGAGGTCAAACTGCCCTCAGGTCAGAGTTTACAGGACTCACTTTAACCATCAAAAGTCACGAGGCTAGAAACAACTAAAACAGTTTCAAAGCAATCCTTAGGATTTTGGGAAATAATCCTTCATCTGCTCCAGAAAGCAGGATTTTTTTAAATATAAAATAATAAGTAAAAAACAAAAAACATCCAATATGTTCACATTGAGGAGAATCAAAACTTCAAAACAAACCCTTTTAAATTTAGTTCTTTTTAAATCCAAAGATTATGGAAACCTTTTTAGTTACTACTAGCCACTCATCTGTGTGAGGTGTGTGTACAGTGTGTCTGCTGGTGTATGCAAGTGTGCATGAAGTGTGCGCAAATATATTTATATATATATTTATATAATGAAAATACACCAAAATTCAAATATACACTTATACTTGAATTTCTGTTGCAGTTAGGCTTGTTATTTCTCTGAGCTCCATCCCCGGCTAAACACCATTTGTCGTTAGACACACGAGGAAGCGGTGCAGACCGTCCCTGCCAGGCAGAGAACAGGCAATTTACATCGACACATATTACAATGAACCCATGCAAAATCATTATGTCACTGCCATTCCTCAAAAATATATAGTGATATAGAATGCCATATATTATAGATAAACTCTACCACTATACACGACACCACCACCGTCAATACACAATCACTGTTAACATCACCGAATCCGGCCCGGTTCCTGCTTTCGACTCCAAATGCTGTTTACAAAGAAGCAACGACTCCTCGTAGTGTTTGGCCAGGGATGCTCAGGGCTGTAGGCAGGGTAATATAACACCATGCAAAAACCCTACCACATACACCAGGGGAAGTGGAGGGGGCTTGCAGGCCAGCAGCAACCAGTTAACAATGGGTTTCAAGACATCGTCCCCAGGCTCTTAATTCTTGCTGCTTTTGCTGCCAACAGCTCTTCTCCTCCTAAATCCCCAACTATGCCTTTTTTAATAGTTAGATCACTTCATAATTCAAATGTTATTAATAACACGGCACACTACGAACATTGGGTCTCTAACTATTTAACCCTCAAAACCTGGATATTTTTTCTAGACGTTTTAACATAACCTTTTCGAAAACAAAACAAAACAAAAAAAAAACATTCACAGCCCTTCTGTTTGATAAAGTTTCACCCTTCTTGCCACCCGCTTAAAAAAACAAACAAAAAACCCCCCAAAACAAATCATGCTTCCTAGCTTGGGCATCCAACTCAGGGCGACAAACTTTGGGGTTGACATCTGTGGCTCTAAACCCCATAAAGACTATTTTTTCTTCTCACCTTGAGTAGATATGCAGAGAGCAGGCCTAAGCCTACTGACTGGGAGCAGGCAAAGCAAAAGAAAATATCACAAGCACTAAAAATAAAACAAAAAAATTAAATAATTTAAAAATAAAAAGGGGCGGGGGCAGATAAAGGGTGAGGAGGGGGAAAAAAAAAAAAAAAAAAAAAAAAAAAAAAAGGGATCATGTTAAGTATTTTTTGAATTGCACTGAGTCATAGTGACACGAAGAGTTGGGCAGATTCTGCTCATGCACCCCAGTTTGCACGCTCTGTATGGATAATCCTGAAAACAAAAGATTTCCGTTTGGAAAAGAAATGAAAGTGTATATTAAAGACACTAACAAATCACTACTGCTGCCAATGAGAGAATCTAAGCGCTGTCAAATGACAGGAAGATGTCTGGGTGTGCGTTTTGATGATTACTGGTGATTACTTCCTCTTCTAGCTGTAATGGGAGTTTGTGTGGCACCCTCCCCTCAGCCAGGAAACATGAGAGTCTGCCCTGCAGGAGGTCAGTACACTGGTTGGAAACGATGAAAGGGGGCGAGGCATTTTCAGGCTGGAGAGCGGAACAATTTTAGCATTCCTCCAAAGGGTAGGGGGCGTGGCCTCATGGTGATTTAGTGGAGGTTCAGGGAGGATGGCACGGTGGTAAAAAGGAGCCATCTATGAGAGGAGGTATGAAGAGGAAAGGGTGGCTGACTTATAGCTGAAAACCTTCCATGGGGGCCTCCTGCTGAGGGAAGAGAAACTGCTGGTTGGCCTGGTCCACCTGAGGGGCAAGACTGCTGTCCTCGTCCTCCACACCAAAGTAGTGCTCAATTAGGTCAAAGGCCTTCTGGTAGATCTCCTGGTTGTCGTGACTCTGGAGGAACTCTATTTTGTCAAGACCTGGAGAAACAAGGAATGGAATATCAGAATGGCTGTTAAACTAAAAAACAAACAAACAAACAAACAAACAAAAAAACCCAAACTGATTTTTTTAAATTCAGCTGTCCTACGTTCTGCCTCTGGTGGTGTAGTATGTATGGCAGCCTTAGAAAAAAGCAGAAGCTTGACATTTTATTTGCCCTAATGGAGGAATTTAAGTAGCTGCCTCTCCAGAGAGTCTAATCCTGTGGTAAAAATCAAACTCTGGGCTGGACTGCAGCTCACCACAGTAATCAGTACTCGGTCTTGCATGTGAACCAATTTCAGGTTGTGTGGTTTGTTGCCCTCCAGCTCACAGGCGATCTCCAGAACAAAAGAATGAGTACTACTACCAGCTACAGATCATATACAGAAGACAGATGTAGCGTCCGTGGCTGCAGCTAATCCAGGCCTTAAACATGCATTCTTTCAAATGGCCAGCAGAGGGCAACTAGTATGGCGTCAAAAAGACTGGTAGCTTTCGTACTTTGTGACCTCAAGAAACTTTCCTGTTAACTTTATGGCCTCAATCATTAGTTTTATGCCTTTATGTCTTTTATGCCTATGAGGTTCATTTAGGGAAATATGGCCTCAGTGTCTGCCAAAGTGATAAAGCTACGAGCCTATCAGCACTGATCATCTCTGTCTGTGACACTGAAAGGGTTCCAATAATGCTGTATTATATGTAAACTGCATCAAATCCAAATCAAATGTTTTTTCAGCATGCATGTTTGTGTGCATTTCCTGCAGCATACCATAGGCTTCTTCGATGAGGCTGCAGTAAGGATTAACTCCGGTGCCGTTGTTCTCCTGTTTGGCTTCCTGTTCGCCCAGTCTCAAGATGTTTTCTAGTCCATTAAGAGCAACCTGAACAATCTTTGAGTCCATCACAGTGAGCAGGTCACACAGGGGCTTAATACAGCCCAGGTTCACCAGATATCTTTATGCAAACAGACATGGATAAGGCAGATGAATGCAGGTGATTCATTTATTTACTTTACAATTTAGTCCGAGTTATTCTTCACAGCTCTTTCACATTATCGCCTCACTTTCATGCAATTATACCTCCTTATTTTTCCAATCACCCAAATTCTGCATGGGGATTTTCATTTCTAACAAGCTGTTAATTGATTTTCTCCTCAAACAGAAAACTCCATTAGACTCATCAACCAGCTGAAACCTTTTTTGTTCCTTGAGAAAACATTTTGCTGCAGAATGCATTTTGAATCAATACAGTACTACTGAAATCCTACTTTAAATCATCTCTAAAAGTCTTATCATTAAAACCAGCAATTGACTTAAGCTACTCATCTGATCTGCTGATGTGATTAAATGACAATGGAGGGACTGTCAACTAAATGAATCTTGCGAAGCTAACCTGATCTGCTCTGGTGTTCCTCCAGACGTGGCATTGGTGATGGCCCAGGCTGCCTCTTTCCTGGTCCTGAATTCAGCTTTCTGCAGAATGTCAATCAGTACTGGAAAGATGTTTGCATCGATTACCGTCTGTGGAGGAGGATGAGAGATCAGTACAGGAGAAATGCAAAAGTCATTCAAAACTGATTTGAAATCATCAACTTGATACACTAGATAAAACTAACAAAAACTAATGTTATTTGACAGGGCGTTAGAGTTTTAGGAATCTTTAATATGAATGTTACAATATGACCAAAATACAGAAACTGACCAACATAAAAATAATTCTTAAATTTAATCCAATCTTTGCACCTTGAATACAGTTACTGGCTAAGGTTGCAGTCAGTACAAGTTTAGTTAAAATACGTTTGAATTACAAATAAGGCACAGCATCTCCACTAAACAGCCACCCAGTGCAGCCAAACACACAGATTAAAACGGAGCTGAAAAGCTGTGACACACAAGACACTTGTTTTCTGGCCCCACACAAAAGAAGAAACCACTAAATATATAAAACACAGTTGACACTGTATTACAGCTGTGATTACATAAAATTAATCAACACTGTGTAATGCTGACAATTAAATCCTACAACATTCAAGCAGCAGGAGAACTAAATTTGCACCAGAATAATGTGACAGTCATGATCACAGTGTCTGAGTCTAACAACACCAACTTATATGATTTAAGTAGACTAATATTAGCTGAACTACTGACAGTAAACAAGTGCTTTTTAAAAATCAGTTTCAGTTTTGACTCTTGCAGGTTGTTTAATTTGTTTAATTTGGATTAATAGTTGTAGTTTGTGTCTAAAAAAAATAAAAAGTTTCAAAATACAAACTTCACAGATAGTTTGGCAAACACTAAAGTGCTTCCACAGAGGTTTTCCTCAGGTAAACTGAGAAATGAACTCAGGGTGTGATACCTGTATTTGTGCTCTGTTTCCTGCTGTAATGTTTGAGATGGTCCAGCATGCCTCTTTGCGAATGGACTCTTTAGCACTGCTGAGGAGGTGAAGCAGACAGGGCAGGGCTGAGCAGTTCAACACCACCTAAAAACAGCAAAGCAGAGGGTAAAACTTCACACGCTCTTTATAACATACCTCAGATCTTTGAACTGCATCACTTTGCAGCTGTAGCAGCAATTATTAACAAAGCAAATAGCATTTGAAACATTTGGTAAGCTGAGAGAAATATTAAGATGACACAAACGCCTCTTCAACATGCAACAAGCTTTGGAGTCATCAAACCAACTTCAGTCTATTATAGTCTCACCTGTGTTTGGATATCATCTCCTGTGACAATGTTTCCTACAGCTCTCAAGGCGGGTGAAGCCACCTTATAGTCAGTGTGCCTGCAGAAAGATGGGGTTGGGAAATATTTTAATAAATGTACAGGTCAAATTAACAGGTTCAGAAATGACGCACAGTAAAGCCTGATCTTACATGAGTAGTTCTACAAGGCGCCTGCAGACACCAGAGTCAATGACGGCTTGGATCTTATCATTGGGGCCGTCTGAGAGGTAGGACAGAGCCCAGCAGGCATCTGCCAGCAAGTCTGGGTCACTGCTAAATAATAGCCTGGACAACACTGGCAGGCAGGGTGACACCTAGACAACACAAACATAATGCATATGTATCATGACAAACAATGTGAATTCAGCATCAAACATAAATCACCGAGAGACAATATGTCAAAATTTTCCCACAAAATGTCAGCTAGTACACAGAGCTGCAGAAACCAATGGTGCCACCTGAGAAATGTTATTGTAGAAGGATTCAAGAGCAAAACCATTCACATCCTGCAGCTGTGACCTGGGACAATCCAGCATCTAGTGTTGATCTGAATTGGTAAATACAGGCAACCTGACTGGTTGTGGGACACAGCCATGTGTTCCTCACACAGGCTGGCTTTTACAGACTTCTGTTTACTTTAGAATGTGTTTAACTTTTATCACAAGTAAATATTAGCAGCAACTTCCTGTCATATTCAACAGAAATGTTGCTTTTCTGAAGTCCAAATCTCTGAAACTTTTGAACTTATTAGAAGTTAAATGCATCTTTCATATAGTGACCATAGGAAGACAATGCATAATGGAAAATTCTCTTCCCACTCAACATTCGATTTAATCTGATATACATTTCACTGGTATTAAATTAACTTCTTGTAGATACGTTTTTTTATGGTTTAGCCAGAAAACTCGTAATAGTACAGAGTGATCGGCTGATATAACAAAGAGCCTTTATCCGTACTTGAATGTTCAGCTTTGTCTGCATAGAAAAAGCAGCTAATTGAAACTATATTGACATGAATGACCCTAAGGCCACGAGAGTCTCCTGGGAAAACCCCTATAGGCACTCAGAGGGGTTCCTAGAACTTTGACCCTAAAGCATCCTTTGTGTTGACTCGATGAGTGGTACCTTGTCAAAAGCAGGTGGTGGGTTTTTTCCTCTGCACAGATTAGACAGAGCCCATACTGCATTCCTAGTCATAGTCAGTCTAGTGGACTTTGTCAGAAGCCTGAAATACCAAAGAAAATCAAAAGCCCATTACAGGAAGTCATATTAGAAATTTGTCGCAGGGAGAAAAGCTGTAGGAAGGTTTGACTCAAAAGCAGAAATAAAAGAACTTACATTAATAGTGGTGGAAGGATGTTGCAGTTCAGCACATAGTCCCTGCACACTGCACTGTCCCCTGCAATATTACCGAGGGCCCACACAGCCTGAAGAAACAGTGAGACATAAAAATCTTGGGTATCGCAGAGTATGGAAAGATATTTATTACAGTGAACAATCTATGAACCGGTGCATTACTTGTTCTTGAACATCCTCAAAATCAGAGTTCAGCAGTTCTATGAAGATGGGCACTGCTCCAGCCTCAATCACCGTCTTTGTCTGCAAGGATGTTCCTGACGCAATGTTGGTCAGCGCCCAGGCGGCTTCAAACTGCAGCAACACGACAAAGCAGAGAAACAAGCATAGTGAGACTCATGAACTGTAGATAACAGCACTTACTATGTGCAAGAATGATGGCAATTCAAAACACTTTTCAAGTTTCTACTTTCTTACAGCTGGCTGGCTGCATCAACATAATCTAACACAGTGTCATGTAGGACTGATGAACTGCTCTTGATATTGTTTGAAAATTTTGAACCGGGTACGTTGTACTGCTGCAGCTGGGTTGAAGACATGAGCATACAATTGTGTCTGTTTTTACAGTCATTCCAATGATAGAGACTCTCAGATTATACAGAGGGAAATATTTCCACAGTTTGAAAAGATAAGACTAAGGAAGTTTTGACTTCTTCTCCTCCTATATCAGCACTGATGAGGCGATATTGTCTGAGTGGTGACACCTATCATTTAGGAGAACACTGCAATGGCTACCTCTGCAGTAAGGTCGAGCATAACAAGCACTATTTTCTGTTAAAGGCATCCTAAAAAGCAAAGTAGCATGGTTGCTACCAAAGACATGGTAAAAATCACATTTTTTGCACTCAATTCAGAAGTCTCTGTGTGTTCTGGAGGTTTAACACTGTATATTTAACAAATAAATAAATAACTGACCTGTAGTGTGCAGTTGCTGCTCTTCTTTAGGAACTCCACAAACCTCTCCACTACTCCAAGAGTGTTTATAACTTCATCAATTGGTGGGTTAGGCTCTGGAATAACAAAGAGGCAAAACTATATGTAGGCTTTTTTGTGGTCTATGGGGAACAGCACGAATGGTTTCACTCTTATGTAGAAGTACTCTCAGTACACTACAATGACTGGGTACCTTTGGAAAGTAATTTTCTGAACTTCTGTGTTGTAGCAAGCTGAAGCTCTGGGTCCTCTGAGAAAAGCATCTCTACCATGTCCCTGGTAATAACTCCTTCCTGCAAGAGGCCATGTACAAGCACTTTAAACACTTCACCCACTCACCACAGATTCCCTTGTTTACAATCCACAAGCTGGACAACAGGCTAAAAACTGCTTTACACAAACGTGATGTAAAAATGCATCTAGTCTGTGATCATCTTTTTGTCTATGCAAGACTTGTTAAAAAAATAATGATCATTTACTCACAGTTACTGGAGAGCTGAGGTAAGAGTCCACCAGTGGGCTCTCTAACATGACCTCTTCTTCATTGAGAATGTCCACATTCCTCCGTTTGAAAAGCTGGGATTATAAAAAGCTGTTAAGAGACCTAAACACTCACATGCTGAACACAGACTACACAGTGACATAATCTCATCCAGGAGACAAACAACCTGATGAACTGGGAGTTTGTCACATTTGGTCTCATACCTGTTGTTCTCGTTTCTGTTTCCTGAGCTGGATGCCCTCCTCCTCTCTCCTGCGCCTCATCTCATCTGCATTGAGTGCTTTGTTCTTGTATCGGTTCATCCTGTAGTTATCCTTGGCCGGACTGGCTGACGGCTCTGGTTGGTCAAAGACACATCATGATTAAATCAAAAACCAACGTTTGCACTTAGAGGCTTTTTCTTTTTTTCCATCCCTGAGAAACCAACAACTTTTAGTTATATGTCTACAACATGTTTTAGTTTAACCAGAAACAAGAAAGCTGAACGCTTTCCCTTCTCACTGACTCTTGTCACATTCGGTGTATCACTTGTTGGGAACCTTTTATTGCCCTTAAAAAGCAACACGACTACTATTATTTCATTTCACCTGTCTAACACCAGCTCTGCTCCACATGAGACCTCTGTGTGTGTGTGAGAACGTCTATGACGCTAAGAGCAGGAAAAGAAGGCGCCAGGTGACCATTCATGATCACAGCATGCAGTAAAGAATCTCACACTGAGGTGAAATGAGATGTTAAATGTCAGATGTTAAAATTGTATTATTTTATTCATAAGTACCATTTCAATAGACATAAATTGCATTCTTGAAAATATTTAATTTTATTTTACAAAGTTGGGCCAAACCTGATGTTGCCTTACACAGACTGATTTCACAGGTCTTTAGATGGCTTATAAATTCTACTGGCTTGGATCAGTACTTTGTATCATCAGATACCTGAAGGCAGTGTATTGACATAGCATCTGAACTGGAAGGTATGGATCCGTTCATTCCTACTAATAATAAGCTATGATGATGATGAAACAGCTGTCACACATGCCTCAATATAAAAAGACCTTGCATAAACAAGCTCATGAAAACCGGACAACACAGCCTAAAAATACACATGCACGGACGCAAAACCCCCCACACAGCCAACCTATTCATGTACCAGTCAGCCAGCCCAGAACAAACCTATTTATTCAGTTAAATCGCAGAGTTAGCGTAAATTGGTGCCCACACAGGCCAAACTGCCCATTCTCAGCATTTGTGCAGTCATGCCACCAGAACGGGACACCAGGCAAACCCCAGAGTCACATGTGAGCCTATTGGGGAGTGAAAGAGAGGTGGGGGACAGCACCGAAACCTGTCGACACCACAGAACGATGCCAACCTTGTGTGCCAAAAGCCCTCCACTGTAACAGTGGGGAGGTTCTGAGGTTAAATATCAGAACAAATGTCGGAAATTGAGGTCATGTTATGGTTTCAGGGGATTAGCACAAACCCCTGAAATGCTTCAGCACGTGTGTGCAGATGGCAAAGCCACAGGGATGGATGGCACACATGAACAGGTTGCAGCTGGATGCACTCATTTCTGCAATGTGTTTGTTTAGATTAACTGTGGCACAACAGTGCCAGAAGTCAAACGCAGTTTAGTTCAGCTCGAACGAAGATGTCGCAAAGTGAGCCTTTGGTGTGAGAGACGCAGCTATAGCAGAGGTCAGCAACCCACCTGTGGTTCGTGAGTCAGGGGTTAAAATTAGGGGTAACCGTAACACTATTAATAAATATACTATATATATTAATTTGTCATCTCCCAATTACAACCATCACCTGTCTGTCTGCCCCCCTCATCACCCACATGTGCTGCTCTTTTTTCTCCTGTTATTTGGTAGGAGCTAAAAAGGCTCTTTTGATGTTGAAGGTTGCAGACGCCTGATCTAGAAGAAGTAAAAGTCAGAGTAAGGCTTCTGTAGGTGAACCTATGGAAGGATCTAAAACTTCTTAAACTTCCAATATCTAGTGTGTTTGCAAACCAGATCATGTTGGAATCTACAGAGTTGTTGTGTGGAGCTCCTCAGGGCTCTGTACTAAGACCTATTCTGTTTTTAATATACATTCTTCCTTTTAGCCAGATAACACAGCAGTTTCCTGAAGTATCTCATCTTTTTGCTGACAATATTGCTCATTTAAGCCTGCTAAAGCTCATAAGCTCTCCGATCTGATTGACTGTTTAACCAACATTAAACAATGGTTGAACAATAACTGCTTATAGCTAAACCCAGCCAAAACAGAAACTTTGATTATTGCACCAGACAGTGCAATATCTGATATTTAACAGCGACTGGGTGACTTAGGTTCCTCACAGAAACATAACCTTAGAAACCTGGGTGTTATTTTTGATGAAGCTTTTTCTTTGGAGGGACATTTAAATCAAATAGTAAGAACCTGCTTTTTTTCACTTGAGGAACATTTCAAAACTTAGATCCACCGTGTCAACAAGTGAACTCGAGATGATAATACATGCTTTTGTCTCTACAAGACTCGACTACTGTAACAGCCTGTTTACTTGTCTAAACAAGAAAGGGCTAGCTCGTCTACAGGTTAGGGCTGCCACGATTAGTCGACTAGTCACGATTATGTCGACTATAAAAATCGTTAACGACTAATTTAATAGTCGACGCGTCGTTTGAAGCTTTGTAAGATCCCAAAAGACGCAGGAATAAGTAGTAGGATTTAAGAGTGTAATAACGAACTGAAACAGAAGATGGCAGCACTGCATGTACGAGGATGCCAGGTGCCGTTAAACTCCGAAGAAGAAGCAGTGTCCAAATTTAGGAACCGCATTCTCCTGTGCCCGCATTTGTAGGCCGATTACGTTACAGCAACACAACGAAGACTGTCCAAATTTGAAGACTCCGACAAATGCGCCCTTCATTTCCCCAGATTTGAAGGATGGATCGGGTGTATACTTCGTGGCCCAACCTATCCCAGAATTCATAGCGTGTCCCTGCTCAGTTTCCAACAATGGTGGCAGCTAGTTAGTTTTAATATTACTCTTATTATTCTTTCTGGGTCACAAAATAAATGTTTAACATATTTTCAGGCGAGAATGTAACTGTGTAAACTTCAAATATCTGCTCAGTTTATCAAGACACCACATATTTTCAAAAGCGCTCCTACATTTTCGGAGACATCTGTTACTCACCAGCTCGATAGCTAGCCGGGGTTCAAGGCTCACTAGAGCCGGTGGGGAAATCATTTTCAAACCCACCGCCGGCTTTTGCTACTCAGGTTAAACATGATAAATAAGTCACTTAGATAACTTAAAAATGTTATTGTTCAGCTTTTTGCAGTATTTTATTTGTTCCTGAGTAAATCGGTTTGGCTGAGATTAAAGTTATAGTTTTTACACAGCTGAACAAACGTCAAGCAGACAACTGATTATCAGAAGTGTGAGATGCTCGAGAATATACTCCAGTGTCCTGTTATATTTTAGATAGCAAGGAGCAAATGTCTGAGTTTATTAAACTCCACCGAAACAATCAGCAAGTTTCATTAAAATTTAATAAACTATCATCTTGTCTTTATTTTTAGTTAGCACATACCTTAAACACTTAAAGCTGTAAGCTAATGATAGATATATAAGAGCAGATGCATGCTGGTGCAATAAGCTGTACGTTTTACGTCCAATGAATGCATGATCTGATTAGTCGACTAATTGCAAAAATAATCGGTGACTAGTCGACTATCAAAATAATCCTTTGTGGCAGCTAGAGCAGGGTGATATGACCAAAAATATTTATCACGATATACATTTGAAAATTTGCGATAACAATATAACTGACAATATAATTGACACTAGTCAAAATACTTTACAACTCCACAACTTTATTAGTGCAAAAAACCCATCAATATATTTTCACTTAAACAAGCAGCTGTTTTTTTTATGTGCATTAAAGTTATATAAAAACGTAACAGTGCAAATTCCTTGCTGACAATTTAACCAAAAGGCATTTCCAGTGGAAACTGGCCGACATATCCTCAGCATAACCATGTATAATATCTACAAAACTTAAAAAGAGGTGTTACACACACAATACGGTAATATTATGTTGAAGCACAGTACGTATCACTCCGCGAGGCTCCTGACTACGACAGCTGTAATGCTCCGACAATCCATCAAGCGGTGCGGCTTCGTAGCTTAGCAAAGTCGTACTAAAACATTTGACAGATTGTCGAGCGCCGTGTACATAAAATTGTTTCGAGGTCAGTAAACACAACCAGAATTCATTCATAAGGCACATGGGATTATAAGGGGCACTGTCGATTTTCAGAAAAATCAAAGGATTGATATTAAGTGTGCCGTATTTTCCAAAGAACACGGTAATAACGACGGCCCGCTAGCATGCTCTACCAAAAATAGTGCTTTGTTGTGTATCTGACGGACGAAAGCCAAACCAGTTCCACACCACTGAAGTTGCAGCATTTTTACAAACCAATTCTGGTTCATCCGTTTCATTTAACGATTCGCTTTCACCCTTCTCATTCTGCATCGCCGCCATGTGCGTATGCAAACAAAGGCACTGCGCATGCGCGTTTTACCCATATTCTATCGCGATATTTCATTTTCCTATCGTTGCCCAAAATTACACTGGTATTGCCATGAACGGTATGATATAGCCCAGCCCTAGTGGCAGCCCTACTACAGGTTGTTCAAAACTCTGCAGCAAGGCTACTAACCGGCTCGAACAAGGGAGCTCATGTGACCCCTGTGTTAAAGTCGCTGCACTGGCTACCAATCAGATTTAGGTTCCATTTTAAAAGTCTAGTTTTAACTTTTAGAGCATTACATGGACCCCCCCACCACACACACACACCACCTTGCCAATTTGATTCATACACATGCCTCCACTCATAACCTCAGGTCATCAAACCAAAACCTTTTAGTGGTCCCCCATACTCGTTTTAAAACTCGAGGAGACCGATCTTTCCAAGCTGTTGCACCCAGACTGTGGAATGCACTTCCCCTATTTCTACGGTGTTTGGATTCGGTGGAGACCTTCAAAAAGCAGCTAAAGACATTTTTATATCAAAGAGCTTTTAATTAGACCAGGGTATTTATTACTATTGTGTTTTTACCTTGTAAAGCACTTTGTGACATGTCTGTGAAAGGTGCTATATAAATAAACTTTACTTACTTACACCCCACGTGACAGGCTTAATAGCTGCTGCTTGGACCGTTCTACAAGATCACCCTATAGAAACTCTTTTGCCTGATAGCTGCCATTTTGTGGGAATTAGAGCTTAAACAGATGAATGTTTCTCCAATCAGACTGTAGCCACCAGCTTCACCCTGTCATTCCAATACGTTCACTTTCAGGATTAACTCTAATAGGACCCAAAATTTACATGTTTAATTCAATAAGCACTGAAACAACTCAATGAAATGATAAGCTCATCAGCAAGGTGTTTGCTGAGATCACAGACAAAGAATGCCTTGCGGACAGGATTTAAGGAACTTCCCCACCAGTTTTGCTTTTCATACCTAGAACTTACATTCACCTTTTAATATACAGTTTATATGCGCAGGCACAGTAACTGTACTTCTTACCCCTTTTAGATATAGCTTTTTGAACACGACATACTCCAGTAACATTCACTGCAAAGTGTATTTATCACAGGACTGTATAAGAACAGTCTGGAAAACATGTCACATGAGCGCTCTGTCTCATGAGCTCACAGTCGGCTGTGATGATAGCAGTCTGTCATCTACTTGCCGCATGGAATCAGTTAGCTCACATTTCCACTTCACTGCCGACTGACTGAACACAGGAATTAAATTATTATAAATATTTTTTACCTTATTATATAATTCACCGAGTTTGAAGAGCAAGGGTGAAATTACGCAGCTTCACTTGCTAATGAAGGCGCCAGCTACTGGAAAAAGTCAAATCACTGCCTCTCGAACACCACTATTAAATGTGTCACCCCAGAGGCTTTGATTTAAAACTTTTTTTACGACGCTGGAAGTCTCTCACCAAGTTACAGTCGCCATATCCGCCAAACAGTAGCGACCAGACAGATAGAAAACGTTCATAATATAAAATAAACAGCAGTAGCGCTTTAAAGCGCCTATGTAATGTGATAACTGTAAAGCTACAGGCGGTTGCAAAACAAAACAAATAGAGAAAATTGACAACTCTAAAGTCGTATTTTATTCGATAACGCCGTTATATTGCCATGACTAATACTAACTTAAGCTCTAAGCTATACGTGCGTCTTCTCTGAAATAGTACAACGCGGCGCTAACGTGGTTAGCTGTTAGCCAAGTTTCCTCAAGTTGGCTAAAAACGGCACTAGCTGTTATCTCTGGTAAAAATTGCCTTAATGTGTCTAACATGATATACTGTAAAAAGGGAAACACTGTCCAAAGACCTTATAATTTGGAGACATAGCAAATGACTTAACGTAAAATAGCAACTCATCTTTCCTTACTACGTAGCAACGCCGACTAGCCACCTAGCTAACGAGTTAGCGTACTGGCTAAACAACAGTAACAGAATGAAGATTTCATAACCGTCAAGTCCGACGACAAAAGTGAATCTTAAAACCACTTTGAATACATGCCTATAGTAGGAACTTGCCAAACAGCTTACCCATTGTGTCCTATGCGGGTTTATTGTGCTAAGTTGTGAAGACGTGATTCAATTTTAAATCCTTTCCCACTTCTAGCTTTCCAGAATTTGCTCCGGTAAGCAATATGTCTGCCGGAGACGGAAACGTCAAAATATAACGTCGACTTCCTGCCACTAGAGGACGCCCCAGACCCACAAAACACGTCACACTCACGCACCTTCATTAACGAATGCCTTATAGCCAAAATATATTCAAAATGTTAAAAAAAAATTTACTACAGGATTAATTTCATTCTTAAAATTTTCAAAACAGAGAACCATCTGTTTATTCGTAGATTTGCCAGTCATTAAAGCACCACCGTGGTTGGTAGGGAAGGACATGATTTAGGGTTACAGTGCATCCTCCTTCCCAGCCAGCTGTTACTCACGTCTGTATCTATTTTACATACCCACTGGCATGTTTCAGGTAGCTCAATTTCTCTTGGATCTGCATATCCCTCTATAGTTTTGAAATGCTATTTGACCCGCCGTGCTTCCCCAGTGTTTTCCCTAAATTGAATGTGACAGAGTAATACAGGTGAGGTTCATCCACGGTCAATTTGCTGGGAGCAAGTGGTGGTAAATTACTGCACTATATTGTGATGCAGTGTCCTCCTGACACGGCCCCCGAGGGGGCCTGCGGAGATACACCAGAAAAAGACTTTAGGGGGCAATGTTGTACAAATAAAGAAGTAATTGCTGCTGCCAGGCTTGCTCTTTTCCCCTATTAGAAAGGGCGGGGGAGGTCAAGTCAGCTGTAGCACAACTGAGATACTTTCCCATGATTACAATTTCTTAGCAGCTGTGAGCAAATATTGTTCATAGATTCCATGCTTTCTCAGTGTATCCACGGGCTCCGGATTGAGCTCCGCTTGGCCGAACCATAAGGGCTGAGAATTCACAGCCTTCAGCAGGTGTGCTGGCGCAGAGATGAAACAACTGCCGGCTGGATAGCTGCTCTCAACTGGTATCAAATAACACAAACACACAGGACCAATTTGTGCTACAGAGTCAGCAGTGAAATGCTCTCAGATCCAGTCCGCGGGGCTGTAGCCAGGGCTCATCGAGTCTGATTTTACAGGGTCTCTTTTATGAGTTCTTTACCTTTCTCATTTCTAGACCTGCTGAAGCACATCATACAGCAGCCTACACTTCACACAGAAGCAAAGGCTATCCATTAGTCAATGCCACAGCGTAAGGAGAGCTTCTGTAATGGAATCATGAGAGCAAAGCAAGGCGTATAACTGAAGGATTTTAAACGGCGGTACATGGGGAACGGTGACATTTTGCTGGAGTCTTCCACTCACTATCACTTCCTAATGGAGACATAATAAGCACTGTAATCAATACACAATTTTTTTCCCATCCAAATTCAAAATGTTCTAAATTAAAGTGAGGCGGGGGACATCTAAATGAACAAACAGAAGGACCCGTCCTTCAAGCCTCATTATTGGTCGTTATCTATCCAGACTGAGTCAGCAATATTGAGAAAATGCACAAGGAAAATTAGGAATGTGGGCAACAGCTCAATGAGTACGACAATAAGATGTTGATTAAGTGTAGATTTAATTAAAATGGGGTTTTTTTTTCTCCTGTTTGTATCTGCAAAGAAGCTGCAGAATGTACTGTGTTGCATTTCATCTACTGAGGCTGTTTTGGTGACAGTTAAAAGACCTCTGTGTACAGATCTTCACCTCTTTGTATGCTGAATGCTGACAGAAATCCTTTTCATTTGCGAGCGGATTGTACTTTATCCAGTGGAGAGGTTTCATAGGCAAAAACAAAATGTCTGCTCTGTTCTGCATCATGCTCCTGGCAGTCTATCCATGATAAAACACCAAGCAGGACTCAGATCTCTGCAGGTGGATACTGCAACAAGAGACACGCAGAAAAAAAATGCCTTTGTGCATTTAGTCCGCTCAGACAAAAATAATATGTCTCACACAAATAGGCTAATAACATCAAGGAGCATGTTGGCAGAGCAAAAACTCAATTATGAGGCGTCAAAAGCAGTTTAGTTTTGATTGTGCTTATTTGATTGTGCAAATACGGCCAATTTAACTGCTCCTTAATTCAATTATGGCAAATATGATAATAAGGCTAGTTTGCTGAAATGTGAGAATGTGGTCGGGCCGCCTGCGGAAGAGAGCATCTGCAAGGCTCGGTGCTGAACGCTTTGTGCGAGAGTAATAAAGGCTGAGAGAGATAACGCTGTGGGGAGGATAGTGTGCGGAGAGAGCGGTGTGTCAGTGCATGTGGGCTCTGAATGGAAAAGAGGAGATATATCTTCATAATATAGTGTTGAAAATCCATTCAGCGCCGTCCATTCCATACGTTTTTTTTAATCTGACGACTAAGGGCCCCTCTCCCTCGCTCTCTCCGTCCTCCTGTCTTCTGCTCACTCTCTGACATCTACCAGGTGGGGGGGCCGATAAGTAAGTTGCTGACTATATGATTTTTGAATGTTCTTGTGGATTATTCGATCGCTCCCCGTGTGTCTGAGAGGGAGATTTGTGTGAAATATTTCAAAACTGATATATAATTTTTACCTCGCTGGATAAAAGAGTCACAGAGACACATCTGAAGCTAACAATGGCATTTTTCATTTAAGAGAAATAGATTAGGTGGGAAATCACGTTGCATCTAAGTCACTACCTGAGATGTCCTGCTGCTCTAATCTAATTGTTTTACGCTACAATCCAATGAGACCTGTCAACATATCATATGGGGAGGTTTTTCTGTGGGTTTCTGTATGCTGGATTGCATAATAAGGGACACGGACATTATATGCCAGTGGTGGTTTAATTCAAGTCAATTCAGTTTTATTTATGTAACGCCAAATCTCAACAACAGTCATCTCTAAGTGCTTTATATTGTAAGGTAAAGACCCTACAATAATACAGAGAAAATCTCAACAATCACAGTACCCTCCTTTGAACAAGCACTTGGTAACAGTGGGAAGGAAAAACGTCCTTTTAACAGGAAGGAACCTTTGGCAGAACCAGGATCAGGTTGTGGCACCAACCTGCTCTGAGCAGTTGGGGATGAGAGGAGGAATACGGGACAAGAGACACACTGTGGAGCAAAGCCAGAGATTAATAATAACCAATGATTAAATGCAGAGAGGTGTATAGAGAGTGAAAAGAGGTGAGTGAAGAAAAAACTGCCTATTGGAGTGTAACTAAGGGAGGTTTCAGGGTCACCAGATTCAGCTCTAACTATAAGCTTGGTCAAAAAGTAAAGTTTTAAGCATAATCCTAAAAGTATGGACATTGTCTGTACCTCGAATTCAAACTAGGAAACTAGTTAAACACAAGATGGGCTCAGGAAAAAAAAAGGCCACAAAACATACAAAGAACCAGGTTTAAGGCACTTCCACATTGGCTTGACTTTTGCGACTCAACGTTCATCTTTAATATACAGTCTATGTTGCAGTCACTACGTAACTAGAGCATAATTTCCGAATTACACACAGTTTTTGAAGTTAGCGATGTAGTGTCAGTGAAGGTAACTGATAAAAAAGTGACAAATGACACTGACTAAGAACTGAGAACTTCATCTAAACGGCAATAGGCCACATCAACTCCAGCTTCCTAGTTAACTTAATAAGGTTCTTACTGACATTAATACTGATCTTAAATACCAGTCAAATATTAGTTTGCATCCCTAATGTGCACCCCAACAAATGTTCTTCAGGGACCCAAAATCCCTCACTGCATCCTTCCTCATTTGCATCCCAGTCACTGTGTTGCGCTTGGTTGCTGGATGGCTCATCATCGGAGATAAATGATGCTGTGAAATGGCGCAGCAATGTCACAGCGTGGGCTGAGGTGGCTGCATGTAATACAAGCTTGATGCCAAAGAGTGAGTGAGAGAGAGAGAGAGAGACACAGACAGAGGCGGGTGGTGGGGCGGGGTGGGCCGAGATAGTGTTGCATCAGGACAAAACTTAGGGATGCCAGCGGAGTAGATGAAAGAACGAGATCAATATGGCACAATTATTGTACACTCACTCTAATTGATGAACACGTGGCTTGGAAGGACTTCCTTTCTACTCTTTAAACCTTACAAGCCAATTTTAGCCCAATCGAATCGGCTCAATAAGGTCTATTAAGTCAAAGTGCTTTTATTTACCTTGCCATTGGTATCGGAGGACTTATCTTTATTTTTAGGTCTTCTGCTGCGAGGTGCTGTAAACTATCCAGGGAAATTCCACTGCGTCAATGCAACACTTTCAGTACTTTAAATTTATAATCCCTGAAATGCAAACTCTTCCAATGTACCTTCCTGTTGTACACCCTCTACAGGAAATGTAACAGATTTATAATAAAGCGACTAAGGGACTAATTATTCCACTGTAACTAAATAGAATTTCACTACATTGTATTTGAAATTACAATGTAATTATAGTTACCTACAAATGCTTAAAGTAAAATGCTTACATTAGAATGAAAAGGTAACGGGTCAGGTAAAATAAAAGCACAACTGAATAATAGAACATCCATCATTTACATCTACATAATGAATATTAAATAAAGATTTAAAAAGGCAAAATTAATCTACTTAGTCCATTAATTCAATTGTACTTACAATTTAAGATTGGAAAATATTTGTTACTCTGAAAAATTAACATGAAATTATGCAGTACTACTTACAGTATAATTGTTTATTGTGTCCTGTAAAAACCTGACTTGTTACCTCTTATTCTGGTCTGCCTAGTATTTGTAGGTAAATATAAATACAGATCAAATAATTTCATTAAATTATGGGGGAATTACGCCCTGAGTCGTATTTTAAAATGTTACTGCAATCAGTTCTGAAAATATTCAGTCTCCAGTCCTGCTTGGATGCTTTAATTGAGCATTTCGACTCCCACTATGGCTGGCTCTACAAGTAGGGAAGGGAAGGACTGACCATAAAGTTGATGTGTATGGCCGTGGATGTGCCGGAGTGCCTATCTACAGGGATTCACAGCCTCCCTGCGGCGGCCATAAATTCACCCCGTGATTGGAGAGAGGAGGTAATGAGGGGGCCTGGCGCACTACTTGGCCACACTGCCAGACTTGTGAGCGCACACACATTTCTTCGTAAATAACACCACCACTGACCCTGACAGCAGTCTGATCATCTCGGTCTGCCACAATCACCTTCCTGCAATAAATCTATCTAATTAACTCTGCAGCTGAAGCCCAAGAGTCTCTCCTCCAGTCAATCAGAGGTTTCTGTGGCATAACAGTTTCTGACAGGACACAAAATTAACTGAATAAAATTAAAAGTCTTTTGACTGTGGCGTTCTCACTTTCTTCCACAATATTAATTGTTGTTTTCAAAAGTGCTGGACGTGTGGAATTGATGGCCGCAGAATACAATTTAGTTCAAGGCGGACAAATGGCTTTTAAGTTAATGTCAAAAAACAAGGGCTGAATTTTCTTTGACAGCGTGTCACTTAACTAGATGTATTCCTGTACTATGCATAACGGCGCGCTGCCTCGGCTTGTTTTTCAAGTGGTCTATTATTGATATAACACTCAGATTGAGTGGAAAATGGGAAAAACAGCACAGAGTGATGATAAGTGGATTAGAAAATTGCCTCCGTGCCCTTTCAGAGGCTTGAAAAGTTCCTTTCTTCTTCTTTACTTTTGACTCCAACCAAACCAAACCCAACCTTTGCTGACCTTTTGCGTGTTGCATCTGAGTAATTGAATGAAAAACCTGGATAGAGTTAATTGGCTGTTTCCATATACTCTGAAAGCTGCTGATAATTAATCAGAGAGAACAAAAGCCACTACATCACCACCTAATTATGGGTGAACACTTGGCAGGCTCGACACACAGGATCCTCATCGGTGCGCTATTTCTTTTATCCGCGGCACGTCTGTGTGTGTGTGTGTGTGTTACCTGCAGTTTTGCCTCATTACATTCCCAACAATAGGTTTTGATTACAGCGAGGGAAAACATTCTTGTAACATATTTCAGATGTTTGGAATCGTTTGTCAAAATCTAATTACCTAATAATTATAGAACGTCAGAGAAATGTGTGAGCAGGCTTTTCTTTCGAGACTTTCGAGTTGTGGAAATGTAGATGAGCTTAAGGATAAGATTCATCGCCTCACACATCCAAGTCCCATTTGTCCCGGGGTTTTAAGTTATTACAAATAAATGTATTTAAAGTATAAAAGGTCATCGCTGAGTATGATTAAACACTGTGGGCGAATGCATGAAAAAAGGAAGCTCAGCCTTGTGTTTTCAGGGCACACAGACAAAACTAGACAGAGGTTGTTTTTAAATGAACGAGGTGCTGCAAAGAAGGTGGCAAATTTTGACTGAAAGTTAGCCGTGTAGCCACCATGATCTGACCCACTGGTTTGTGAACTGCTGTTCAAACCCTCAACTTTGGCTGTTGCTGTGTTGATTCTATTGAGCCAGGTGATGCAAGCATGGTGTGGATCTGACTGCAACACCAAGGGATGTTGCACCTCGTACCTTAGTGACGTGTCAATCACAAAGTAGACTGATCATAAATAGGGCTCATTATGTAAACAAAAGAGCGGTCATGGCACCAAAAGTCCAAAACAAGACTCAATAGGTAGAGAAGACACTAGTAAACGTTAGCATTGGTAGCAAAGATTTGCTCTTTAAAGTTCTTAAGTTCTTTATGGGAGCAGCCTGAATGCTCAGCTTTGCTGCTCAACCCACAAATATATGTTCTTTACAAATTTGGCTCCATTTAGGAGAAAACAAACAGGCTTTCCAATTGTATAAGATTTACTGCCAATAAGTATTATTACAAATAAGAAATAATTGACCAAACACAAATTTCATTACATTTTGTGCCAAGTTTAGAAAATGAACATCGTGTTATGCTAAACAAGGCCTCAAAATAGTGACTGAACGCATAAATTTAGAGGAAAGTGCTCACTGAGGTCATAGTTGGAGGAAGCCAAATGTCATTTCCCCACAGACTTTCAGAACCAAAAGCTATGTCCACTCTTTAAACTGTGTAGTTTCTAGAAATGACAACAGTAGGCCAGGTTTTCAGTCTCCAGGGGTTGAGGTTAAAGTGATATTTTACCTTGACTTAGTATTGGTAGAAGTAGCAAGCTAGTGTTGATGAATGTAAATAGGAGCAAAAACACTGAATTTCAAATTACACTGTTATTCAGCTGTCAGCTTAATGGCAATAGATCATGTCATGGCAACTAACCAGTTCACTTAATAAGGTCAGTATTGACACCAGTCTCTGGAGTCGAGTGCTGTTTTCCTGCAGACTTTTCCACTATTGGACTTGTTTTTGTAGTCAGAGTCACTCCTGATGGCCATTAAAAAGAATGCATGTTTAAAGCAACACCACTGGCTTCACTCAGATCTAGAAACTCTGTGCATCTTTTTTTTAATAGTCTTTTCAAAGCTGTCGAAAAATGCTGCACAGACACCATTACCTGCCAACAATGGCACAAAGACCTCTTGGACTTTCTGTTTGTCACATAATTATATACATATAGACTTTTTTTGTCTAACAGTTGGGCTTTGTAACAGAAAACCAACATGAAACGGGGTTTGTGCTTATTAGCATTGTATGGTTCCATTAATCTGTAAAGATATGTGAGTGATGACCAGCATATTGCACTGTTAGTTAAAGGTACAGTGTGTAGTCGAAGGAGCTTGCAAAGAAAAGCGTCTGGACTTCTTTAAGTCACTTGAAGACGTTTCACCTCTCATCCGAGAAGCTTCTTCAGTTCTAAGGTCAAATGGTGGAGAGTCCCAGATATAAACCTAGTGGGAGTATCCCCCCACAGAGGGACAAAAGGACCCCCTGATGATCCTCTAATCGCCTGAGCCAAGGTGTGAAACTGGGTGTGGGTCCCAATCAGCCAGAGTTTCGGGTGAGTTCATTGTGAAACCTGGCCCCACCTTATCATGCGAATTCCTGAGATCAGATGGCCCAGGATGTGAGTGGGCGTTAAGGCGTCTGGGAAGGGATCTCAAAACTGTGTGGTACAGTGTGTAAAATCTCACCACTAGATGTCAGTAAATTGCTGATCGTGGTTAACTGAATTCTATTTTCTTATCCCTCCAAATTCAAGTGCATAATCATAGCTTTGGTGGCTGCTTTAGTCAGCAAAGAGAGATCAAATCATTAAATTCTGACTGTGCAGTTGCAGCCGGGCAGCATTTTTTTTAGTACTCCTAATATAAACAAAGAGCAATAAATAAGAAATAAAAAATGGATATGAATGAAATATTTTATGTTAAAACTCTGGTTTTCATCTTTACTGAGCGTACCCAGATAACAAAGTGACTCCAGACTGGAATCACTTTTCTATCTGGGTACGCTGTCAGTCCGCTGTTTAACTCAGCTGTTAATAAGCCGGGTGAGAAGCGCCCACGCTTATTTACTCTGGAAGAGGCTGTCAAACTTTGTGAATGGAGTCTGATAAGACTTGATGAAGCTTACGTCTGATAATACAGATGCTGAGGTGAGTTGTTCTGGAATTGCTGAACTTTTCTGTTGATAAGCGCTGCTGTTTTTGACACTGTTAGCTGGTGTTGGTGTGTCGTCCACACTAGTGGATCTAACATTATTGAACTTAGCAAATAAACTCTCATACAGAAAACTGTTCATCAGAGGCAAAGTGGGAATTTCAGGGCACTCAAGATTAGCTGTCATAATGTTAGCTTATAACCAGCTAATGTTGTTGCTTAGCTGACTCGTTTTCAGCTGTCTGGAGACGAGAGGGTTGCATGTTTAATCTGGTGACCATAAATAATTGCGACAATATCAGGAATAAATAGTTATATCTATGCATGATTTCATGTGTTAGAGCCCTGGCTTCAGTTCAGGAGATGAGGCTTGCAGAGAGGAGGAAGAGGATGACGTTTGATCCAGATGCGGTTGAATTGTCCCTGTCCTTCACGTTTTCACTTCATTGGTGAAGGAGACCCCTTCTCAGATGACAAAACAAGGGTATCATCCTTCATATCTTGAGTCTAAAGATGCAGGCACAGCAAATCTCTTCTCCTCCGCCTTTGACGTAGCAAATATGTGGTCAGCCTCTAGCCACATGCATAAAGCAGGATTAGGTGAAGCAGTGATGCTCATTTCAGCCACTATATGCAAAATGACAGGCAACATGGCGGCTTTCACAAACCAGCCCACTCCCAAGTGTTTTTAATTTTTAACTCTTAAGTTTATGACAATGCATCCATTTGATGGAAGATGTAATTACACTGTAATTAATTAAAAAAAAACTATAACTGCTTCACATGACCGACTTTCACTGACAGTGCCTCTGTGAACATAGCACTGCAAACAGTGGTTCGTTGAGATAAATACCTTCAGCATGCTAACATGCCCAGGCGATGTTTAACATGTGTCCGCAACCTAATTAACCACGTGGTTGAGCTAACAATGTGCAAATCAGCTAATTAAGAGGCAACACCTGATGCTGGTTTCATTATTAGTTTCAGGTCTGCTGATGGTGCTAGAGGAAACATTAAGAGTGCTAAATACTACAGTTGTCTTAACTAGAAAAACATGAAAATCTGTCGACCAGTGCTTAAAGCATTCAGTTAAAGACAAAACTGATCATAAAGTGATCTAAATCTCGAGCTAAATGTAGCTGCATAGTAATGTAATACAGGAGTCATTAAAAATATCGACTTGCTCGGTTTGATGACTGATTGAGCCATAGATGTTTTTGCTTGTGCACTCCTTCTAGAGACAATTATGAGCACTGAATGTAAGAAGATAATCAAACACGCATTGATCGTATACTGCAACTTCTTTTTAACATTCCTGTGACTTTTCCAGCTAAACTAACCCTACAAAAAATAAACAAATAAAACAACCTGCGCTGTCTCATTGTTTAAAGTGAAAAACAGATGCGAAACATTTGATTCGAAAAACTGATCAGACTTCTGTAACACCAGCTTCGAAGAGGTTTTTTGCTCCTCTAAAATTGAAAAGCGTCACATCCCAACATAAAAACATTTTGCCTTTCCTGTGCCCCGGTTTATAAAAGGACCCCATCACTTGGTCCAAAGTTTGCAGTAAGTAGGTGCAGGCATTATTTATTTTGCAAAATCGCTGAATGCATTATCTTCATTTCTCAGTCCCTGTCATGATTCTGAAGATGAAAATTATCTTTGAGATGCCCCTTGTGTGATAAATAACTGCATTCCTTTTCATTAGACACTGACTTTCCTTTGCAGCAGTTTACTCTGTAATCAATTAATTAATCATTCCACCATCAGAGACTTTAGTTCAGTGTCTGATGCTGGCACCAGATTATATTTAATTATTTTATTAGACTTTTTTATCTTCAAGATGATAGCAGACGGTCATCTTAAAAAAAAAAAAGAAGGATATTTTTTTCTTTCTCCTTCTGTTTCCTCTCCCTCCATTTCTTCTGCCCAGTCCTTGTGTGCGTTTGGCATCAGCCTTTTATTAAGGGATTTAATATCCACCATACCATAGGGCCAATTTTCCTCAGGGCTCCTCTTTCCCCATCTTCTTCTTTCTCTTTTTTCCACACTCACATACCCACACACGAGCAGCATGGCAGGAGCTCCATCTTAAAGAAATGAGGGGAGCTGGGGAGCAATTAGATTCAGCTGGAGACATTTTAATGTGAATTTCTCTCAAATGCAGCGCTGCTTTCCTCTGGAGAAATCTCAAAGTCAAATATAGGATCTTTGATCATTCACAGCCATATGGCATTGTGAGGCTTGGATCAAGATGATGATGATGTGCGTGTGTGTGTATGTATATGCATGTGCTCTGATGATGTCTTCAAGGTCAAATCATGCAAAACTAATTCAAATGGCATACATCCCATGGTACAAATGAATAATAATTTTAAAAAAAATACATGGCAGGGCGGTAGCTTTCGAGATTATTTGCAAAATTAGTTGGAAATGTGTGGTTTTAAAATAGTGAGGAAGTCAACACTGGTTTGACCTTGGAGTCAGCAATTATTATATCTGCATGAGACTGCACAGATTGCATCACACGCGTATGGAGAGTGTGTGTAATCAAAGCCTGTAGATAAAGAGTTTGAGTGGTGGAACACTCTGACACTGGGATTAGCCGAAGCCGGCCTGGTTACGGATTGACCTCTGCAGGATAGTGGATGTGAACGGGGATCTTACCAAATGCCAGAAAATACCAGAGATCTCATACCTCATTCTATAGCCCTGCCAAACCCTTACATGGTGTACCACCAACACATTTTGACATTTAATTCTTGCATAGCTGATTAATATATGGAGAAAATATAACATTTTTCATTTGCTTTCCACTCAGTGTCACATGTCACCTCACAGTGATTATGGCATTCTGTTTTTTTTAATATGATAACAGAAAAAGACTGTAATGGCTTGAAACACTACACGCAAAGTGCTAAGAGCTTTTGCTGCCCAACCGTAACCACAGTTATCGACTGCAATCAAAGCTCTTTGCTTTGCATTCCCACAGTCTCTGAAATAAGAGTACAGAAAAAACCTGTTTCTGTCTCAACAATTATTATAACTATAACTATTATAATTATAACTTTCTCAAGCACCACAAAGGTACATATATGTCCCCAAGGAGCAGGGTTTTCAGCTGGTATAAAAAAGAACATAAAAAATCCATCCATCCATCCATCTTCATCCGCTTTCTCCGAGGCCGGGTCGCGAGGGCAGCAGCCTAAGCAGAGAGGCCCAGACCTCCCTCTCCCCAGCCACCTCCTCCAGCTTATCCGGGGGAACACCAAGGCATTCCCAGGCCAGCCGAGAGATATAATCTCTCCAGCGTGTCCTGGGTCTGCCCCGGGGCCTCCTCCCGGTGGGACATGCCCGGAACACCTCACCCAGGAGGCGCCCAGGAGGCATCCTTGTCAGATGCCCGAACCACCTCAGCTGGCTCCTTTCGATGTGGAGCAGCAGCGGCTCTACTCTGAGCCCCTCCCGAATGGCTGAACTTCTCACCTTATCTCGAACATAAAAAATGAATGTGCATAATTTATAAAGCTATGGTCAAATTAGTAGTTTATTAATTCCCTATTTGGGGTGACTGTCAGTGGCGGTCCTAGCCTGTTTGATCTAACACACCTACACCTTAGTTCACAGATTCACTTTGTCTATTGTGCATTTCTGAGATTTCACACAACCCAGGATTCAAATCATGAATACATAATGAGCTTGGATTTACAACATTATAAATGAAATGTGCTCTATTTGGAAGCAGCGGCCCCCCTCCCCTTTCAACGGGTTGTGTGTGAGACTTTAAATCATCAAACTGTAAATTTTAAATTGTTATTGATCCCTTTATCCCTAGTCCTAAAGTGTATATTTATTTTCTTACTCTTCTTATATATATTGTTTGTTTACTTGCCTCATTGTCTCGTGTCTCTATATACTGGACTGTATGTAGCGGAGATGACAATAAAGTTTACTTTGACTACAGCAGCGAGCAGGTGCACCGAGGGCTCTCGCGCTCACTTTTCATGTATAGAATTTCAAAAAAACATTGGTGCAAATTATAAGTCTGTATCATAATGTCTGGTGTTTTCGTGTTTGTTGTTTTGTTTTTATTTTGTTTTATTTTGCGAGTTGGTTTTTAGATGCCGCTCCAGCCGGTCAGAGAATCCCCCGCCGCCCCGCCCTCTCCTCTCTGCAAACGAAGGGCACCCTTACTCCCAGGAAATGGGCGATAGAAAACCGATCGGTGCCTATGCCATTCCCAATATGCGCTGGCTGACATCGGGGCAGCATGAGTACGAGCATTTTATTTTATTTTTTTTGCCGATGCCCGTGATGCCGCCCATCACCACGATGCTGCCCCGGGCAACCGCTACTGGTGACTGTGGTATCCTTGGGCAAGATACTGAACGCTGAGTTGCTCCAGATGTGTGTGGATGTTAGAAAGAAAGCACTTAAACATAGACAAAAGTGCTCTTATGAATATGAGTGTGAATGGGTGAGCTAGGCATGTTGTATAAAGCACTTTAAGTGCTCAAGTAGAGTAGATAAACGTGCAGCGTTAGCACTATCTCCTCATGGCAATGTTCTCAGCTTGAATATTTGTTTTCTCTGTACATAGTGGGTTTTCTCTGTGTTTTTACTGCTAAGGTACAAAGATTTTAATTGTATATTTACATCAATTACTTAATTACTTTAGTTTCTATGAGTGTAGCATCTTACATGTCATGATCCTTGCAGGTTCCAGGGCTTATGTTTACTTTTTGTTCCTCTCTTAATTTAGAAAAAGCATCTTTGATGACTTTTATTGTTGGAATAGGGGGCTCTGTGGGTCCACCTATGGGCGGAGATGCTCTGCTTGGATTGTCCTTTGCACACCTGAGAATTTCGGTGGTGTAGCAGGTCTCCTCCAGCCTATTTGCTGTGATTGTGGTAATCAGACCCTTTTTATTTGCTACTTATCCTTCTGCTAATCATTTACTATCACTGTTACTCTGTCCACTAATGGAGTTGCCAGCCTCATCCAAGCCACATTAACCTGTTCTGTTCTGCTCCTCCACCACTCATCTCTGGAATTTTGGAAGAAGGACTTACCTGAAACCTGAAACTTGACTCAGTCACTCAAACCTCCAAAGCTCCTCGTTGTGTTGCCGCTGTCACAACAAAGTCTCAAGACTCACACTTGCTCCTTTTAATAACTCTTTTAAAATCATCAACAGTGTCTTGAGTCTGAATCCAGAGTTGTTAGGTTGTTAAATATGACAACCTAACAACCTCTATGCAACCAACAATCCTCAAAGTTAAATTATATAGAAACACAAAGCTTGTCTAGATTATATTAAGATTTTATAGTCAGTGTAATCACAGCCATAACTTTGTTTCATTTTGGCTGGGCAGCTCAAACATACCACAGTATCCATGAGGTTCAGTAAGTGAGTGGTAGAAAATTCATATTGCTTTGTATTTAATGCACTAGCAATAACATCACAGGAGCTGAATTAATCAAGGACTGACCCAGAATTTAAGAGTTTGAAGCTTGGGGATAGGATGCTTCTCAAGGAAATACAGGGGGGATTTGGGCAGATTTTACCTTGAAGTTTTTACACAAACTTACTTTCTATTTAGGAATCAGAGGTTTTCTGATGGATTTGTTAATGTTTTTTATAGTACAAATTTAACCCACTTCCCACCAAGACCTGACTTGAGAGCTGAAGGCGATGGACGGATGGGACACACTTTAAGGAAGGTGCTTTCTGCTGCTCCTTTACTTTCCGGGGTTTACCACAGAAGATGGCAAACAATGCCAACCCCTGCACCAGAGAGCTGCCACATCCTTTAAGGTACTTTTTGTAACTACTACTTCAAGTATAGTTTTTGTGCGGACCCAAATACAGACAAACGAGAGGTGGGTCTGACCTTAACAGAAAGCGAGGTGTGGCTTGTGACAAACAAAACTAACAAGACGAAAACTAAGATAAAACCTTAACTATGCAGAACTAAATACATGAAACCTGAAAAACACGAGAAGGTGACACTCACACAATAAATACACATGTCAGGTGTCGCTACTCAGACAATACCGCCACATAAGCGTTGATTTAGAAGAAGTCAAAAGTGGAAGCAAAGATATATCCAAGCTTCTGTAGCGGATGATGATTAAAATGGCGGTAAAAACACTCTTGTCTTCAAGCAAGAGCGGCCACATCGTAATGCACCAGGTTACAAAAACTGAGAGGTGCAGGAACGAAGCCACAAAATTAGAAGCAACACCAGGGGGCGACAGCGAACAAAAAAACCCTGTGAGGGTTACATTGACTCTCTTCACCATCTTGTGGTACAAATCGGTACTACATGAAATGTTAGTCTTGGTCCACCAGCGACACTGAAGCTAATAACTGAAAAACAAAACAAAAAAACGGCTGGATGGATGTTCGTGCATAAACAAAGTACTATTAATCAGTCCATTTGAGAGTCAACAGTCAGACTATGAATAGGTTTGTCCATGAACATCAATATACATCTATTATAAAAACAACTGAACATTCACTAATAAAATAATTGTTGATTAATTAGGATGAATTTTAGGTTAATTAAATAATTAGAACAATAGGATAAAGAAAGTATTTCTCTTCTTCTTCTTATTTGCTACTATATATTGGTTCGGCTAACACAGTGATAACACTGTCACCTAAAGAGGATGTACTGGTGCAGTGTGTTATCAGGACACTCAGGGAAAAACAAAGAAAATGCAAGATCTATTGTCCTTTTCCTCCTGAACTTGCCTGGGGATAAATGAAAAAGGCTTTATATCTGCCCCAGGAAAAAAAGAAACGAAATCCTCCACAAACCATCTCAGTTCAATGTGAACATAATCAGTAAGGCAATCTTTGACTTATTTGCTCCTGCAGGTGTCAGGGACTTCAAACAAAGTGTGTTAAAGGAAAGAAAATGAGATATGATTTCATAAAAATGCCCGAAATAATGTCTGCTTTGTTTCACAAGATGTATCCACAGCTGAACAAAAAAAAAAGCTTGTCAGTTAAAATTTCAGCGTAAATAAGAGAGCTATGAAAGTAATTCCTGACAGCCAAAAGACACATTTACAACAGAAGAATATGGATATTCACTTTCAAACATCTCTTTAAAAAAATGACTCCCTGTCTACCTGTCACTGTCAGAACAATGAAGTAACTCAACAGACGCCAATTTTACATGGTCTATTTTTTATGAAGTGCTGGGAAGAGGAAATTCAAAAAACAATATTTTACTTATTGCAGGAAAGAGACAAGACATGTTTACATGTTTCACTGTCAGCAGAGACGAAAATAACAAATAGCAATTACTGTCATTCTGTGTGAACATTTTTTTTCCTGCCACAAGTATTTTCTTAAAAGAGCAAGTCTGTTTTTCTTAAAGCTGTTCTCCTTTTGTTTACAGGAATACCTCAGCGTTTTTTCATTGCATTTGAAGGTTGGAAAACTTCTGACCAGGTTTTCAAAACATCTTGGCCCCAATTTCTAATGCAGGATTTCCAGTGTAATGTGTTATTGTCCTCCAATAACAGATCTCCCAGGACCACAAAATAAATCTGGTTTTAAAGGCTGAGCATTGATCTTATTTGTCCTTCTACTTACAAAACTTATGGTAATCTAAACTAACAACCTAATGCACTATCCAAATGACCTGACTGACAAGAAAGTAACATCTTATCTATATTCTGTGCAGACTCCATGTACTTTAGGTGAGCCAGTCCACTAAATATCAACCTATATTTGTATAGAAACTGGCCGGAGCAGATGGCTGCTCTTTCCTGATCCTAATTCTGCTTCCTTCTGTTAAAAGAAAGTTTTTTCTTCCCACTGTCACTAAGTGCTTTTCATAATTGGTCATGTGATTGTTGGGGTTTTCTCTCTGTTACTATAGGGTCTTAATAAAAAGCCTTGAACTGTTTCTTGTTGTGATTTGGTGTTATACAAAAAAAAAAAACTAAACTGAATTAATGTATTCCAATTAGTCAGTTAACACAGTGAGCGATTTGCAAATTGCACATCTCTTTGAACATGACGGTTAGTCACCACAGGCACTATCCAGTCTTCAGACAAAAATGAAGACAGAAAACCAAACAGCACTGACGTTTGTAGGGTACTGAAGTTGGGCTAGCTGGTGGCTGTAGCTCAGGTGGCAGAGCAGGTCAGCCACTAATCAGAAGGTCGGTGGTTCGATCCCAGGCTGCCTCCTGGCTGCATACCAAATATCCTTGGGCAAGATACTAACCCCACGTTTGCCTACTGGTGGTGGTCAGAGGGCCCGGTGGCGCCAGTGTCCGGCAGCCTCGCCTCTGTCAGTGCGCCCCATCGCCAGTGTGTGAATGGATGGGTGAATGACTGAATGTAGTGTGAAGTGCTTTGGGGTCCTTAGGGACTAGAAAAGCGCTATACAAATGCAGACCATTTATATTAGGATGTGCTACGTGGTGGCTAACTACCACTGGTGGTAGCTAGCCACCATTGGTGGCGCTGTCACTAGGTGTTCGCTCGCTCTGCGGTAGAGTATCACTTCCTGTTCCTGCTCAAACACAGTGGTGTTTCTGAGTAGCTTATTTGCTTAGCAATTTAATTAACAACTTTTAAATACATTCTTTTTCATAGTATAATCTTCACGTGCTTCATTCGAAGCACACTTTCTGTGTACTCACTACCTAATTTATAGCCAAAGTATTCACTCACTGTCTCTGTACTGTTTCGCTAGCTTAGCTTAGCTTAGCTCATAGCCGACTTGTTAGCACCATGGCTACTTCACCTGTCCCTCCTGCACTTTCTTGCTCATTGTGTCAGATGTTTAGTTACTCCTCGGCCTCCTTTAGCAGTAATGATATCTGTAACAAATGTAGCATATTTGCAGCTCTGGAGGCCAGGATTACTGAATTGGAGACTTGGCTTCGCACCCTTCATTCACCCATAGCTAGCCAGGCCCCTGTAGCTGGTGCAGCCGAAGATAGCGTAGGCCCCGCTAGCTGTTCCCCGGCAGACCCCAAGCAGCTGGGGAAAGAGGGCGGCTGGGTCACGGTGAGGAGGAAGCATAGTCCTAAACAGAAGCCCCAGGTACACCACCAGTGGCGGCTCCTGAAAAAAATCTCAGGGGGGGCAATTTTTATGATATCGACTAAAATGACCCATTTAATGAGTACATCAAACAACACAATTTTAATTTAAATTTAAAATGAACAACCATATTCTGGCCATTTGTATAGATTTGTAAAAATGAACATGAACAGATTTTTTTTTTTTTTTTTTGAATGAATGAAAAATAACTATTGAAAACAACAACTGTAAACTGATTGGGGGGGGTGGGCTAAAGAGAGAAAGAGAGAGGGATGGAGAAAGAGAGTAAATATGGTTAAGGGTTCTTATTTGTACAAGAACTTTGCTCGTCTGTCTTTCTGAGTGGCAAATTTCTCGATGACCCTGGTGTTGAAATCAGGAAGTTCTTGTGTGAGTTTTTTCTCTATGGACAGCATAGCCAGAGCGTTGAGCCGATCCTGAGCCATATTGTTTCTCAGGAAAGTTTTTATCCTCTTTAAAGTAGAGAAACACCTCTCCGATTCTGATGTTGTCATTGGTGTGGTGATGAGGATGTTAAGAAGACTTACAGTTTCGGTGAATGTGTCTTGAAGGTTGTTTTCCATCAGAACCTGATAGAGCGCCAGCGCACCACTACAACTCTGAAACTCCTCGTTGTCGTAGATCAGGGACAGTTCTGTTTTAAGTCTGGCTTTGTCCAATGAGGGATAGGCTTCCACTGTGGTTTGTAGTGCTGCATCTGGAAAATTTTTGCTGTGTTGTTGGAACAAGTCTCCTTGCAACAGAGTGGCGCTGACAAGGTGCTTGGTGAAAGAAAACCTCTCCTTGGCATGGCTCATAATGGTGTCGCACACCTATCCAATAATATATAATTGGTAAGAGTTAGATTCAGTGGTAAGACTTTGGCACATGTCTCATGTTAATCATTATTCTGAAAAAAAAAAAAAAATCTGTCCATAACAAAACAAAACAGTCATGACCACTATATCAAATGACATCTGACAGCATCGTCATTAGATTTTATCTGATGATCCGATTTAAATCAGACCAAGCAGCTAGTGCTTACCTCCAGTGCCAAATGGTGTTGCCTGTCTTCCCCCAATGTTCTCCGTCTCTTTGTGGGTGGGTCTTGAACAGGTCCCCTGTACTCCTCATCCACAACCAGATTAGGAAGTGCCTCCCTGATCCAATACATAAGTTTCATTAATGGCTTCTGAAAACTGAATAGGGATATATTAACCAAACACAAACCAAACAAAGGTTGTGTTCTAATTACCGGGAATTACCGGATTTAATTAAAACCCCTGGAGGATCTTAGAAAAATGCATACACTATTGGTCTTAGAGCCACAAATCGACCACGCCCAAAAAAGCGCTATAAAAAATTTATATATTAATATTTTTTTCCACTTTAAATTAGCCAATCTTTTAGACCTACTTCTCCTTGAAATATTCATGTCAAGTTTTAATTACATTTCGCGGATTTTAACCCTTTATATCCCGGTTTCGTCACATGAGCGCACTGCTTTTTTTGCCCCAAAAAACAAAAAACTTGAATATTTTCCAAAAAAAACATTTGAGGTAATATTCAATTGTTATTATAATTAGGCCTTTGGATGGACTAAAGATTGGCACCAAGAGTCATTTCGATCGCCTTTTATTTTTTTTTCCAGGAGCGCATTTCATAAAATGCACACTATCGACCACGCCCAAAAAGTGCAATAAAAATATTAAATATTAATTTTTTTTTTCACTTTAAATTGGTCAGTCTTTTAAAACTACTTCTCCCTGAAATATTCATATAAAGTTTTAATTATATTTTCGTTGTTTTAACCCTTTAAATTACAAAAAAACTAAAAAAAAAAACTAAAAAACTAAATATTTTCCCAAAAAAACATTTGAAGTAATATTTGATTGTTATTATAATTAGGCCTTTAGATGGACTAAAGATTGGCACAAACAGTCATTTCGATCGCCTTTTATTTTTTTTTTCAGGACCAGAAAATGGTCTCCAGGCGGCAAATGCTCCTCCTCTAGGCCGAAATAAGTGCATGTTGCCGGGCTAAGTCGCGACGATCACCGGGGCACGATCACCGGGGACTGCTTTTTCTAGAACAGCAAATCTTCGCGCGTTTTCTGCAGGGGCGCAATTTTAAGCGCCCCCAAACCATTTAATTCAGCGACGCTGATAGGTCAAATATTTATTATTTTCCCCTGGCAACCATTTAATGATAGGCTATTTCGCTGCATATCAAGGGCGCTTTGACGAGCGCCCCAGAAGAAGAAAAACACCGTTTGTTGGTTGAACTTTAATGAGTCAGCTGGTGAAAATGTTAAAATACGCCTGGCTGTATATGGGCACACACATAGTAAAACTATCATTGATGAATTTTTTAAAAATATATATTTTTACTCCTCCACATTTGGGGGGGCGGAGCCCGAGCGCCCCCTATGGGCCAGCCGCCACTGTACACCACCAACCCGTTCATGTGTCTAACCGTTTTTCCCCACTCGGCGACACACCCGCCGGGGGTCAAACTCTGGTAATTGGTGATTCTGTTCTCAGACATGTGAAGCTAGAGACACCGGCAACCATAGTCAATTGTCTTCCAGGGGCCAGAGCAGGCGACATTGAAGGAAACTTAAAACTGCTGGCTAAGGGTAAACGTAAATTCAGTAAGATCATAATTCACGTCGGCAGTAATGACACCCGGTTACGCCAATCGGAGGTCACTAAAATCAATATTGAATCGGTGTGCAACTTTGCCAAAACAATGTCGGACTCTGTAGTTTTCTCTGGTCCCCTCCCCACCCCAATCAGACTAGGAGTGACATGTTTAGCCGCATGTTCTCCTTAAATTGCTGGCTGTCTGAGTGATGTCCCAGAAACGATGTGGGCTTCATAGATAATTGGCAAACCTTCTGGAGGAAACCTGGTCTTGTTAGGAGAGACGGCATCCATCTCACTTTGTATGGAGCAGCTCTCATTTCTAGAAATATGGACACATTTATTAAACCCCCCAAAATATGACTATCCAGAGTTGGGACCAGGAAGCAGAGTTGCAGTCTTACACGCCTCTCTGCAGCTTCTCTCCTCCTGCTACCCCCCCAAAAACCCATCTCCATAGAGACTGTGTCAGCTCCCAAACAGACAAAAAAAAACTAAAAACCAGCAACAAACAACTTAAACATAAACAATTACAAAGAAAGAACAATAAAGTATCCACATCTGAACCAAAGAGTAAAACAGTGAAATCTGGATTATTAAATATTAGGTCTCTCTCCTCCAAGTCTCTGTTAGTACATGACTTAATAATTGATCAACAAATCGATTTACTCTGCCTTACAGAAACCTGGTTGCAGCAGGATGATTATGTCAGTTTAAATGAATCAACACCCCCGAGTCATTCTAACTACCAGAAATCTCGAAGCACAGGCCGAGGGGGCGGTGTGGCAGCAATTTTTCACACCAGCCTATTAATTAATGAAAGACCAAGACAGACTTTTAATTCATTTGAAAGCCTGATGCTTAGCCTCGTCCACCCCAGCTGTAAAACTCAGAAACCAGTCTTACTTGTTATCATCTATCGTCCACCTGGGCCTTACACAGAGTTTCTGTCTGATTTCTCAGACTTTATATCAAATTTAGTTCTGAGCTCAGATAAAATAATTATTGTGGGTGATTTTAACATCCATGTTAAAATCACCCACAAAAATGACAGCCTCAACATGGCATTTAATCTGTTATTAGACTCAATCGGTTTCTCTCAAAATGTAAAAGAACCCACCCACCACTTTAATCACACTCTAGATCTTGTTTTAACATATGGCATAGAAACTGAACATTTAACAGTGTTTCCTGAAAACCCTCTCCTGTCTGATCATTTCCTGATAACATTTACATTTACAATAATTGATTACACAGCGGTGGAGAGTAGACTTTATCAAAGTAGATGTCTTTCTGAAAGTGCTGTAACTAAGTTTAAGAATATAATCCACCCACTGTTATCATCTTCAATGCCCTGTACCAACATAGAGCAGAGCAGCTATCTGAACGCTACTCCAACAGAGGTCGATTATCTTGTTAATAATTTCACCTCCTCACTACGTACAACTCTGGATACTGTAGCTCCTGTGAAAACTAAGGTCTCTAATCAGAAGTACCTGACTCCGTGGTATAATTCTCAAACACGTACCCTAAAGCAGATGACTCGTAATCTGGAGAGGAAATGGCGTGTTACAAATTTAGAGGATCATCATTTAGCCTGGAGAAATAGTTTGCTGCTTTATAAGAAAGCCCTCCGCAAAGCCAGAACATCTTACTATTCATCACTGATTGAAGAAAATAAGAACAACCCCAGGTTTCTCTTCAGCACTGTAGCCAGGCTGACAAAAAGTCAGAGCTCTTTTGAGCCAACCATCCCTTTAACGTTAACTAGTAATGACTTCATGAACTTCTTCACAAATAAAATTTTTATCATTAGAGAAAAAATTACCAATAATCATCCCACAGATGTAATATTATCTACAGCTACTCTTAGTACCATCGATGTTAAGTTACTCTTTTTCTCCAATTGATCTTTCTGAGTTAACTTCAATAATTACTTCCTCCAAACCATCAACGTGTCTTTTAGACCCCATTCCTACAAAACTGCTCAAAGAAGTCATGCCATTAATTAATTCTTCGATCTTAAATATGATCAACCTATCTCTAATGATCGGCTATGTACCACAGGCCTTCAAGCTAGCTGTAGTTAAACCTTTACTCAAAAAGCCATCTCTAGACCCAGCAGTCTTAGCTAATTATAGGCCAATCTCCAACCTTCCTTTCATATCAAAAATCCTTGAAAGAGTAGTTGTCAAACAGCTAACAGATCATCTGCAGAGGAATGGTTTATTTGAAGAGTTTCAGTCAGGTTTCAGAGCTCATCACAGCACAGAAACAGCTTTAGTGAAGGTTACAAATGATCTTCTTATGGCCTCTGACAGTGGACTCATCTCTGTGCATGTCCTGCTAGACCTTAGTGCAGCATTCGATACTGTCGACCATAATATCCTATTAGAGCGATTAGAACATGCTGTAGGTATTACAGGTACTGCACTGCAGTGGTTTGTATCATATCTATCTAATAGACTCCAGTTTGTTCATGTAAATGGAGAGTCCTCTTCACACACTGAGGTTAATTATGGAGTTCCACAGGGTTCAGTGCTAGGACCAATTCTGTTTACATTATACATGCTTCCCTTAGGCAGTATCATTAGAAGACATAGCATACATTTTCACTGCTATGCAGATGACACCCAGCTCTATCTGTCCATGAAGCCAGATAACACACACCAATTAGTTAAACTGCAGGAATGTCTTAAAGACATAAAGACCTGGATGGCCGCTAACTTTCTGCTTCTTAATTCAGATAAAACTGAGGTTATTGTACTCGGCCCTGAAAAGCCTAGAAATATGGTATCTAACCAGATTCTTACTCTGGATTGCATTACCTTGGCCTCCAGTAACGCTGTAAGGAACCTTGGAGTCATTTTTGACCAGGACATGTCCTTCAATGCACATATTAAACAAATATGTAAGACTGCGTTCTTCCATTTGCGCAACATCTCTAAAATTAGAAATATCCTGTCTCAGAGTGACGCTGAAAAACTAGTTCATGCATTTATTACTTCCAGGCTGGACTACTGTAATTCATTATTATCAGGATGTCCAAAAAACTCACTGAAAAGCCTTCAGCTAATCCAAAATGCTGCAGCAAGAGTCCTGACAGGGACTAGAAAGAGAGAGCGTATTTCTCCTGTTTTGGCTTCCCTTCATTGGCTTCCTGTTAAATCCAGAATTGAATTCAAAATCCTGCTCCTCACATACAAGGTCTTAAATAATCAGGCCCCATCTTATCTTAATGACCTTGTAGTACCATATCACCCTATTAGAGCACTTCGCTCTCGCTCTGCAGGCCTACTTGTTGTTCCTAGAGTATTTAAAAGTAGAATGGGAGGGAGAGCCTTCAGTTTTCAGGCCCCTCTTCTGTGGAACCAGCTTCCAGTTTGGATTCAGGAGACAGACACTATCTCTACTTTCAAGATTAGGCTTAAAACTTTCCTTTTTGCTAAAGCATATAGTTAGGGCTGGACCAGGTGACCCTGAATCCTCCCTTAGTTATGCTGCAATAGACATAGGCTGCCAGGAGACTCCCATGATGCATTGAGTTTTTCCTTTCCAGTCACCTTTCTCGCTCACTATGTATTAACAGACCTCTCTGCATTGAATCATATCTGTTATTAATCTCTGTCTCTCTTTCACAGTATGTCTTTTATCCTGTCTTCCTTCTCTCACCCCAACCGCTCGCAGCAGATGGCCGCCCCTCCCTGAGCCTGGTTCTGCCGGAGGTTTCTTCCTGTTAAAAGGGAGTTTTTCCTTCCCACTGTTGCCAAATGATGCCAACAATCATATGACCCCCTATGAGCAAGCACGCTCACAGGGGGTCATATGATTGTTGGGTTTTTCTCTGTATCTATGAAGCGCCTTGAGGCGACTTATGTTGTGATTTGGCGCTATATAAATAAAATAAAATTGAATTGAATACATATGGAACGTCAGGACTGACATAATGAATTAATTAAATAATTAATTAAATGTGGCAATAATTAAATAAAATTGGAAATAATGAATTAAATAAATATTTACAACACATTTAATAAATTAATTATTGACACATTTAATTATTTACATAATTAATTAATAACACATTTAAATAATTGACAGTTTTAATTAATTATTTAGTGATGTATTTATTTAATTCATTTTGGCACTATTGCCCCCTTCATGTCTCACCTTGAAATCATTTTATCTGTCAGCCTCACCCATCAAACTAAGGGGGCGGGGTTAACGCTGCCACTGCAGCTTCTCTAACATTTGATTGGTTGCCGTGCAAAGTAAGTCAAGACAGGTCATCCTAGATCAGACCTTCCCAAAGTGCAGGGGAGGTGCGGTTTGAAAAGGGGGAAAAAATTTGGTTTCACCTGCACTGCGCTGGGCTGTTCAAATCACAGACAAACAGTATCCCACATTCTTGATTTTTAGTTCACAAACACTTGTTGTAATGACTAACTACTCCTGACATTTTGGAGATGTTAGCTCTTTATACAGTAAAGTTGCAGTGGGATACAAATAATATCAGGCTGATCCTACCACGAATTGTTCAAATCAGGGACAAACAGTATCCCACAGCTGTTTATGTTTTTGAACCCATTTTGCACAGAGAGGCATTCTTTGAAAAATGTATTGATAGCAATGTTGAATATTATTACACAGAAGAAAAAAAACTACACATAAAATAATTACACCATGACCTCTGCATTTCTAAATGGAGGGACAGTAACTACGTGTGTGTATGTAAGCGTTTAAAAACTGAAGATAGTCAGATTAAGGCTATGTCCACACGTACCCGGGTATTTTTGAAAACGCAGATTTTTCTATGCATTTGCACCTATTTAGGGCGATCGTGGCTCAAGAGATGGCAGTTCGCCTTGTGATCAGAAGGTTGCCGGTTCGAGCCCCGGCTCGGACACTCTCAGTCGTTGTGTCCGTGGTCAAGACTCTTCACCTACTGGTGAAGGCCAGAGGGGCCGATGGTGCGATATGGCAGCCTCGCCTCTGCCAGTCTGTCCCAGGGCATGCAATCCATTATTATTTAAACCAACTGTTAACTGTATATTTCTGTACATTTACGTATTATGATTCATATTGCCACATTCATTGACCTTGTTTATAGGTAATTTCATTGTTTGATCACACTAAAATGTTCCTAATTTAATGTCTGAAAGCACTTGGTAAAGGCAGAGTCCCATGTAAAATTAGCGCAACAAACTCTATTTTCATTACTGAAAATAACCGTATTTTTATGGGACAGTTATTTTCTGTTATTTTACAGTCGTATTTTGGCGCCCCAGCTGCCGGAATATTACCGTTTTTCCCCTATTTATAGATGATTTCATTGTTTAATCACATTAACATATTCCTAATTTAATGTTTAGTGGCACTTGAAAAGGCGAGATCCCATGTCAAATTAGCGCAACTAATTGTATTTTCATTACTGGAAATAACCGTATTTTTATGCGGGAGTTATTTTCTGTTATTTTACGGTTGTATTTTGGCGCCCCAGCTGCGGGATATTACCGTTTTTTAAAGATGTTTTCTTTAACAGTGTACCCTTTCATATCTGTTCTCATTGGACGACACACTTCACTTGTCTTGAAGCTGAGAAAGATTTATTTTGAGACCTGCTGTACCAGTGGGGTTTTTTTTCTACCCATAGTTGAACTTGAAGTTGTCAAACGTCAATTAGGTCTCTGGTCGGCATGTCCCTCCAAAATGCTTCCTGTGGACACAGCTTAATTTGCAGTTTAGTGAGATTGTAACTAAATGTAGGAAATACAGTGAAATCACAACAGAAACTCTCTTCTGTGAATAAGAAGCAGCTGGTTATGGTGACTAAAAGGGACTACTAAGGTGGATGCCATAAAGTGGCTCATGGTCCTGTGACATCCCTAATATTTACAAAAAAGGTATTTCATTACAATCAAAAACCTGTTGCCAGACAAAAAAAAACCATACCCCATAAAATTTGGGGGCTAAAGCCCCGTAGAACCACATTCATTCTGCACTATATCTCGAGCAACGCCAATGAAACCAAAGTCCAGAGAGTGGGAATGCTTGAGTGTATTAGTTGTTGAGAAACTGGGACTGTTGTGAAGGTTCGTGCCAATAAGCTGCACTCAGTTCTGTTCAGTATTAATTACATCTGTTTTCAAACTTACTGCTGCAGCCCTCCACAACAGTCCCAGTTTCTTATGTTGCTCTTTGGGAAATTGAATAGTCCACCCCTACTTTAACACAAACAGACTGCAAAAAGAGTTCTGTTTAGGGATACGATAACAAATATCAATGTTTACTTTGTTTACCTTTAGTCTCTATCTATTGTGTCCCATTAATGTTGCAGTCATTCTGTCTTACAGACAGCTTAATACATTTTAGTGATGGTATTTCCGGCTCTTTATAGAGAACCGGCTCTTTCGGCTTGGCTCACTAAAAAGAGCCGTCTCTTTCGGCTCCGAACCGGCTCTTCAGGTTGTTTTGTTGCTTTAACCCTCTGGGGTCGCCGGACGCGTCGGCGCGTCAAAATCACGTGACTAATTTAAGACGACACAGCTACAAGGTGCAGCAAGTCAGTCTCCATTTCACCTTGGGTTGAAAGTGCGGAATTCAAACTATATACCAGTTTTTGAATTGTGTCGATGGGCCATGTAAAACCAAAGTTACGATAAAAAATACACATGATGTCTTTTTCTGAACAAAACAGTGGTGTTTACAGCGGGAAGAACGGTAAAAACCGCGTTGTCTACAGACAGCGCTAGCAAACACTCTCCGCTTGCAAACACTCTCCGCTTGCGGGTGAAAAAAGAAAAAGAAAAAACACCCCTTCCCTATTGGTGCTAGATTTTACCATGTCAGCCAATCAAAAAAATGATATGGCAACATGTGGCACTTGGTTGTTTAGGGAGAAGGGGAAGTTTTTGGGAGTGACACCCGCGACGGAAAGCGGGCGAGCGAGTATTCATATGTGAAACATTAGTGACGTTTAGCGTGTTTGGAGGCTATAATAAGTTTGTTGTGTAGTTATTGTTTTGTATTGTATGTCAGTTATACTGTTGAATTTCATATTTTCTCCAAAAAAAAAAAAAAACGCTGTCAAAGGCAGATTCCAGTGGAAACGCTGTTCCCACATGGAAAACTGGACTGATACACCTCCTGCTGTCAGACCTGCAGGGTTTAGGCCTGTGGTGTTCTCCTCTGTCTTATACTGAACACAAACTACATTTTTTGGACTGACACAAATAATTTGTGTGACTTCTTATTTGATTGTTCTGTAAATAGATTTAAATGGTTATATAAAAAACACCTGAGGCCTTGGCTGCATTTTTAGGTAAATAGTACCATATAACTTTGTTGTTTGCAAAACTTGTGCATAATTTTTTAGAAATGTACAATTTCTATTTGCATTTCAAGTTATGAAAATGATTCATTAAACATGTTTGTGGGTTTTACAGTAAAAAATATAACTTTTTTCAACTCGGATTTTGAATTTTTTGTCTGAATTTAGATCAACTGTGCTAATATAGTATACCAAAATTAAAAAATAACTCAAATTTCAGATATTTGAGGTTGTGCTGAAAATAATGATGCCAAACAAGGCAAGAAAAACATATATTAAAGGTGAAATATAGAGGTAAAATCAAAAGTAGTCAAAAACGGCCAATTATACCCTGGACCCCAGAGGGTTAAGTAATTTATTATTAACAATAATATAAAATTATGCACAAAAGGAATTACTAATGTAAAAAAAGTGGTTTTATTTATATATGTTTATATATAAATATATGTGGTGGCCCCTAGAGACAAAACACGTACAAACTCCAAAACAAATTTCTAGCGTTAACTGAACTTAAAAACAGAGCTACCTAGATCACTTAAATTACACAATTGAAAGCATATGTGTATTGTTTGTGTATTTATACACAAGCACTCATATATATTCAAATAATTTTAAAAAAATGTTCATTTACCTGTTACTACCACATACCAAATCCGGTCGTTGGTACTTCCTGGCTTGTGTAGCCTCTAGGTAACAAAAGCTCAACACTGCGCCTAGCATCCTGGAGCACTTCTGTTGTGTTTTGTACGTGTTTTGGAGTTTTTACGTGTTTTGAAGTTTGTACGTACTTTGTCTGTAGGGGCCACCATAAATATACTTTTATTTATCACTCCACATAAAATTTAATAAATAAATCATATAATACAAAAACCAACTAGTCACAGTTCAACTTTTAACTACTTAAATTTTCAGCTTTGTCCTTTTAAACAAATTTAAAGTGAAACAACACAAAACACTGCAAACCACAACACAATTAAATATAAATTAAAATATGAAAACAAAAAGAAGATGCACATTCTCTGTCATATGGGCCTGCATGAATAAACCTTCTGAATCCTTTATCGTCGGCAGCTGGAAATAGTTGTGGATGATTACTATACCTTTATAATGTGACATTGCTGTCCCTGGCTTTCTTTCTCTGTCTGTCCCTCCTGCTCTGTTCCTGTGCTAATGCGAGTGTAACTACCGCCCCTCCCCCTCTGCCCAGCGCAAAGCACAAGGCTCACGCGTGGAGTGAAGCGGGAAAAAAGTGCGAGAGAGAGAGGGTGAGAGAAGGGAAAAAACGTTTACGTCAAAGATCCGCCAATAAGAGCCATTTCATTCGCAACCGACACATCACTAATACATTTGTATGACTCAGTCTAGGTGGATGGATGATCCTCCACAGCAGAAAGTATCAAAGGCTGAAAGCTGTTACACTTATTCTGTTGTTTTTCCTTTCTAAGATTTGTTTGTGTGGCTATAATAGTAGCTTCTATTACAGTTTGACATCAGTTTTCTTGTTTCTCAAAGATAACCAGAACAAGTAAAAAAAAAGAAATATAAAAGTGGAGACACAACTGGACAAAAAGAAGTAAATGACAAAGTCCCAAACTGGCTCAATCAAATTGAACTGAATTGGATAAATCCCGTGGTTCACTGTGTTCTCTTGAACCAATTGAACTCGAATGTTCTCAGTGTGCCTCTTCAATTTTTCCTTCAGTAGCTTTTCCCACTTGGCACCATCTATTTTCTGTCTGATTGTTTCCATGCTTCATTGATTTCATGTATTCTTTCAAATGGAAGTCTGCTTTTCCTTTCAGCATCATTAAAAAGACATTTTTGAATGAAATCAAGCCGGTGTTTCTTCTGTAGTCATTCTTACAATTCTTGCCATGATACAATTTTAATTAACAAAATTCATCTATGTGGGTTTTTAACCAAGCTCAATATGTGTAATGTGCTCTCTGGGAGTCGCAGGTTGGGGATTTGATATTTATTGCCTTGAGCAGATTTTAAATCAGCTAAAAAATAAAAAAAACGCCATTAATATCGTAAATTTTCACAAAAGCATCATCGTTCTCCAAGGCAACCTGTTCTTTTATTTTGGTACTAGTGTTGCCTTTTAAAACTCAAGGTCTGAGTCTATCCCTCAACACTGGAGTGTTCTTATTCCAGGCAAGCGTCGTCAAGGCCTTCCCCAGCACATTTGTAAAACTGCTGACTCGGCATGTTTTAAAGCACAGAGAAAGGTAGCAAGGTATTAGAAAAATTCTCTTACTTCTCTCCACAGAGACTTAAACTAAATTTACTATCTGCAGAGGCTGCCTCAGAGCTATGCTGCTCCCCCCTGTGACAGTGGAGTAAAAGGAAAGAAAGAGAAAAGAAGGATGAGAGACAGAATCATACTAATCCTTAACAAGGGAAGTTGAGATAAAGTTTTTTACCGTGAGGCCTTTTGTTTATGTGTATGTGTGCATGTAGCGTAGGTGTGTCTGCTTCTTTGCCCTCTGTGGTTCCCCCAGCAGTGCTGTGGCAGTATTAGTGAGATTGTCAGACCCAGACCGCAACCTGGATAAACCAGTGCACAAAGAGGTCTCACCTCTAGTTAGTCTGAGCAAGACAGAGTCTAGCAGCCAAGTGATGGAGAGCAATTGTTAGTGCTGCTTCGCAGTTAACAAATAACATAATCGCTCAGCGTGTCAGTGGTTCTTGTTTGTGCGTGCACAAAAAAACATGTAACAGGCAGGAATAATTTTCAGGAAAAAATTAGGTTGATGCTTAAACAAGATGTAATATATGATGAGCATGTATACATCCATTACAGATAACACTGTCATGGCCCTCCAGTCCTCTCCGATTCACTGTTTGGTTTTGTTTGTTCTCTCTCATCCTCACACCTCCCTGCCTGGACGGTATTCGGTTCTGGGTTCCTGCCTTGGCCTACATACCTTGTCGTGATTACTCACCTGCTACTCATCGCTCTTGATTGCTCCCGCCACTACTTAAGGCGACGGCTGGGTAAGGTTCTTCGCTGGGTTGTTGTACTTATTTCAGCAGTTCTTGCCAAGAGCTGGTTCCCAGTAGTCCAATTCCTTGGAATTGGTAGCCAGCTTGTGTCTCGATTCTGCTTATTGGCTACTTGCACTTCTGCTACAATCAGCTAATTTCAGTTTGTGTGCTGGAGGACAAGCGGCACAGTCTACAGTCAAGATATGAGCATTTTATTTATATTTTATTGTACACAAAAACAAGAGTGTGATGGCAAAATCCAAACTGGATCCAGGACCACTGCACTATGCTGCTAACACAACTTTAGCTTTTCATTAGCACCTACACAGCTAGCATGCTAATGCTAAACTAGCCAAGAACCAAGAATGTTGCTAAAGCTGAGTGAATGCTGACCCTAGCCCAACAACCAGACCCTAAACTTGAATAGGTGGTTTTTATCTTTTCTTTGAACCACTGACTTTGTGTTCATGCCTAAACTCCCAGAGAAAGATCATATGTTGCCAATGCCTCAGTAAGCAAAATTGCTACTGGCTGTCCAAAAAGTCGCTAGAAGTCGCTAAAAGACATCATCACCTAATTTGCATAATTGTTCATGCTTATGTAATTGTAACCTACCCTTTAGCAGAGAGAAATAACATTGTGGAAGAGACATAAATTGAGTAAAAAAAACACTTTAAATGCATTTAGAATGTATTTATAACTACAAATTAATTTTCTTTTAGCAATTATCGTTTTTTTAATGTCACAATTCCAACCCTCCTCCTTTGTCTGGGCTTGGGATCGGCAAAAGTGACCTGAAATAGGCACTCTGGTGGAGTTACTTTTTTGTGTGTTTGTGTTTTTAAGTAGTTTTAAACCTTGTGATCCACAAAAAGTAACAGTAAAAGAAGAAGTCAGGGCGGGAGCAGCAACTTCAATTATGCGCGATTCAGTTGCAGTTTTGATGCGTAGGGGTGAACAACTCCTAACAGCAGCTGGGGGCGACTGCTGTGTGGGGGCTATCCACCGCCTGTGAGCGCTTTGGCATGGGCGAGGTGCCCACAACAGCAACTGCTGCTTGTTGAGAGTAAGCTTTGACGTGTGCTTTCACGTCGGAAAGTCATCATAAGTCTCCAATAACACCAGCAAAAGTCGCCAGATTTGTTGCTAGTTGCTTTTTAGGAAAAAAGTCACTAAGGGGGTCTGAAAACTCGCTAAGTATAGCGATAAAATTACTAAGCTGACAACACTGCGTTTGTCCTCATTAGAATTTGTGTTGTGGTACTGTAGCCTGTAGGTTTATATTGTTAAATGGTAATTTAGAGACAATGTGTTTCAGGCCATTTTGTAGAGAAACAGGAAAGTAATGTAATGAGTATTATTACGAATTACTTCATCCTGGGAGTAACTAATGAACCACATTACTTTAGAAAAGTGTTCTGGGTAATATGTGTAATAATTTTTTTGAGCAACACTGATCACAAAAAAGAAGGGAGATACCTCCAACATGCACAAACATTTGACCACAAAGTATGCAATTAATTTCCACGAATGTAATGTCTTTGTTATGCTGCTTAGCAACAGTGGTAAATTGACTCGATAAGTGATATTGGTACTGTAATTGTAATCCCTAAATTCTTATTAATTCCCATCCCTAGTCAAGTCAATGTTTATTCATATAGCACATTTTAAGCAAGCTCAGTTAACCAGAGTACTGAAAAGATCTAAATCAGCAATAAATATACACTAAAATTATTTAAAAACAACAAAAATATGCAAGACTGTGTTTGTGCAAGTAGAACTGAAAGGAAGCAACAACAAGCAGGTTTTTAACAGTGTTTTAAAAGGATTGAGAGACTGTGTGGCTCTTATATGGAAAGATAGGTAATTCCAAAAATTAGGAGCCGCCACTGAAAACCCTGTATTATCTCTGCTTTTACGTGTGGGGCGATTGTGGCTCAAGAGTTGGGCGTTCGCCTTGTAATTGGAAGGTTGCTGGTTCGAGCCCTGGCTTGGACAGTCTCGGTCGTTGTGTCCTTGGGCAAGACACTTCACCCGTTGCCTACTGGTGGTAGGCAGCCTCGCCTCTGTCAGTGTTCCCCAGGGTGGCTGTGGCTACAATGTAGCTTGCCATCACCAGTGTGTGAATGGGTGGATGACTGGATATGTAAAGCGCTTTGGGGTCCTTAGGAACTAGTAAAGCGCTATATAAATACAGGCCATTTACCATTTAGGACTATTCAGGAGTAGTTGGTTCATAGACCTCAGCGCTCTGATAGCAGTGCAGGATTGCTAAAGTTCAGTTATGTAAGTTTGAGCCAAACCATTGTGACTCTTAAAAATATAAAAAACAAACATTTTAACTGGATTCTGAAATAAACTGCAAGCCAGTGTAAGGAGGCCAATAATTCCACTCAGTAACACTGAAACACAATCTTCTTGTACAGGACAAGCTTACTTTAAAACTGCTCCAAAGCCTCCACCAGTGCAAACATAGTAGAAAGATCCATTTCAGTGACCTGAATTAGTGAATGTGAGGCTGAGCAGAAATATCTCTTGTCTCCTTTCTACCACACCGGAAACATTTTGATTTTATAGCTGAAGATGGGCAAAAAAGTCTCTGAGTGGACGTCACAGAAAGTGCTTTGGTAATTTAGTGTTGGTGTCATTTTTCAGTTTCTGCTAATCTCAGTAAACGGTCTCTCTCGCTGGTGTCTTTTTGCTCAATCAAAAGCTGGACACGATGAAACACAATCCAGCTGTCACTCAGAGTAATTGGCTCTTTAATTTCTCAGGTTTTTCTCATTTTGTTTTACCCCAATTTTTTTTGATTGGAAAGGCTAACATTGGTTTAATACAGTTTTATATCAAGGTGATGCTAGGGATGCACCTTTCCAAATGGGCTAATTAGTGAGTACTACCTGATAAGCTGTTAACTCTCCAGAGTTACCCTCCTGTCAAATTATGGTTACACCTAGGGATGGACAATTTGTCAAAAATGTATCCAAACTGACATTCAGAAACTCGTAATCATGTCTGTGTTGGTTATGTTTTTTTTTTTTGCTGTTTTAAATCCTGTTAATACTCCCTTCAGTATGCACTCTACCCTTTAAAACAGTGTTTCTCAAAATATGATCAGGTGAAAGGTTATCTGGTTCCACCTGCATGAATAACGGGCAGAACAATTACATTCTCTTCCACTAGAGGGCAGTACAACTACCTGCTCTAATTAAATGAGTTGCCAACTGCCAGTAAAACCGAAGAAGATGAAAAAGAATTTACGTAATAGTCATGCTGTGAATGACACAACAAAGCACGTAACAGCAATAGATAAATATTTGAAAAGAAAACATAGTCAATCTGACCTGGGTCCTGAAGAAAATTCTGAGCCAGATGAAGGCCCTAGCATGAGCAGTGATCAGAAGAAAGCAAAAAATGTATAAGGGGGACATACTGAACCAATTCCGCTATGCCTGGTGCACAGGGAAAAATGATCAATATGCTTTTTGTAACATTTTTGTTTGGTGATGTGTCGAAATATGTGCCGTGGCTCCAAAAGGTTGGGAAACACTGTTTTGAAACGTCGCACTAAGTGTGGGGTCATGTGACTCAGCCCTGTCTGGTGTGTGACATGGTGACATCATGCTGGAAAGCTCAAACACCAAGCAGAGATACATAAGGACCTTGTTCAATCTACAAATTTTGTCTTTTAGTAAAGAAGACATCAAACAAAAAGAAGGAAACAGAAAAACTGTGGAAAAAAAAATAGTTCCAGCAACCATCTTTTTAATACAGTCTTTTACAGTGTCTCATCCTATAAGGCTGAGGTCAAGCGCGCTGTTGATGGTAAGTGATAACCAACTTACAGGTGGGCTCTTGCCAGAGTCACATGCTATGTGGGGCATACAGTTATTGATTATTAGAGTAGACCAAATAAGTAACATCTTGAGTAAACCCATATGGAAAAGATATATATAAATCTTATAAAGTTTGTATCTGTCTTGTGTGAAACTTGTATGAAAAGCATATAAGTGTGAAAACAGATATAAGATCCCTTGAAAAATTATATAATGAAACTTGTATGTTTTGGATACTTACTAAAACAATGTAATGCGAAAGTGGCCACTTTCATGAGTAAATCATGTAAGCCTTATATGTGATTACTCATGAAAGTGGCCACTTTCATGAGTAATCACATATAAGTTTTTACTATTTCTTTTCCGTATGGGAATAACTATTTGCTTAGTAAATTGATTGCGACCTGATAGTACTTGACTGTGCTTTCAGGCATGCTCAACACTGCCAGTAGAGTCGTGTACAACCCCTCACACATGTCCAGTAGCAGTAGATCTTTGAGCAACTCGGTAAACTCGACCACTGAGTTTACCGAGTGGCACACAAAGAAGCCTTACTAGACTCCAGGAACCCTTCTTGCTGGAAAGCACTTAGAGAAATGAGAAAAAAAGATAACCCAAAGCAATTTCCCTAGAAACTCGACGTTATCATCTCAGCATCTTCACAGAAATAGATGTCCATTTCTGTGGGGGAGGACCACGCAGGGAGGATGGAGGAGCCAACCCCTAAAAAGTCTGCCATGGTAAATCAGACAACTGCAGAGGCCACACTCTCTGCCTATGACACACACAGAAATAGAGTGCTGGTGAATGCCTCCATGCACACTCTATGCCGGGAAGCACACAGTTTCTTTCTCACCTCTTACAGCAAAAGACTGGAGGCTATTTCCCAGAGGGAAATGATCAGTTTTCTAGCTTTTATCACCCCAGTGGAGGTCAGCCTTTTTACACCCAGAGCTTAGATATCCCCGCCATTTCTCACAATAAGATAAAGACACATGCTTCTATTAGTCAGTGAATTTATTGTCTTACGTGGGCAGTTATTGTGCATGTGGATTAGTAAGTGTTACCTTTCCTGTTCGGCATCCACCCTTTGCCATTTTTCCATCCCTCTCCTCATATCATTATATCAACAACGCTTACTTCCAGACCTTTGGCCTTCCCTGACAGAAAGCTGCCTCACCCCTCCACGTTGCCTTCTCTCCATTTGTAATCCAACTGTCTGACCCTTTACACCCTTTCTCCGTCTTCCTCAGCCTTTCCGTACGACCCTCGACGGTTCCCCTCTGTATCTTTAACATCTCATCAGATTTCACTAAATCTCTTCCCATCCCTCCACGTCTGCACACGTCCCTTCTGTGATCTGGGTGACATTTCTGCAGGCACGCCTGTCACGTCACGCAGAAGGGGGGCGCTGCCCTCCGATGCACAACCCAGGAAAGTGAGGGGCCCCATTAATGTCTGAGCCTAATGCTCGTACAAATGGTGAGGGGGCTCTCATTAATGTACAACGCTTTATTTGCAGCTTTGCACCCAGAGCGCGTTTCATTGAGTATGCAAGAGCAGGGTAAAAAAAAGATGAGACCGGGGGAAGCAGGAATGAAAGAGCATCTAATTACATGACAGACTTAGCCTCTGGATCTCTGTGATTGAATAGGTCGCCCTTTCCTGATATTACTCCACAAAGCTTTCATAATATGCTCCCTCTGTCTCTCATGCCTGTCATTCTTATACACAGCTTGTGAGCCTTTGCTGCAGTGTGTGTGTGTGTGTGTGTGTGTGTGTGTGTGTGTGTGTGTGTGTGTGTGAATTTGTGTATATTGAGCCACTTTTCCTCGCACCAGGACAGCCAGCTCTGGCACATGCTTTTCGTTTTGGTCCTCAGCTTTCCCTGGGCTGTCTGCCTGAGTTATATTCGTCCCTAATATATTGACCCAGTGAATGAGATGAAGCTTAGGTCCTGTGTGCTGCCTCCTTTGTATTGTGTGTGTGCGCGCGTGTCCGATTTCTCTCGGGGATAACTAAATGTTACACGCCTGCTGCTGTTGCCGTGCAGTGGATCTTACTTTTTCGGCCACTGGATAACAAGGTTGACTCTCTGCTGGAGGAAGTCTCAGCTTTCTGCTCCGTCTGGCTAAATAGACAGCGCCTCGGCTAGATCAGACTCTGTGGGCGTTCGGGTGCACTCTGCTGCTTCTCTCTAGAGAGATTCTTCAGTGTGTGTCGGTGGATGGTCTGGTGGGTGTACGCACCAAAGAGGCCTTCACATACATATGCATGTGTCATTTCTTGGCCCCAGAGGAGGTCTGGATTGCAATTATTACAGGAATATAGCCTCGGGGAAACAGATACTTTGAAATGTTAAATATTTTTTTACATAAATGCATTTTATATTCCAGAAGCAAACTTTTATTCTTGACAGATGGATTATTTTCTCAAAAAAAGAAAAAGAAAAAAGGACTTATGTGCAAATAATTGACAGCCTCTCAGTTTCATCTTGCTCTAAATGCCCCTGGGTGCAAAACATCCAAACATCTGGCACTCTCGAAAAGTGGGACATCAGGTGTCGAATCCATACTCTGGTGCCTAACTGGGTCAATCCGAAGCGCTCGCAGAATTCTAATTTATATATTGAGAGGATTAAATTCCTGTAGAATTGGTGTGTGAGCAACTGCTGCTATAAAAAAAAACAAACAAGCAAATCCAGAAGCCTCTCCAAACAAGACATTTGACAAATGAGACTTTTGCACTTTTTCATCTACCATTCTCCCTATCTGCTATAAGATCCTGGCTCTCCCTGACATCATTACTAGACTTCTGTGGAACTCGAGTGCTTTCTTCTATAAACAGACAGGCAGATTGGATCTAAACCCGACAAGACCTCGCTGGGAAATTTAGCATGGTGCATTCATCGTATAAAATATTGAGGTGACTGATCGGTCACATGAGCGCGGGTCATTTCTGTGGGAACCTGTTGCCGGAACGTCACATCACTCATGGCTTGTCAGCCCCCGGTGTTATTTTTTCATCTATCTTTAGTTCCTTTTTGCAGCGAGGCGTGACATTTTCCAAACAGTCAGGTTTCAATAAAACATTCTGTATCTGTCACAGAAAAGGGTGGGGTGTGTGGGGCTAAGTCTGGAAAACAGCTAACCTTGTTTTTGTGACAGGCGAGGAAACTTTGCAGAATATGACAGGAACGATTGCATGAAGTGCCTCAGAGGAAAGCTTTTATATATTTACTCTGCCGTACAGTTATTTATTTATTGCTATTCAAAGACTTCCCTGCATTTCTCGGCCTCTGCCACATCTCTGGCCTTTCCTCTCTTTTAATTCCATCACATTTTCTCATTTATTCCCTCCCTCTGGTAAGCCGTTAAAGTCACCCTCACTGCTCTGAGATGAACATACATCCAGGCTGTCTGTGCAGTAACAAAAACAAAACAAACACAGCATTTTGCCCTGCAAGTAGACATCAATTTACCCTGATTGTGAATTGGCAGTAATCGTCCAGACTGATGGTCAATCAAAAGCACATCACGCGCTCTGAGCGAAAAATAAATTAAAGTCTCCTCGTGCGTGTGTTCCCTTTCAAAACCAATACCTTTTCCGGTGTATGTTGTACACCGTGTGTAACCTCCCGCTCCAAGAAAAAAAGTCCAGAAAACTGATGCTGTTTCTATAAACTTTTTTTTTCTAAGACCAGAAAAGATAGATTGTTTTTTTCACTGAACAATGACATGGCTTTGTGAAACTTCTGTCCTATTTTCTTGGCTCACTAAAAGGAAATGTAGGGCTTCAGTGGAGATTGTGGAGATTCTGTGCTCGGCTTGGTGTATATGTAGCCTGGGGTGCTTTGTGGTGTGAACTTTGGAAACTCCAACAGCAAGGACCAAATCACTCCCAGTAATACTGTGTAACAGGCAAAGAGTGATGTTCATTTCACATTTTGCTTTTGTTGTTGTTGTTTTAACATTTTGCTCTGGATCAGTCCGAATAGTTTCACATGAATTAAGAAAAAAAATAACACTTTATAACTACCACTAATCAATATTATTATCAATATATTATTATTATTTTTTTTACAAATCATTAGTTATCATTTGTTTCTTTGTACTATTGGCTTGTGTACTGACACATAATTACCTAAAAAACAACAATAACCATAAACTGTATATAAAAGATGGAAGTAGCCACTGTTACATCATGTTAAAGCCTCCGGGGGACATGTGAGGGTGATGCTAAAAGATTTGTTGCTTGTCAGGCACATCAACTTACTAGACCACAATTAGGCTTTGAAACAGCTCCAAACTGCTGACCCTTTGCTCATGCTAAGCTAGCTCTGATGCTAGCAATCGCATACTGCTACTGAATCATGATTGAATTGAACAAACTGACCTCATATGACCCTTTAACAATTATTAAGAAGTAGGCTCATCAATGAGAGACCTGACACCAAACATATGATTACGTTTCACACATTTACGTTGCATTATGAGTCTACAGATCTTTCTGTTGACCCCATCTATCTTCTTGAGGTATGATACCCAACCTAACTAACAAAAATTAACCAAGCAAATGAAAATCATTAAAACAAAGGCTGCAAACAGGACAAGAGCCTTGATCTCTGCGATTTAGGTCTCCAGCATCACCATAATTCCATCATCCTAATACTGACATTTTACATATTTTTGTGCCAGGTGTGTTATGCCACAGACACCAAATAACACGTTCCTCTTATCTCTGCAAAACTGGTTGCTTCTGCAAAATTTGAAGCTTTGGCATGAGGTAGCACTAGGATTCTATTTTTAATTTCTGTTGGTCAAGATGCAAAAATAAAAAATGATACACCAACAATGTCTGGAGAGAAGAAGAGCAACGCACACACACTTTCTATCCCAATTTTTTTTTTTTTAAATAACATACAGTTCAATCAAAGGGTATACATGAAGCTGCGGGGTGACAGCAATATATAAGTAGATCAAATATATATTTTTAATGGCCAGTAGAAGGTGACTCCTCTGGTTTCAAAATGAAATCCAGCTACATATGAGTCTACGGGGAACTATACCTTCCCTTACCTGCTACCCTGTGACCTCAGTCACTGGTGGGTATCCTGTGATAGACAAGTAGTTAGATGATGAGTGTGCAGCATCCCTCTCTTTTACAGTCAAATTTCTTGTTGCTGACAAATATTCAAAGTATTGTTTTAATATTTAGCTCATCATCCAATAAGTAAGTATGAAACAGAAGACTTTGGTTAATTTGTAATCAATAGATTAAGCGTCGATTGGACACTGTATGCGTTGTATGCGTCTTGTCTCTGATGTAGTGTTTTTGTTTATTAAAATGCCAACACATGCCCAGCAATCTGGACAATCTCGTGTTAGTTGTCATTTCAACTAGATCTAAAGGTCATGATGATCTATCAGGCTTTCTGTAATCCGAACCACAGATCAGAGAAAGGGTAACTTGCACTTTAAAACTGCTGCTTAAACTTGTTTCCATGTTCATAGATTTAGGCTAGATGCAGATCTGATCTAGACGGAAGGTTATCGAGTGATTCGTGTGACCTTTTTATATGAAAAAGTGGATGCATTTATGTACCAAATTGTTTTTCACCTGGCTGTGATGAGAAAGGGAGATTTTTCTTCAGCGAATGACCAACCTGCCCGGGACATTACAGCCACAGCTTCACCGGATCGGTTGAATCAGATACGGTCACATTGGAACGAAAGGTAGAAATGTCAAGCCTGAGTCACGAATAGCAATGAGATTCAGAGTGTGGCTTATCCAAGATGAACCCGAAAGGACACAGACAAAGATTATGTAGGATAAGTTAGGAAAAGGTTTTCTGGCGCACTAACTTAACCTCCTTGTTATTTAACATCCCAGCGGCTCAACACAGAGTTCAGGAAACACTCCAGAGTATTGCTTGCTTAATGGATAGCACACTGTTCAAGTTAAGGGATTTGATTTCCCCAGGAGTGCTCATTTAGTGGCTGAGTGATACAGCTGAGTATTTCCTGTGCCACCCACATGCACTTTCAGTAAAAAGATATGCTAGCATATCACTTATGTTCAAAAGCTGGTTTAGGGTAATAGCAATTGACTTGTACAGTATGCATTAGTTGGCTTAACTGCTCTTAAGAAGGGTGCTTGAGTAGCTTGAGTAATGCATTCCTTAAGTGGTGAATAGGTAGAGGAGGAAAGGTGAGACTCTTCAGGTTCTTTTCCTCTTTCGATGAGCTCATAGGAACGGGTGAAGTGTGCGGTGAGCGATCACCGATGAAATACATCACTCCTGCAGACGGCCCAGAGCAGATCAAAGCAGATCTGCTGCTGGGAGGTTTCAAAGAGCAGCTGTCATCTCATTACATCCACAGCTTTCATGTGAAAGGTTGATGAAACAGACTGTCTTTCACCTGTCTTTCCATCATGCGCTGGGTACAGGACAATTACATTAATTTGGCCTGTGAATTATGTTTTAGTAATTCCAAAAACGTTCTTGGCTTCACAAATGGCCATAGCAAGACACATCATTGGAATACTGCCTGAATTTAGGATTAAGGGAACAGAGACTTTCTTGGATCACATCTGTAATGACATGGTATATGCAAATAAAAATTTAGTGGTTATTTGAAAGTGCAAGCGCAGCTTATAATAATCAAAATAAGTCAAAATAATAATAAATGAGTTCACAACAGTTAAACA